>NC_068302.1:31448748-31763436 GCF_025860055.1 Xyrauchen texanus | reverse complement strand
GTGGATGCTTGGCGCGCACGGCGTTGACAATGGGTTCTCGTAGCGTAAGCTAGCTTACGCAATACGAGAACCTCTCGTAAGAGAACGAATCGGTTACCTTACGTAACCTCGGTTCTCTCTAGAAGAGGGAACGAGTATTGCGTAGCCGGCCGTGCTCGCGCCACGAGCGATTTTCGCTTCATTCAATGAAAACCAGGGTTCCAGCCTACGAACTTACGCTTATATGCACTCTAGCCACGCCCATTTTGGCGGGCTTTGATGCAGTGACGGCGCGGGCGCCTGTCATTGGACGCAAGTTCACTCAAGTTCGTCTATAGGCTGCAGCAGTTGCCGCAGAGCAACCTATGAGCTCGCTAGCTAGCCCGCTCAAGGTATGCAGTTGCTGCACTGCGTTGACAATGGATACAAAATTAAGGATAATTTTTCGCTTCAATATCTCAGAAAAGATGAATCTTTCCCGTAGCGTAAGCTAGCTTACGCAATACTCGTTCCCTCTTCTAGAGAGAACCGAGGTTACGTAAGGTAACCGATTCGTTTTCCCCACATACTAGGCACGATCATCAGTGAACTCTGTTTCAAATGGATTCTGCTAGTATAACCCTATATACACTCACCTAAAGGATTATTAGGAACACCTGTTCAATTTCTCATTAATGCAATTATCTAATCAGCCAATCACATGGCAGTTGCTTCAATGCATTTAGGGGTGTGGTCCTGGTCAAGACAATCTCCTGAACTCCAAACTGAATGTCAGAATGGGAAAAAAAGGTGATTTAAGCAATTTTGAGCGTGGCATGTTTGTTGGTGCCAGACGGGCCGGTCTGAGTATTTCACAATCTGCTCAGTTACTGGGATTTTCACACACAACCATTTCTAGGGTTTAAAAAGAATGGTGTGAAAAGGGAAAAACATCCAGTATGCGGCAGTCCTGTGGGCGAAAATGCCTTGTTGATGCTAGAGGTCAGAGGAGAATGGGCCGACTGATTCAAGCTGATAGAAGAGCAACTTTGCCTGAAATAACCACTCATTACAACCGAGGTATGCAGCAAAGCATTTGTGAAGCCACAACATGCACAACCTTGAGGCGGATGGGCTACAACAGCAGAAGACCCCACCGGGTACCACTCATCTCCACTACAAATAGGAAAAAGAGGCAACAATTTGCAAGAGCTCACCAAAATTGGACAGTTGAAGACTGGAAAAATGTTGCCTGGTCTGATGAGTCTTGATTTCTGTTGAGACATTCAGATGGTAGAGTCAGAATTTGGCGTAAACAGAATGAGAACATGGATCCACTCATTGTTACCACTTGTTACCACTGTGCAGGCTGGTGGTGGTGGTGTAATGGTGTGGGGGATGTTTTCTTGGCACACTTTAGGCCCCTTAGTGCCAACTGGGCATCGTTTAAATGCCACGGCCTACCTGAGCATTGTTTCTGACCATGTCCATCCCTTTATGGGCACCATGTACCCATCCTCTGCTGGCTACTTCCAGCAGGATAATGCACCATGTCACAAAGCTCGAATCATTTCAAATTGGTTTCTTGAACATGACAATGAGTTCACTGTACTAAAATGGCCCCCACAGTCACCAGATCTCAACCCAATAGAGCATCTTTGGGATGTGGTGGAACGGGAGCTTCGTGCCCTGGATGTGCATCCCACAAATCTCCATCAACTGCAAGATGCTATCCTATCAATATGGGCCAACATTTCTAAAGAATGCTTTCAGCACCTTGTTGAATCAATGCCACGTAGAATTAAGGCAGTTCTGAAGGCGAAAGGGGGTCAAACACAGTATTAGTATGGTGTTCCTAATAATCCTTTAGGTGAGTGTATTTTCTAGCACATTCTATATGAACATAGATTGCCCCTGTAGGCTTTTTCAATTACGCTGTACTCTAACGGTGGAAAATTAATCTGCTCATTTGAATGCATGCCACATTTGCTGCTTATGTTGATATTCTGCAGAGCTTTTATCTAACAAGCTGCAAGACTACTTTAGGTCGCCTTCTACCTATCTGCTGCACATGTCATAATGCCATTATTTATGTCCTCCAAAGAAGTTCTGGAGATGTGTTGACACAGCATTTAGGTCATTGCTGCTTTGTAAAATGAGATGACAGTAAAGTCCATCACTTCATTGCAGTTAAGTAGAACAGAACAGATGCAAAAGAAGAAGATTTGAAAAGTAGATACTCTTTTGTTTTGTGTGGACACCGTAGCGTTTTTGAGGAGCAAAGTTACCCTCTCTTAAATGACACCCGTCTACATTTTGGAGCCGATATGATATTCAAGCTGTCAACATGGGTTGACACCTATGAAGAGGCTAACAGATTTAATTTATTTGACCTCTTTGTCTCTCAGATTGAGATTGGTCCTATTTATTAACTGACTGTGCTAGTTAGTTATTCAGTCAATCTCCTATCAATTACCTCAGTGTTCACTTATTAAAACAGATGCTGTGGGGTTGCTGCTCTGTCTTGCAGCTACTTTCCTTTATGAGCTCAAACACAGATCTTAATCAATAAATAAACTGATTTTGTTTCTCCACCAGCTGTGGACTTCTATGAACCCATCTCTTGTATGGGTATTGGTATCTTTGTAACGGCTTGGGGTTTAAAGAAGTGCTTTTTAAGGTTTTAATTTTGGCAAATAAAATAAAATATAGAACGGCGCATTACAGCAGTCAAAAGAGAGAAAGATGCCAAATTTGCCATTTGAACCCCCATTGCAGCAGTGCTGACTATATTTTTTAATTAATGCCAGGGTTAAATAACACAAATAATAATGTTAAAAATGAAAATGAATAAATTCCAAAACTGAAAATGAATATGCTATTAAAGGCAAAAATGTGTCATCACAGTCTGTGAAAAGGGTCCTCTTAGAAGTTTACATACTTGAAAACACTATAATGTACACACACACACACACACACACACACACACACACACACACACACACACACACATATATATATACATATATTTATGTATATATAAAAGAGTTTACTGTTTGAATCAAAATAAAGTAAGCCATTACATCGTTTGTTTTGAGAAATTAAAAAACACATCAGCTAATATTCATCAATACCGATGCCAGTGTTTCATACAGAATTCAGCTCTTGCAGTGGGGAGAAATGCTGCCCTTAATTAATATTATTATTATATAAAATTGGTAGCTATATTATATTATAATATAATGTATTGTATTGCATTGTATTATGTTATTTAGTTAATTATTTATTATATTTATATTATATACTAGTAACATAAATATTACATATGAAAAAATATATATCTGTAGCCAGCTACACGTGGACAAATGAACATTGAAAAACTGGTTCATTGTGTTCATTCAGTCAAGGATTTATCAGAATGTGCACATTGTGATGGGCCTCACTTTTCCCTCATTATTTTTTGGAACCCTGTCAACTTGAATATTATATCATTGTAATTTTATGCTAAATATAATAATAATACTAATAATTATACTAATAATAATAGTTATTATTACTACTACTACTTGTATGTGGCATTGCTATGGGATCTGTTTAAACCCTTGAACCTTTATTTGGCAGAAAACTGCAGGAATTTTCTGTGCATTTCAATTTGGTAAAATGCTCTTATATCCTCTTCTGTACACAAAAGCCTGGTGTTGTAGGGTTGTTTTAGATTTGTATAGTGACCAATTCATGTGAATTTAGAGTATTATATAACATAGTGGAGCACCATTGCTGAAAAGCAGTGCAGGAAACACTGACCTATACGGGCACCAACATGTATACCTGTGGTTCTTGGAAGAGAAGAGGCAGAGCTATTTGGTGTGCTTATTAGTGCAAAGAGCAGTCCAATGTTGGTGAAGAAAAGATAAGAAAGGAAGACGTGTGAGTAGTGTTGGTAGATAAAAAACGGAAAGAAGGGTGTTTTGGGAAATAGGGAGTTTTGAAGGAGAGAAGGGAACTGTGAGAAAGCAGCTGCAGGAAGATGAGGAGGCTGCGATTGGATTAACCAGAGCTCATGTGTGTGGTGTGTTAGAGTGAAAGAGAGAGAGAGAAAGCTCAGTATTTTTGTGTGTATTCAGAAACCCACCTCATCCTCTCAGAAACTTGAGACTGCCTTAGTAGCTGTATTTCCCCTCCCCTCAGACATACACACACAGACACTACTTACTCATCTACTTTCAGGCTATTTGTAAAGCTTTTAATGTGTCTCTATAACAAGCAAATATTGCATGACAAGCTTAAACAGAGGAAATAATTTAAAGAAAAAAATATTGTGTTAGATATTTAGCTGGCACTCAACCATAACAAAACACATTCATTGTAATTTTACCAGCTCTCCAAACTCACTGCAATACTCATCAAGTGCTCCCAAGCGCAGCTTTAAAACCCATCTAAATAGTCTCAATATGATTTGTTGTTGGAGGTAAAGCAGCTTATTAGCTGGTGAAGTTGAGAAGTGTGTAGTATGCATAGTTTCCAGGGTGCCGAGGAATGAGTCTGCGCGCTTTCTCTATGTCCGGCACAGGTGTGGCACTGTTCTGCCTCCTGCCAGCTACCTACAGCCGTGTCAAAGCCCCATCTGGAGCTGACACAGCCTGGCATACTGCATACATCGAGTTAAAGGAAACAACATACACGCACTTACACACATACAGTATATACTCGGTGAAGTGCATGCACAGAGAAAAACTAAACCACAATGCTCACGCAACCTTGCCAGAGGAGCTATCTAAGCAGAGACCACTTGCACCATATGCAGTGTAGCACAGATCCCGCATATAGCCACGGCATGGTCACATTTATTTTAATGCAGAATAAAACGAGTAATATATATTAGGGATGTAAATCGGATGTTTCATTATGATACGATCTTGAATCGATTATCTTGGTCTGCGATACGATATTTGCAGATACTTCAAAGTCTGCCGCCATACGATTCGGTTCAGGGGCCTGCGATCGATATTCCAATATTCTGTGACTATTTTAAACAATCAATTAAAAATGTTTTGCCCTCAAATGCAACCAGAATATAATTTGATTATTTTATTCAGCTCTCTGTAGACACATTAGGACATCCACAACAAAATAAGTTACTTCAGATGTTGAAAAAAATTATACAGATAAATAATATAAAAAACACAGAAGTGATCATTCAAAATACTTACATACCCATGACTTGATTCCAACTATTCTTGCTATCCGTGGTTTTCTTGGCTACAACTTCCACAGTTCTAATGAAAAATTCTGTTACAGTTAACTGGGATAAATATTAGTAAGTGTTGATGTGTAGATGTGTTAATTCTTATAACTGATGCTGAGTAGGGTTGCAACAGTATAAGATTTTCACGGTATGATAAACGTCTCAGAAAATAATTAATAATAGAAAAACTATTATTAGTGAAAACAGAAGGGTTATTTTATTTATTTATTTTTGGGCAAACACTTTATATATGAAACTTGAAACCATTTATTTTATTGAAGTATGTGTTACACTTTTAAGAATGATGTCCACTCTAGGTACATATGTGTAAAAAAGTCTCCCTTTTGAAAATAAATAAATAGAAAAAATAAGAAAGATAACAGAATTATAATAAACAGAATTATAAACATGATAAAAAATATAATGTAACTATAACGTTATATAACTAAAGCATGTTAGTTTACATGTTAACCAAGCCTGGTTGACGCTGCGCACGCCGCATGGATAGCATAGCACAATTTGGCATCAAATACCCCTGCACATCCGTGTCCAGGGTTGGGAGGGTTACATTTAAAATGTATTCCACTACAGATTACAGAATACATAATGTAAAATTGTATTTGTAACGTATTCTGTAAGATTACTCAAATTCAGTAACGTAATCCAAATACTTTGGTTACTTCTTCAGCACTAGTAGATTTTTTCACTTGTTTTGAATATACATTCTCTAAAAAAACCTACATATCTTATGCAGTGTTGCTTCTAAAATATGATAAAGCAAACTGATCATGTTTTCAGGATTCTCATCAAGAATACGATTTTTGTCCTAATGTGAAAGGTCTTACTAGAGAGAAATCTAACTTTTTTTTTCTTAATAAAAATAATACGACCGTACTTGGTAACAAGTGCATGTAAAATGGCTAGAAAGAACATTTTAGCTTAGCATAAAGATACATGTTCACGTGACAATTTACACAAGGTTTATTTCTATTTCTGCTGCTCCAAACTTACTTCAAACTTACTTCTCTGTCTGCTCGTATGAATTTCCAACTGAATAGACTAAATATTCCATTAAACAAATGACAATTAAATGCAAAGTAATCTTCAGTAATTAAAATACTTTTGGAATGTAACTGTATTCTGATTACCAATTATTTAAATTGTAACTAGTGGAATACAGTTACTAATATTTTGTATTTTAAATAAATATTCCCGTTACATGTATTTCGTTACTCTCCAACCCTGTCCATGTCCCACAGGAAAAGCATATTTAGTGCTCATAAATTCAAATGAATGTAATAAGATTGCTTCATCACTTGACGGAAATGTGTATGGACATGGCTGACATGATAGTAATAAAATAAAGGTACATTTACACATTGTATCGATAACATTGGATCGTTGGTCATTGGATCGATGCATCGATCCAGATTGATGGATTGTTACACCCCTAATATATGTATAGGGGTTAGAGAGAGAGAGAGAGAGAGAGAGAGAGAGAGAGAGAGCAGGGTATGTGAAAGAGAAAGAGCATGTGGGGGTGGGCAGTGTATCTCTGAGCCTGTAACTGATAATCAGCTTGAGGTATGAGGCTAGTTAACAGACAAGGACAACACACACATAGACCAAAAGAACTCCCCCCTTTCACTTTGTTCTTCACCCAACACATAAACAAGTTTCATAACACAGATCTGTGCAAATTTTAAAGTACATCCAACAAATACTCACTTAGATATGGCCTCGCATCTGATAACGTAGGCCTTTCCACATCACATGCAGCGTTTGTGTCCTAGGACGATCATAGCGATGGCCAGGGGCCAGAGCATGTCAGTGATTTGCCACTGGGTGTGTATGGGTGTGCACGCAAGGCAAGGCCCAGGAGGCTGCTTATCCCACACTGCCTAAAGGATGCGAGTCTTGTAGGTTGTACTGCGGCAGGCAGAAGGCCAAACTCTCTCATATTTCCATCATGAGCCCAAGGATTGAACTGGTCACTGGAGCCACACAAATTTATGTGTCATCCCCGAATCAGATGCTCACCAATTTTCTGCTTGCCTTGGCAGTGAGCTGGGATTCTACCAGCGGCTAGCAGAGCCAGCGGTCCCATGAAAGCATGGACTAGATAGTGGATTCGTTGTGCAAAATGCACACATCTTTTTCCTCTCAAGAAATCCAGCTCTATTTGAAAGACATTCTACGAATGCATTTACATGCACACCAACAATTTGATAATTACCAAAAATCAGGTTATTAAAAAAATTAGACAACGCAAGAAATTTGAAATTATCTAGTTTTTATCTACTTTTGACATCAAAACTTAAACAGTCATGTGCACAACATGTGACGTCAGAGTAAGTCGATAAAAAAAAAAAAAGGTGTAATGATGTTTGTTTCTGCAGTACCGACTAAATTTGGTCCTCGTGTGCTGTCTGAATGACAGTCGGCTGCTTACAAATGCTCACACGCTCATTTGAGTGTGTGGTCTGTGACTCCTTTACGCTGTAATGGACAATTAATCAAATGTACATTGTGATATGTCCTACTGTGATTATTAAACTGCAAATTAATGATTTAATTAAAGAAATATTTGCGCTGCAAAGTGAACGTGTGAAGCTGCTTATACATGCAAAAAAAATTGCATTGTGCAGCGTGTAGTAGTAGCTGCTTATTGTAGCAGATGACAGAGCACTCTGCTGACAGTATACAATATTTATATAATTAAATCACAGCATTGTGCACTTCAATAATCACACTGGGTCATAGAACCCATGTCTTATCTGTAGGTATGAATCTACCATCAAAAGTCAGACCCAGAAATGTTCACGCCAAAATATGATTCAAAATAAAATCTTGACCTGTGAAATGTAAGAAATTGTGTCAGAAATATGTTACTATTGTTTAGTAAAATGCATATGATTATTATGATTATTATTATGTTGAACCTATATCTCACAAGCAAGAGTGCTGTTGTACTAAATATAGAGGTTTTCATCAATGTTTTAATTTATAATGTGATACTTTGTTGTGCAGCAAATTATTTGACAAAAATAAGACACATTGTGTTTTAGATTATGTTTTGAATATCTTTACTAAACCACTTTAGTTGGAATAGGAATTAATGGAATTGGAATTGGAATTAATGTCGAAAAGTAATTGTTCTATTTTCATTTGATTAAAGTTTGGATTCATTTTGGATTCATTTGATTAGACACAATTTTGATGATGAAATTGAATCAAACTTTAAAACACGTAATTCTGAAAAAAAAAAGGAAACATGGAATTTGGAAAAAACAACAACAGAATTTAGAAAAAAATAAAACTGATTTCATACTTAATAACTTAAATCAATGTTTATGTCTCGAAGGAAACAAGCCATTGTTTTAATTTATAATTTACATTGAAATGTAATATTTTAATAGGCTAAAGGAGTGTGATCAATAGCAAAACTTGTATCGAGAACCGTTAAATTACACTGGTATCGTTACCAAATTCTGTAATTTTGGTATCGTGACAACACTATTTGCACACATTGGATAAGCCGGTAAGAAAGCTTATCAGATGTATACATGGAACATAAAATCGGGGTAATGGGTAAAAATATATGCGTGTCAATCAGTTTATGCTTAAACCGTTTATGACCCTACCCTGATAAAGGTAACCATTTAAGGCATTTACATGACCTTACATGTTTTCGGCTTATTAAGCATAATCGGTGTAATATAGTGATTGTAAACGTGCTCACTGTTTGCATGAACATGACCATGGGGTAATAACCTGTATATTATGTAATTTTTCAGTGACTTCATCAGTATGCAGCACAGTGTAATTTCCACGAAAACATCCATTTTTGCATGGCGGTTCAACAGCAAAGCATTGAAGTTCTTTTTCTTTATTTGAAAACTCTGCTGAACCCTCACCAACACATTAGCCACACTGTCATGTTGGGCGCTAATTCGTCTCCACAGAAGATCTGTGAGAGAGGTTAATTTAAGGCCAAGGAGATCCCACGCACAGAGAAAATACAGCCATTCATCCAGAGAGAGAGAGGGAAACGGCAAAGTAGTGACGATGGATAGAGAGAGGGAGAGAAAGAAAGAGAGTGGGGTCAGCTGATGAGGTCAGCATTGTGAGATTTGGAGCGAGTGGGTAGGGTGAGAAGCAGGTGTTTCACCAGACCCATAGCCCAAAGGAAAAACACTGCCTGTGTCACCATTGCTGCCGTTCTCCACATGCACCCTCTGCTCTCCTCCCTTCTCCTGTCATCTCCTTCACTCATCATTCATCTTTTCCTTTCCTCCCATTCCTTCTCTGTGCTTTCCTTCCTTTTATTTAGCGATTTTTACCTGAAATTTACATGAAACACAGTTTGGTTTCAAAAACATTCTCAAACCGAGGTGTTCTGCCTCACATCAATCTCAAGAGTTTGCTGTGTCTACCTGTATGCAGCTTTTTTCATTATTTAAATGATCTTATAATGGTTACAAGCAAGTAAACCCTCTGACAATCAATCATCTCTCCATCATCCAGTCATTTAAGTGAAAATGTTTTTTTTTCTTTCCTTTTTTTTTTTGGTGGTTTAAATGATTTCAATTTGGCCATGGAACAATCATGCAGCTGCCTGTCCATCTAAAATTAGCTTTTAAAAAGAATGTTATCTAGATCACTAGGAGGAAGAAACTTATTTATCAACACTTTAAATTGTATTTACAATGTGCCTAGAAGTACTTATCTGCTTAGAAATATTAATCTACATAATTCAAATTCAAAATTAATAGGATAGTTCAACAAAAATGTAAATTCTCTCATCATTTATTCACCCTCGTGTTGTTTTACATTTCCTTTTATGTTTCGCAGAACCAAGAAAGTCATACAGGTTTGGAACAACATGAGGGGTTAGTAAATTAAAACAGAATTTTCATTTTAAGGTAAACTATCCCATTAATATAGAACTTCACACCAAAATGTAGTGTAGGAGATCAGCAAAAGCTCAAAACATCAGAGATCCACAAAATGGCTTTCAGTATTCAGGTGATTATGTTTCTCCAGTGCCCTGTATTCAACCTCATCTATTACTCCACAGACCTGTCATTATTTAGTCACCCTACATCACCCCAGGAAGCGAATCCCGCCTTTGAACAGCAAAAGGTCAGAGAGATTCCTCTGAGATATTCATTGGACTCTTAGATGGTAGCATGGAACCCATCTCTTAGAAACAGACACAAAGATAGAACATGTGAAATAATGAACAACAGCCTTCATTACTGATTTAATGAGGCCCGCTTTAATGATGGGATAATATAATCAGGGTGTGGTCCTTTGCTATCCGCTGCTGTCCTGGCTGAGCCAGACCCATCACAATCACTCAGGGGAGAGAGGCAGAGAATTTAAAGAGAACTGTTTTGGAGACTTCTATCAATCCTGTAATATAGAGAGAAAAGTGGAAAATATGTCAAGCAAAAGTTAAATGAAAAATTGCTTTTATACTGAGGCATTTATTATACAAAGTCCCTTAGAGGAGAAGAGGAAGAAAGAGAGAGGTACTCAATGAGTGAAGCAAGGGAAGGTGGAGAAGAAAAAATCAATTTGGTAAAGTAGATGCGGATCGATGGTGACGGAGCGGAGCAGTCTTGGCGCATGCCGTCCCACATTAATGCCCTGATTGATCTGCCGGAGTGGCAGCCTGACCCGAGGGCTCTGAAGGAGATGTCCCACAGTGGAGGAGAGCCCACGCAAAACACGGGGAGAGAAAAACAAAAATCAATATGCATAGAGAACTTTACTGACCCGACGTTAAGATACAAGAAATGTATGAAGCTGCATACCTGAATGGGTTCTGACAGCTCGCATCCCTTCTGGCAGTTTAGTGCACAGGAGGGTAGGAGTCTGGGGCTAGTACGGCAACCTCTGCAAACATTTAGGAGAATTGTACCCACTGCCTGTAGTCTCTGTTAACTCTGTAAACTTAAAATTTGTTTATTTATCTGACTGAGTATTATTTTTAAGGGATTTTGTCCAGGGCTATTTACTGGACTCCTGCTCTTTTGTAAAATAAGGTAAAACATTTATGAAGGTAAAGGTTATCCATTGGCTACATGCACCTGCCTAGTATTAATAAGCAGAAACCTTTAAGTGTAGCTTGAGAAAGAGCATTTCAAGTTGATATACTCCTCAGCTAGATCATATATATATATATATATATATATATATATATATATATATATATATATATATATATATATAAAGCTGCTAAGGGTGACCTCCATTTTGTGGCTGGCACTCTCAGTTTTAACAGCACCACTGTGATGCCAGTTATCTGCAGCGGGGGTGTTTGATATGGGCTATAGGCACATGAAGATGATTGTGCAAGCTGCTTCTGAGTCCGGTGTGATTCCAGTTTGGGTCGGGTTTGGGTTAAGCATGGGTTATTTGGATGAGAATATTCTGTTGTGATGAAGTGTCTGATTTATTGGACGTAATGTGAGCAGATGAGAGAAATATGGAATATTTGGATGATACAAAGTAAGGTAACATCCCTGTTCCATTGGTTTTTGTTATGTTGCCAATGACAGATTGCTTTAGGTATGTATCTCTTTTGTTTTCTACTGTTGTATTATGAGGTTTTGGATTCTACAATCTAATATATTGTATAATGTCAGAAATGCTTATATCCTCAAAAGTTTTTTAATACAAATGTTGATAACCACCAACTGTAACTGATTCTTGCTGGTTTTATCTGTGTATATTTAAGCATGTTTGTGTGTATGTTGGTGTATGAGAGTTAGAGAGTCAAAAAGTTAATTGAGAATGTTAATGTGAAGAGAAAAGCCTTTAAGGGATAGTAGTTCACCTGAAAATAAGAATTGTAATCATTGAATCCCCATAATGATGTTCCAAACCCACACGTCTTTTTTCCATTTTGTTTCGGTGCTTCTTTTCTTCATACAATGACATTGAGATGGAGGAAAGGAAGTCATACATTTTTGGAGCAATATGAGGGTGAATAGTAATGATAAAAGTCTCAATGAACTTTCTCATTAAGCTTACATCCTCCAAGCTATGGCTATTCTCTTCTGGCTTATGTAATAAGTGATTTAAATGAACAAATGTTAATTTAATTTACATGTTTGCTTACATTGCTATGATTACAATTGCTATGAACAACAGCTGAAGTTGTTTTGTTTTCTCAATAAAAGCAATATAGAAAGAGGTGGAAAAGAGAGAAAATGAGTCAAAAAGAAAGTGAGCAAAAAACATTTCTCCATTGTTATATCTTCCATATTTGATTCCTGTGAGCTTTGAGAAAAGGTCAGTGAAAACAGAAGATTAATTCATTTATAGTCTGTCCTCTCCCTTCTGTCACATGCAGACATTGATCTGTCCTCTGTAACCAGAGTAACAGCGAGAGTTTTTTAGACCTTACTGTGAATGATGCACCAAAAAATCTGATGCATCAGTTGGCTGTGTCATCCCAGTTGTCATTTTGAATGATTCAGCATGTGGATCTGATGCTTTGGATTGGTTCATTGAGACAAACTGTTTTTTCTCTAGAGAATGAATACACATAACTCAAGTTTAAAGCTGAATGTACACTGATGTTGCATCACTAGAACAATAAAAGTGTGTTGTTACACCATGCGGTCCTCACTAAAACTAAAAACAAGGTGGCACTAGAGATTAAAAACAAAAGTCCCATAAGGCTCTTTTTTAAATTACAGACCCATGCCCTAGATAACACAATGCTGAGAGCTGTCAGCAATAATCCACTGTCTGCCCCATCCCTCTATCATTCACTGGCAGTCCATTTTTCTCTTTATCCCAACACCTGGACATTTCGTGAACGTTTTAAAGATCTGCAGTGGACGGAGCACTTCCCTCCTGCCCCTATCTGATGCAGAAGTCCCTTTCATCATGTGTTGTCGGATGGCTCCTATTTCACTGCTCTATTCCATCCATCCAATGGAAAGGTCACGCTCATAGTCTCCCTCTTTTCCTAAATTGGCTGTTTTCACTGTTAGCTCTACGGCTCAAGTTTTTTGTGGCAGCCTCAGTATTGGTCCTTTAAACTCTTGTTTATGAAGCTGGATTTGTTTGAAAAATCCATGTATTAAATCTACAGTCAGGGGCCTTGCAGTTTTTTGACAACTTGCAGTTTCTCATTTATTCTACCCAAATTCGTTCAGCTTTTTTCCAAGGTCCATAGTAAGCAAATAAGTAATTCTCTATAGCATCTGTTCTTTGCACCCATAGCACCCAGATCCACTATGTGGTGCCCTAGCATATTTTAACTACAACTAAATTCAACCAGATTGTCATTCTGTGTCATTCCAGTCCAAATCGAAGCCACCTATGTGTTTTAGTGTGCCTGGAGATCATCAGGAGTGTTTATTTGCTATGGAGTATATGGGTATGTTTGAATATTGACCCTGCTCCCCCTCCCATAGGGATCGACAGAGACTCAGTGGCGTCAGGCAGACCTGCCGCAGCTCCAGGGCTGGGCTGAGAAGGGACTGCTGACACAGCCAAAGATGGTAAGGAGACTGCTGCCCACTAACTGCCATTTTTACCACCATTAATACTCTGCCATGTTGGTACTATGAAGTATGAGATGGAGGCTGCATGCAGGGGTAGAGCACGCCTTGTAAAGTATAATTTGGGTTTTAGAAATAATAATAAGTTGAAAATAGAAATGGTTGGACTTGATGAACTTGATAACATATTATGAATATATTGTATATTGTCATTATGTGTAATATTTGTACCTAATTTAAATGTCTTGTGCTAGTAGTAAATATTATATGCATATTTAGGGCATTAATATTTTCCAATATCTTTTTAAAAGGATCATCTTAGATTGTGAAAATATAAATTTCACATTTTATTATTACCAGTGTTGTTTCCCCTATATTTAGCTGTCACAGGGCCATATAAATAAGAGCAGACATCTATAGTAGGGAGAGCACTAGCATCAGAAGGCCACGGTAATGACTGGAGAGCATTACCAGTAAAAACACACATCGAAATAGAAGCCTGACATTTCATCATCTTAGCTAATAAGGCCATCAAAGTGCCGCGTTGAAATGGCAGGTATCAGCGACACCCATCAAAATGCATCTATCCACAGTGCTATGAACACATACACATACACACACACCTCTGGCTCTGTATGACTCAGGGACATTGGACTGGTTGAACTTGTATTTTTATCCCCTTCCTGACGTCCTCTAAGGCACTTATGTAAGACAGAGTGGCAGAGCCTCTTCCTTCCCGCATTCACACACATGCAGACACACACACAGATATACCCTGAGATGGGCTGAGCAGCGTTCAGAAACAGTTGGCATATCTGCCATTGCGTTTGAAAAATAAAGGACTGTAATCTAGGGCTACTGTTCAGTTGAATCAAAGGAAAGATGATGTCTGTCCCCCAGCTGACACCAAGGCCTTAGTGATGGCTTAAACTGTCTTCCTGTTTACTCGCCTAGCCTGTTTGTCTGTCTAACTGTCTCACTGCTTACTACAGCTACAGCACAGTTAGAACAAGCTAGGCTCTGCCTTGGCTAGCAACCAAACCAGAGATTTTCAGTGAAGTAGTTTATAGCGTACTATTCCAGTTTAAGGTGCTGTAAGTGACTTTTTTGAATGCCACACATAAAATGGCCCAGTGGCAAACATAAAGCCTCTGTAAACAGCAAAAAAGTGGCAGGGGAGCAGCCTGCCCTTTTTTCTGAAAAAGCTCTCTGGCTTTTAATGTGTTTGGGTTGGCTAACATGTCTTTTGAGGGTGGGGTTTTGAAGAGAGGGCCTGTGGTTGAAGGGATTGGGGATGATCTAAGTCAAGTGTAAGTTAGCAAATTGACTGAAATCGCTAAAAGCACAATTAATGGAGAAGAAACACAGAGGTCACCATTCAGCAATTATTTTTAAGTAATGTTCATAAACAGTATCCAAACACATTTCATAAAACTGATGCAGCTAAAACACAAAACTCTTTTTCACCTAGCTACTGTAATTGTAATATTTTTATTATGTAGTAATACTATATTGTGTATCATGCCTAAACGTGTGGTCACACTACCGTCCACACTCCTTTCACTTCCATTCACATGCATCCAAATGTGGGAGACCAGAAAAGTAAGCTCATGTGAAAATAATTTTGAGGTCCGCTGCAGAGGAAAATTCAAGTTTGGTGAACTTTGATTGTTGAATTCGGATGACGAAAAGGTGTGTGACCAATAGAAGATCAAAACGTCACACACTGACAACTTGGCTCAATACAGAGAATACATTTTTCAAAGCAGGAAAGCGGGTAGATGGTATATTTGAACATTTTGGATTAAATATTATTTGTGATTTATTATATATTAGAAGGCCTTTAGCGTGAGATGATATTCTGTCCATTGTAGTGCCTGAAATAATTTGCATGCTCAAAGCCTACTATTACCACATCTTAACAACATCCATCAACTCTGCCTACTGTATATTTACAATATAGCACTGCCTTTTTCTTATTGCTTAATTAGTGACTTTCTATCTTAAGCAAAACTATTTCCTAATATGAAAACAAGGGAGTTTAAGTACAGAATAAATGCCAGCATTTAAGTGCTGATGAAGGGATCATAAAGGAAGAACAAGCCTTTAATTGGCCATCGAGACACAACAGGTCTGTGGACCCTGAATGAAGGTTGTCTACTTTCATGTTCCATTTCTGGAATATTTCAAGCTCTCTTCACATGAGGTTTGAGCATTTTTCTTTTTCTGAGAGAACATTGCACAGCAGGAGCTGCAAACAGATAAGTCTCTCCTTTCATGCACAAACACACAAATAAATACATGCACACACACCAATCAAGACCTGCTGCCGTGATGGCTATTTTGCCCTTTTGTGTTGCTCTATCCCTCTGTGAGGCAGAAACACATTGCCCAGTATCCATTTACATGCATATCCTGTGAGTTTTGCAGATTGGCCTTCTATCGGCTTTTTTCAGTTTGTCACATTGGAAAATGACTGGAAATTGATCCAAAACCTGCGACGTCTGCCTAACTTATTTTCTTTTGTTATTGTGCAATTAGTTTTACCAGCCCTCCCACTGCAGATCTTGATCTGAATTACACCACATCCAGTCAGAGAGGAAGAGAAGATGAATATTAAACATGGGTGATTTACACAGTCAGCTAAGAAATAGCTACAATCAGGTCATTCCAGCTGTAGCATGACAGTTTTGTCTGCCATCAAGAGATTGTTTGTCCCAAAATCTGTTGCTTTATAACATAAAGCACACAGTCCAGGAGTCATTAGTCGGTATGCACCAACATTTGTATAAAAATGCTAAAAAAAATATTTTTTTACTGTTATTTTAATCTTTAACATGAAGAAAAAGCAGCAGATTTGTAAAATAACCCATGTTTAATCATATTTAAACCTCAGAGACCTTGTGTAGCAGAATTGCATCTTTTTATTTTTTATTTTTACAGCAATTAAGCAATACCTTTTTTTAATTATAAAAAAAAAGCCAATTAAAAAAAAAAATAGTAGCTGACTGTATCACAACAACACTTTTTGTCACAGCTTGCTAACGTCACACAATAGTCACCTCAAGCAAAATGAGCTTAAAAATAAAGACTTTCCCATATGCTGCCTTAGTAATATGAAGACCCTTGGCTTCCATATAATCAACCTCTATGTTTGGGTCTATATAGTTTTTTAAATGCTGGCTGATGATGGATGATATATTGGTGGAAAATGACTGGAAATTGATCCAAAACCTGCGACGTCTGCCTAACTTATTTTCTTTTGTTATTGTGCAATTAGTTTTACCAGCCCTCCCACTGCAGATCTTGATCTGAATTACACCACATCCAGTCAGAGAGGAAGAGAAGATGAATATTAAACATGGGTGATTTACACAGTCAGCTAAGAAATAGCTACAATCAGGTCATTCCAGCTGTAGCATGACAGTTTTGTCTGCCATCAAGAGATTGTTTGTCCCAAAATCTGTTGCTTTATAACATAAAGCACACAGTCCAGGAGTCATTAGTCGGTATGCACCAACATTTGTATAAAAATGCTAAAAAATATATTTTTTTACTGTTATTTTAATCTTTAACATGAAGAAAAAGCAGCAGATTTGTAAAATAACCCATGTTTAATCATATTTAAACCTCAGAGACCTTGTGTAGCAGAATTGCATCTTTTTATTTTTTATTTTTACAGCAATTAATCAATACCTTTTTTTAATTATAAAAAAAAGCCAATTAAAAAAAAAAATAGTAGCTGACTGTATCACAACAACACTTTTTGTCACAGCTTGCTAACGTCACACAATAGTCACCTCAAGCAAAATGAGCTTAAAAATAAAGACTTTCCCATATGCTGCCTTAGTAATATGAAGACCCTTGGCTTCCATATAATCAACCTCTATGTTTGGGTCTATATAGTTTTTTAAATGCTGGCTGATGATGGATGATATATTGGTGGAAAAACGTCATGGTTACTGTTGTAACCTCTGTTCCCCGAGGGAAGGAACGAGATGTTGTGTTGAATGAAGTGACACAAGGGGTCTTCCTGGGATGCCAAAAATACCGCTGAACCTGAGAAAAGGCCAATGTCAAGTTGGCAGACAGAATTTGCATGCCCTGCCCCAGACATACGGGTATAAAGGGAAGCGGGGCATCGAGTGCCAGTCAGGATTTTGCACTGAGGAGCCGAAAATAAGGTACAGCCGTTTACAGTGGTTGGTCTAGAGCTGTGGCAGGAGAGACACAACGTCTCGTTCCTTCCCTCGGGGAACAGAGGTTACAACAGTAACCATGACGTCGAATGAATTGACACAAGGTGTCCCAGATAAAAACGCCACGCACTGACCGTGTTACGTGAACTGTCGAGACAGGTGCAAGCAGGCTACTGCGTGCTAGAGGCACCTGTGTCGGCTGTACGTAGCCTTCCCCAACACCCCAAAAGAGATGTCACATACAGACCTTAGGCTCCCCGGACCCCTGAGGGGGTCCGCCGACAGGGGGACTGTACCGCGGGGAATACATCACGGGGAGTTTGCCTGGAAAGGTAACTAAGCTCGTGGAGCCCGACCCCAGTACAGAGCACCTGTGACTCATAGTGTGTCTGGATGCAAATTGCTCTGCTGAATTCGCAGGCCAGAAGGCTAGGGAGAAGAACATCCAGGGAGCGATGCTTAGTGGCTAACCTGGGATAGAAGGCTCACTGGATCAACTTGGTGAAGGGCACTGTGTGCAAGTGGAACACCCGGTCGGTTGTGCCGCATTATCGAGTTCTACCGGCTTGGACCTGACAAAACATGGGACGAGACTGATTCAACCCTGAGATTGTAAAATCTGCCAAAGTTATTGGATGTTGCCCAGCCCGCTGCTCTGCAGATGTCTGCTAAGGAGGTGCCAGGGGCCAGTGCCCACGAGGATGCCACACTTCTTGTAGAGTGTGACCGAACCCGCAAGGGGGTGGGCTTGGCCTGGATGTGATAAGCTAGAGAAATAGCATCAACGACCCAGTGAGCTAACCTCTGTTTGGAGACAGCGTTCCCTTTCCGCCGTCCGCCGAAACAGACAAAGGGCTGCTCAGAACATCTAAAGCTCTGCATGCAGTCCAAATAGATACGCAAAGCACGTACCGGACACAGCAACGAAAGGGCTGGGTCTGCCTCCTCCCGGGGCAGCGCTTGCAGGTTCATGACCTGGTCTCTGAAGGGGGTCGTAGGAACCTTGGGCATGTAGCCCAGTCACGGCCTCAGGATTTGCCCTGGATTAGTGGGAGAAACCTCCGTAGGCCAAGAGATACAGCCAACAACTCTAGGCAGTTTAGCCGGGGTCCTTTCCAGGGGCCAGTGGTGCCCCAACCCTGTTGAGAGTTGTCTGTGGTTACCATGACACGTGTGGACACCTGCTGCAAGGGGAATCCGGTCCGCAGAAAGCCGAGGTCTGTCCAAGGGTTGAAAGTCTGACGGCAAGAAGGGGTGATTGTCACACGGTATGTGCTGTGGCGCCATGCTCGGGACTCGAGTCTGCAGCCAGTGCTGAAGCGGTCTCATATGAATCAACCCGAGCGGCGCGGCTGAGGTTGCCATATGCCCCAGGAGCCTCTGTAATTGTTTTAGAGGAACCACTGTGCTGGGCTTGAAGAGATTGGGGCACCTGTGCACTGACTGAGTGCGCTCGTTGGTGAAACGACCTGTCATTGGGACTAACTCCATGCAGAGAAAAGAGATGCTCTGAACCGGGACAAGCTTGCTCTTTTCCCAGTTGACCTGAAGCCCTAGACGGCTGAGGTGCCTAAGCACCTGGTCCCTGTGAGCACACAGTAATTCTCGAGAGTGAGCCAGGATGAGGCTGTCGTCGAGGTAGTTGACTATGCGGATGCCCACTTCCCTTAGTGGGGCAAGAGCTGTCTCTGCGATCTTCATGAAGACGCGAGGGGACAGGACGAAAGGGAGGACCTTGTACTGATACGCCTGGCCATCGAATGCGAACCGTAAGAATGGTCGGTGTCGAGGAAGAATGGAGACGTAGAAGTACGCGTCCTTCAGGTCTACCGCCACGAACCAATCTAGCTGTCGAATGCAGGTAAGAATCTGTTTCTGCGTGAGCATTTTGAACGGGAGTCTGTGTAAGGCCCGGTTGAGAACTCGCAGGTCCAAGATTGGTCGCAACCCACCGCTTTTTTTTGGGTACGATGAAGTAAGGGCTGTAGAAGGGTTCTCAATCTTGGCTGGAGGGATGGGCTCTATTGCATCCTTGAGAAGCAGGGTCGTGATCTGGGCACTGGCTTTCTTGCCACTCACGGAAGTAGAGCAAACACCGCTGAAACGATGCGGAAGCCGAGTAGGATGGTCCTGGCCAGCCAGCGCGACGGATTGGGAAGTGAAAGCCATGCATCCAAGCTCCGCGCGAGGGGTACTAACGGGAGGATCGCTTTTGACATACTGGGCGGGGCTTCAAATGAAAGTAATGCAAACAAGGATCCTCCTCCCGGTCCTCCACCGGGGGATAGAGTGGTCTTGGTACCAGCTCCGGATCGAACATCTGACTGCCTGGGTCGCCCTTCTCAGGAGCGCTTCAGAGCTTTCCTGGTCCTGGAAGGGGTCCTGGAGACAGGGGGCGTTCGCCGCCTGTGAGGTGCTCGACGCTGGGGCTGAGAGCTGGGCCCAGGTTGAGGCGGAGCTACCTGTTGTTTGGTGGTAGGTGGACGCCCTCTGCAAGCAGGCTGGGCACGCTGGTTGTGAGGTAGTGAGAGCGGACGAGCGGAGGGGTCGGTTACGGGCAGTATAAGGTGCCCTCCACGACTGCGTCAGCTCGCCATGCACTTCCGACAAGAAAGGTACACGGGGGTGGGGGGGGGGCATGGCTGTGAGCGGCGCCCGGAGCCGAGGTACCAGTCGTCAAGCCGGGAAGGCTGTGGGGAGGACGGGTCGGTGGCAAAGCGCAGTTTCTGCTGCACATCGGGGTCGAGACTACCCAGGTGTAGATCTTTAAGTGCCTTGGCTTGATGGATCAGCAGGAGAGCCATGGCATGCAGGGCGGAGGCGGCATGTCCGGTGACGCTGTAGGCTTTGGAGGTCAATGATGACGTCATCCTACAGGCTCTGGAGGGGAGTACTGGGCGGTCCCGCCAGGTGGCGGCGTTCTCGGGACACAGGTGTATCGCAGCATTCTCGGGACACAGGTAGATCGCAGAAGAAAAATTCTGACTGGCACTTGCTGCCCCGCTTCCATTTATACCCGTATGTCCGGGGCGGGGCATGCAAATTCTGTCTGCCAACTTGATATTGGCCTTTTCTCTGGTTCAGAGGTACGTTTAGCGTCCCAGGAAGACCCATTGTGTCACTTCATTCGTCACAACATCGAGTGAGTGACAGAAGGGGAACAATTGCTATTACAGTTGATGTAATTTATCCTTTGTAATAATACAATAATTTAAAGGTTGTTGGAGTCTAGGTTCGATGTCAAATAAAGACAAAAAAATGCTAGAAAATAATATTAACATAAATGTTTAGTTATTCAAAACATAGGCTATTTTAACAATTTGTTCAACAATATTAATTTTAGCGCATAACTAGTCATTAATGTTTGCCATGTCTGTCCCAGTTTTAGAAGGTCAGGCTTGTGTGTTTTAAAAGGTGTTAAAGCTAATGTGAAGTCAACATGCTCCATTGACTGATGTAGCTGTTGTTTATTCCCTTGAGTATATCTCATGGTGTGCTTTTAAAGGTAGAAACCATGAAGATTTGGACCCCCAGACACAAATATGTTTATCTTCAACCTTTATGAAAGTCAGAATATGACAATTCTAGATGTCACTAAACACCCTCAAAATTACACACACGCGATGCACGCACACGCACACGCACGCATGCATGCACGCACGCACGCACGCACACACACACACAAATGTTCTTTATGCAAATGGTTGAATACATTTATCTGCAGTGTGGAAAGATCTTAAAATAAAACGTTTGAGGCTAAAAAGCAGCACAGACTGGGGGCCTTCTTTGTTTCCTCTTCCCCAGGGCCAGCAAACTCCTCTTCAAACACCTGCTCTTAAAAGCGTATGGCTAACCAGTGGCAAACGCTGTTCACTATGACAGTCGCTCCATGCTGAAGGGCTCACATTGTTACCCTGTCAAGTTGAGCAAACCATCAAAACGCACAGCCAAACTCAAAAATATCACTGATAGAGTGAAGGGGAGGGAAGGGGGGGAAAGAAAGCTACTGAAAGTCTAGAGATGCATAAACAGTTCTTATGTAAGTGTCATGCTTTGCAAAATTTTGAGTGTGTATGAGAGCTTTTGCAGCTAATAGTTGTTCTAGTTGCAACATCTACAACATGTTATTCAAACCCCCTCAATGAAAATTTTTCTTAATCAGTATTTTTGTCATTTGCCAGTAAAAATATCTAAACATCCATAAAACAAGATCTGTTTACTTGGGAAGCAAAATTGTTTAAGACTGGTTTTCAGAGAATATATATTGAATCATATTTACTTTGTTCACCCAACAATTTAAATTAATTTGCTCACCCTCAGGTCGTTTAAAACCTGTATAACTTTCTTTCTGCCGTAGCACACAAAAATATTTTTTTTTGGCAGAATGACAGCCTCAGTTACCCTTCACTTGGAAATGAATGGGGAAAAAATGCAGTGACAGAGAATGGTGATTGAGGGTGGCATTCTGCCTTACATCTCCTTTTGTGTTCCACGGAAGAAAGTAATTGATACAGGTTTGGAACAACATGTGGGTGATTTTTGGATGAACTATCCCTTTAAATGTCAGTAGAGTTTATTAGACTTATGCTTTAGATATATTTTACTGGTAAACACTGTGCTATTACTCTTTATATAGGATCTCATTATTTCATTTTTTTTTTGTTGTATTTTGTTAGTTATCAAGTAACTTAGAAATCAGATTTGTTGATGCTAAATGTTGCAAATTAATTAAAAGTTTAATGACGTAACAGAAGTCAATCAAACAAAAGGATGTTTAATTGTTAGGAATCAGTAAATTGATTTACGTTTGAGATGCCACATCCTTCAACTTTTCCTGTTTCCACAGATAATCAGCAACATGGAGCCTCAGGTGACGAATGGGCCAAACTCCGCCACGGCCAACGGGCCGTCCAGCAACAGCCGCAGCTGCCCCTCGCCCATGCAGACCGGCGGCTCTAATGACGACAGCAAGACCAACCTCATTGTCAACTACTTACCCCAGAACATGACCCAGGAAGAGTTCCGCAGCCTATTTGGCAGTATTGGCGAGATTGAGTCCTGCAAGCTGGTTCGAGACAAAATTACAGGTACTAATGTAGATGGGGAACTACAAAAGAGTAAACTGTATTGATTAGATGGTAAACTGCTTAATGTGCAGAGACATCAAAAAGTGAGCCATTCATAGGTTGATTTCTCCAAAAAGTGTAAACACAGTGGCTCTATGGCAATATCAAAACATTGCTCTTTTTATTTGAACATCCCAATCATTGGCATTAGTATGGGACAGGACTATCTGTTTGTATAACAGATGGGGGGAGTGTTCGGGAAACATGTTTGACATTATTTTTGCAATATCGTTTGATGACGCTAGTGGCACAGAAATTATACACTTCACAGAAACCACCAACCTTGCATCCTTCCGAAGATCTGGCAACCAACCATTGTTGAATACTTAGTTTCAAATTACCTCAAATACTTGGGATTCTGTTCTAGAGTTGTATCAGATCAGACAGCAACTTTCAGGAACTTTCTGGTGTTTGTAACACTGGGAGACAAGGGCTAGTCTTTTTACAGAGCCCAGACAGAAGGGGAGAGAGCGAAAGAGGACATAGAGGTGTTTAAGCAGCACTCCCCTGCTAATCAGAGTTCTAATCCCACCGTAGTGACTATGTGGGTGGTAAGCAGATGGATGGAAAGGCTGCTCAGAGATAATGCCAGATAATGGCCTCCATTTTATATCCTACTTAGTGACACTTCACTCTGGATAATCTCATTAAAACAGGGCCAGGCCTAAAGCCACTAGTTTTGAGACAAAGGTAGAGAGAGAGAGAGAGAGAGAGAGAGAGAGAGAGAGAGAGAAGAGATGTGTGGCTCTTGACCATTTTTTGAAGGATTTCATTACCAATCAGTCAGATGGGAGAATCATCATTAGAAACATCGTCATTAGATTTGACAGATGTTCCTTTTCGAAATTCACTAAAAGTCTTGGGGATTATATTGTGAACACGAAGTGGAACTCAGGAATTAGTTTTATTAAATTGCTTGTAGTCCCGTACAATAAAGTTGGGGAATCTGCTGTAAGCGGCCAGTCATAATGCTGTCCTTGTTATATCTCAGGAACACTTAGTGCATCATGAATACTGTTCTCAAATCAAATCACTTTATTGTCACACTACCATGTACACAAGTGCAACAGTAGGTGAAAGTCTTGTTCTTTCTTGTACTGCACTCTTTGCACTTGGTTCCCAGGGGTGCAATTTCCCAGATCAGAATTTTAAGCTAACAAATCGTTTCTTGATCATTGCAAAAGCAGAAGGAGCTAAAAGGCTGCATGCTCTGTCTACTGCCATCATTATCTGCTTGTAGGGGTTCCAAATAGATTGCAGGCATCTGAGTGTAAGAGTACGGATTGTATCTGAACCTTAATGTCATTATATTTGGCTGGATCAATCTTCCTTAGTTTCGCGTTCGGCTTTCATCTATAGGGTATGGACGTCGACGACAAGTCACTTCTCAGCTTTTCAAATAATTTTGACGTACGAGAGAGCCTTCTACATGGCTGTTGAAAAGCCAGAGAGAGATGGCTCCCTCGACAAGGTGAGAAGCATTGGGCCTTTGCAGCATAACATGCAGGCTTCTTCCATTTGCTGCTGTTCTGTTGGCCTGTCAAGCCCGGATGACTACCGCTTGCCGAAGTGCCACCCCAGATTGTTTATACATTCTTCTCTTTCCTCTGCTTGCACTTTTACATACATACACACATTCACACACTCTCATCTTTTTCCTTCTGTCCTATGGCTTTGTGCATGCAATACACCAGAGACCTAAGGTTTAGTCTTTTATTTAATGTAGTCATACACGCATACAGTAAGGCAAGAATACACACATGAAGAGTAGTTGAAGCATAACCTGTCCAAGGTATCGACATTAGAATTATAAAGTATAATGTAGATACTATATATAGGAAATAGGAAATATACATTTTAGATTTACTAACATTCCTTTTGCAAAAAAGAAGAACAAGGTGTCCAGGGTTCCTGTGGATCCTTAAGTCTAAATTTAAGGTCATAGAAAGTCTTAAATATCTTAAGTGATACAACAAAAGTTGTTTCAAAATTGTTTTATTTAAAGAGGTCTTATATTTGCGGGTGGAAAGACAGGAATTGTGATATGATAATTAAATAAATGCATGCGCTGCATCCTTCAATGTGAAAATGTGGAACTGTGGTATTTCTTCAAGCACGCTGGGGCTTGTAAGTGTTTCCAGCTGTTTTAGAGCAGTTCTCAATCATTAAAACATATCGGAAATGTGTGACAAGCCATAACTAAATATCAACTGTTGACGATGATATATAGTGTTGATGAAATATGACAATGTTTACTTTCAATTGTTTATATTGTAAAACATTGTAGATTATTGTAGGATTATTGCATATTTTATAACCCTTTATTTGTTTGAATAAGCAGCTGGAAGCAGTGAAGCACAAGCATTTCAAGCATTCAAAATTTAAAGTGCCTTTCAAGTTAGAAGTTCCACACTATGAATCAAATTCCTCCCAAACCTAACCATAAAGTCCATCTAGAATTGAATTAAATTGTAACCTCTGTCTGGCCCCCCTCATCACAGGAAGAAAAGACTAAGAACATTTAATATAGGCTATTATATAATATTTTTTATTTTGAAACTTTTTAAGGACAAGGTTTAACGTTAAACATTCAGTCTCTTAACCTTTATAAAAAATGGTCCTGTGATGTGGCAAACAGATTTTTATATTCCAAGTGCAAATATTTAATCTAGTGTGTTGAGGTATTAAAAGCTGATTGTTGATTAATTATACAAGTAAAATGCTTTTAAAAATAGGTTTAGATGGAATATAGCATGTCACCCACATATTTCATGTCAACTAAACATACACAGACACACAAATCACAAATTAAACAAATGACAAAATCGTTAATTTTCTTATCGAATCAATGCACAATATAAATATTGAGATTGATTTATTTCTGTATACTCTGTGAATTAGAAAAAACAGCAGCCCGATATTTATCATCGATTATGTAAACTGTCTGCAGAAACGACTTCATCACATTTCTCTCAGTGGGAGAAGCATTTCAGAAGTCATTGTGTCGAGATGCCGAGGAAAGCAGATGGTTATGCTGCTAACAAAAACGAAAGCCGTTGTTTTTAAAGGTTTGAATCAAGCTGCAAATCCCCTATTCAAAATGCACACATTTCCAGCCCAGTGTTACTACCTCAGCAACACCCTGTTCGGTGCTAATAGTGAGGATAAACACATAGCCCATAGGGAACGATGGTGATTTTCTTGTGAGCCAGGAAGTATATTGAATGAAAACTTTTAATGGAATACATTAAGAAAGTGTTAACGCTTCTGGCTATCAGCACAAAAAAAAATGGAAAAGACTGATTAAGTGGCGGGTCGAAGAGGAAAAAGAATTGGATACTTGTCAGTTTCTCCGGCTTGGCGGATCCCTTTCTGTGCGAAAATGAACACAATTTTGTTTATAACGATATGGCAGAAAAAGGACACACTCAGACAGAGATGTGAATTGATTGTGTCTGTGATTTTCTATCTGATGATGAGAGAGGGAGAAAAAAACAGAATGCACATAATCTTCTGTTCATTTTCTTCTAGCAGTAAATAATTACCGTACAATTAAAAAAGGGCTTCTGAGAACACCCCCCCCACACACACACACACACTATCCTCCTGAGGTTTAGGCCTCTCCCTGTGTAGCAGAAAAGAGAGTGGCACATGCAATCGCTCCCAGCCTGCTTTGGCGTATGCTTTATTATTTTCCCCTCTCTTGCACAATCCACAGATGCCTTTGTTGGTATTTAATGGCTTGGCACAGGCAGCAGTGCTGCTATCAGTTCACTCTATGTTTAACACTTATGTAGCTTACTTCAAAGAGCCTGATGCTTTGTGCTACTGCTTGTTCAGGTACAGTACACAACCCACTCACGTACCAAGCACCCAACCATCTGTCACCCTGCTGAACTGAACGGTGTGTCCGCTGTCTTTTGCCAAGCTTAGTGCACATTAACCTTAGCATCGAGCTGAGATGACTTCAATATATGGAACTATATATGACTTCTGTCTCTATCCTGATCAAAGTGCAACCAAATATGTCAAAGAAATAATTCACCAACCAATAAAACATTTTTTTATCATAATTTACTCAACCGCATATTGGTCCATACCATGTGACTTACTTTAGTGTAACACCAGCCTTACGGTATTGATTGTGTGAAGTATATATCA
Organism: Xyrauchen texanus; assembly: GCF_025860055.1. Lineage (NCBI taxonomy): Eukaryota > Metazoa > Chordata > Actinopteri > Cypriniformes > Catostomidae > Xyrauchen > Xyrauchen texanus. The sequence goes on along the minus strand of NC_068302.1, from coordinate 31,736,219 downwards.
AATTGCATTAGTTATTCACTGAAAATCTTGACATTCCTAGCTTTCCTTGGCCCATTCATGAGAGTTCATGAAACAAGTTGCAAGGTTGCTCTTTTGAGTCAGATCTTTTCGATGAATAAAATGTATCCAGTTCACAAAACTGGACTAACTTATTTGTTAGTGATTTTTTTGTCCTTTTGAAGCTTGATAGACCCGGTCCTCATTTACTTTCATTATATTAAAAGATTGGCCAGAATATTCTTTAATAATTTTATGTTATCTTTTATGTTCCACAAAAAATATAAAGTCATATGTGTTTGGAACCCAATGAAAGGTGAGTAAATAATAACAATAAAAATGTTTTCACCAAGAAGGACTGCCATCTGATTTTAAACCAGTAAGACACCTTCCCATTTCTTCCTACTGGAACTCAAACCAACATACAAATGAAAAACTGCAGGTAAAAGCAGATAGTAGCATGTATAGTGAAAAGTAGTGGCTTGAAAAATGTATTTTGCTTGATGATTGCCAAAGCACGTTAAGGTTTGAAACACCTCAGTAAGTGATAGACTGCTACGAATGTGCGAAAACCTCTGTGTCAAACATGCAAAGCATTTGTCAGACACTGTAAAAATAAAACATGAACTGTTTTCCATGTTTTGTCATTTTGTGTTAAAAACAGTATAAGGCCGAATTAAAAGAAGCAAATATGGCTATACTGTATTTAAAAAGTGCAGTAATACAGGTGAAATAAAAAAATCCAATAAAATAGCGAGAATTAGCTACTTTACTATTTGCAGGGAACATGAACTTCCTCAGTGTTTAAAACACCCCACATAATTCAGCGCTGTGATGGGTTCCATATTCAGCCTCGAGTAAATAAAGTAAATTACTAGTTGTTATTCAGGGTAAAACATTCAGACCTCATTTACATTGTTTGACAATTAACTTTCTGTCACCATCTCAATTCCACTGACAAACATGAACACAGGAATAAACCAATCACCATCTGTTTTTTCACAGAAGGCTCTTTACCTCCTTTTGGGTTATATAAATGTGTATGGGGACAAATTGAATCTTATTTCCTCTCTTTTACCCCTTGCATCTCTTCTGGCTCTGGGAGGTTTATTTGAATGCTAATGGGCAGTGACATCATTACTTTGTTAACCTGATCTGCTGATGTTCAACAATCAGCCATTTGGACCTATGACCTACAGTAGTGCTTGTATGCCAACACATTGAGCTTTGATGCTAATGTAGGTGATATGAGTTTGAATCTGGTTTATGACATTTCACAGTCCCATTTACCCCCCTCCTCTTCCCCATTTCCTGTCCAATCTACCTATAAATAAAAGTGGCAAAACTGGCTAAAAATAAAATAAAGAATTGGTGTATATATGCTTATGCTAAGATGTTTAGATCTTAGTTTAAACTCATTGAGTCAGCATTCAACCATATGATCTAGAACTTTGCTTAAAGGTGAAGTGTGTATTTATTTATTTATTTTAAGTTAAAATAATTTCTACTATTTTTTCTCCTACTTATCTCTCCCAAGTAACTTTACTTGTCCATGAAGTGCTGTTGAGGTTAGTCACAAAAATGACCTCACGGTTTGCTTGGCATTTGCCACTGGCTCTATTCAGCTCTAGCAGTTCCAAGTAAGCATGGGATCTCAGCACTCCCTGGGTTGGCTGCCAGTGTTGTCATCTAATATGAGGGGTCTGACATCACTTCATTGGGGTGTCCCAGATATACAGAGACTTGTTTAGTTTCCACATGCACACTCCTCCCAGACAGCCAACACACTGCAGGCTACACGCCAACACGCCGCAGGCTCCAGCCCGGCACAGAGGGGGAACTGGGGGCGGGAGATTCCTGTGTCTTCCAGCTGTCGCCAGCATGGCACAGCAAAAATACAGACACACACTTTCAGTTTGATTTACAGTATAGAGCTTACAAATAAGTGAGTGATTAAATAGCAGAGTAAAGACATTCAGAAAATGATAAGGTTTTGGTTGATGTTAGCGTTGACTTGGCCCACACAGAATCTGTGACTACATAACTTTGTAGAAAGCTCCAGATTGTAGAATTTGAACACTTGTCATTTTCTGCACATCCAGTGATTGATTGGGTGTTTGTTTATAGAAGAATTTTGGCTAATTTTATAATAATGCTACAAATCAAAATGTAGTCCTCTTAGCTCTGTTTAACACAATTTACCATGTTTAAATCCATTTAGTGTATTTTCTCTCAAAAACAGTGCTGAAATTGTGAAAAAAGTCTGCAGATTCCATCTGGGTCCAGTTAATTAACATGAAAAATAAACTTTTTTAAAGGTACAGGGACAAGATGTTAATATTATAATTGTTAACATGATGTCAGTGTGATAAAACTGCTTAATTAACCTTAAATGTGTACATTTATATCCTATATTACAACCTCGTTTCCATGATGACATTACAGCGGTAAACCCTATAGCCCTATAAAACGCTGTAATGCTGGTAAATGTATCACTCTTAATCATGTTAACATGTATAGTGTTTACATCTTGTGACTATACTTTTGATACAGTGTGTAATTAAATGTTTACTGACTGGCCCCATTCTCTTCCATTATAAGTGGCTTGCTATAACAGTGAATTATTTAAATGAAATGTTTTTTTTTTTTGTGTGTGTGTGTGTGTGTGTGTGTGCAAATACTGTTAATTGAGATTAATTTATAGTGAACCTAGAATATTCCTTTAATAATTCTGTAGGGACAGGTAAAACACAATTCTTACTTTCTAGTGTAAATGACTCAGGACATTGAATGCAGTCATATAACATCTAAGTAACAAAGCTGGCAGGCAGATACGTAAGGAAACAGGCCTTAAGTTTACACAAGGTCAGGTGAGCTAATGGGTTTACACAACCTCTTAGCGAAATATGAATCTCAAATGCAAACCCAATCAGAATGATGCTTTTGTCTGGTAGAGCACTTAGAGAGCCTTTAAGTGTTTTATGTACAAGTGGGCTGAATTAAGGCTTTTAGATGTAATAATAAACTGCATTAAGAATAAAAAAGTTATCCCATTGCACCTTACATTATCTAATTATACTTCAGTCAGCTTTTATCTCCTTTGATTGAAGATCACTAAGCTAATTAGAAAAGTCAATAAGTTGTTTGGTATAAAAAAAAAAAGTCATAATGAGAAGTGTTACAACTGTGTGTTCACAGCTGCCAATAACAGAACAGAATTGAATGAAAACATTCTTAAACGTTTTACTGCAGAGATATGTCCCTGTCTCAAGACCATGTAGCAACAAGGGCACAATGTCAGGCAAGCAAAAGCAGTGATACTGCTGATTTGTTTTGACAAATAAAAAATAAAAATGTGTCCTTCCTTCCCCATTCCTAAATGTGACAAATTTTAAGTCTGACCAAACAGATTTCCCTGTTCATAGCCAGAGAGCTTTGCAATATCAAGGTGCGTTAGTATCAAATGTTCATGCAACTGTCATCTTACGTCTGCCATGCTGTTCTCTCCCACACAAATTCTAGTTTCAGCTTTTCCACCTGTTTTAAGCTCAGGGGAACTGCAACTGTCGGCACAACATGGCTGCCGGAGGGTTTGGAGGGGAGGGGTGTGTGTAGCTAGAGGCAGTGTTGTGTTTGCTACAATGTTCATCTAATTTTCAATCAATGGAAGCACTGGGCCTTTAAATTATGTATCAACAATTGATGTAGGGAGAGGGGGAAATTAGCATGGTTCTAGTGCGAAGACTTTTAGCTGGCTGCCAAGCAGCCAAACTGCGAAAATCAGTCAAATATAACATCTTTCATGTGCAAAGCTTTGATGATAAATGATGCCGAGCGCATAGGAATATGTGTGTGTAGATTTACTGAAAATGATATGTAACATGAAGTTAAATGAGTATGTGTCTGTATGCGAGAGCGAGGAAGGACACACACCAGACACACACTTGTTTTATCTTCTTACACACTCTGGCTCTTGCTGGTGGGGGAAGAGGCATAATGGTTCAAATACAGTGCCTCCAAATGGAGCCTCTCACTCCAAACAGCCTCAATTTAGAGGAGAGAGATTCATCTCATTCCTCCCATTTAACTCAGTGTGTTCCTCAAATGCTTAAGAGGAGACCTAGATAGGGGGCAGCTTATGCCTGCCCTTCCTCATTGCAATCATCCCCCCTATCTGTGAGACATTGTTGATGCTAATTACAGGAGAAAACAGGACAGTGGCTTTGGGACCTTGTGATTCTAGTGTAGTGATGTCACAACTAATGATATCAATAATCTGTTTTCATGCACACACAAACATTCTGTACCCATGCTACAACTGTGGGTTCACAAAATATGACATCTTGGGGTGTGCAGCGCAGCCATTATCTGTATTTGTATCTGTGTCTGTTACTATCGTAAAATGATCTTATCTGTCTCTGTATTTGGATAGAACTGAATGTGGGCGGGGCTTAAACCGGAAAACTAGACAAAACTAAATGAAACACCCATCTTTAAAATGTAACTATTACATGTATAGTTTCTATAAATAAAATATGCTTTGTACTGTATATGCCTATTCATAATAATAGCCTAATACAAATAATACTAATTATTATTACTATGAGTATTATTATTATCTATGTGCTATTATTATTTCATTATATTATTTTTATTTATTAATTTTTTTTCTTACCAGATGAAGCTGAGCATTTAGGCTCATGAACTGTAGAATATGTTATTAACTGAGGCTTGAGGTGTCAAGCAGTTGTGAAATGTCATGCATACATTTTGCAGTGAACATTAAATACAAACATTAAAAGAAATGAGAATAAATCAATATAGCCTTCAAATAGGTGAAAGTCGAGGCTGATATGTGCACACATATTGTGTAACATAATGTGGAGAACATAATTATTTAGTTAAATTACATGTAGAGAATTAGCTAAATAGTGAGAAAAGAATAATAATAGTCTAATAATAATAATAATGTTACGTTAACATTTTCAAATTTAGTACAGTTTAAAGGGAGGGGAAAAAGATCACGCATGTTTCAGTTTCTTTGTGTCACATGAACAGGAATATTCTGAATAGATGTACACATTATGGTGCATTTAATCCTTTATTGAGCATTTAAACTTTTTTGGAATAAAGTCTTAACCAGATACTTACCTTAATCGGTGATGTGAAAATAAATGTGGCCAAATTTTAGAGGTGAATAGATGAGCTCGGCTGTGAAATCCTCTCTTCAGGTCAGGAATTTAACATTGTGCTCAGGTTGGTTTATATGTGAAAGCGAGGAAATCATTATGTGTGAATCATGTGATACATTAATATAGACATTTTAAGGAGTGGAAAATGTAGCCTCTATGATGTAGTGTCTTTGTTAATTGTGCGTGTCTGGAGCTTGTCAAGTGTAACATTAACTGGGACCACAAACTGAGTCGAGACCGTGCCCATCCATTACACTTTAGTAGGCTACTAATATTGACTTCACAGACTCATCATTTCTTTGTAATTTTGGATATGTTTATTTAAAACGTTGCTTTTCCTTGTGCTTCTTAAATAATCATTCAAACTGTTTCTATATGGATGAATACGTTATTCGTTTTGAAGTCATTATTTGTGCCTTTCTGAATAAGGGATTCGGCTTCAGGCACATCCCTAATACACTTGCACAGTATCTACGCACTTCTCTCTGGAACAAAACACATCTGTGCATATTATGGATCACATTTAGGAACAAAAAACTTACGTACGTAGATAAACATACCCTCACTGAGCACTTTATTAGGAACTCTATGGTCCTAATAAAGTACGGTCAGTGAGGGCATGTTTATCTACGTACGTAAGTTTTTTTTTAGTTTTTTTTTCAGTGATGGTCTTCGGCTGTTATAGCCCAAACGCCTTGAGGCTCAATGTGTTTATAGCATTCTGAGATACTATTCTGCTCACAACAATTGTACAGAGTGGTTACCAGAGTTACCGTAGACTTTCTGTCAGTCCGAACCAGTCTGGCAATTCTTTGTTGACTTCTCTCATCAACAAGGCATTTCTATCCGCAGATCTGCCGCTTACTGGATGTTTTTTGTTTTGTTTTTGGCAGCATTTTGAGTAAAATCTAGGGACTGTTGTATATGAAAATCCCAGGAGATCATCAGTAACAGAAATACACAAACTAGCCCATCTGGCATCAACAATCATGCTACGGTCGAAATCACTGAGATCACATTTCTTCCCCATTCTGATGGTTGATGTGAACATTAACTGAAGCTCCTGGCCTGTACCTGCACGATTTTATGCATTGCACTGCTGCTGCACGATTGACTGATTAGATAATCGCATAAATAAGTAGGTGTGCAGGTGTTCCTTATAAAGTGATCTGTGAGTATACACAACATCATACATTATACCCACGCACCCATACGCATATATAAATGTGTTCCAAAACCTAGTGAGCTGCCTACATTTTATTATCATACACTTGCTCCTGACAATCTTTTACCCAATATTTGTATGTGATATATATATTTATGCCTATTAGAGTATCATATTGTTAGCTTAGCGACATGCTAGCATAGAAATCTTATCTCTAGCAACAGTGCTCATCCACGTTTTCAGCTGTCTGTGTTCAGGAAGTATTTTTCAAATAGGGTATTCATACAATCCTTCATAAAAGAGTTCTTATTCGTGAACCAAATAAACCAGCTCTGTGGTAAATTAAATATAAAACTTTAATTTGAAGGAAAAACAAATGTCAAAATTGGACAAAAAGACAAAGATACAAGACTGTATACTTACTGTCTTTCAAGTCAAGTCAAGTCATTTTTATTCATATAGTACTTTACACAACACACATTGTTTCAAAGCAGCATTACAGAAGATCATGCATTAACAGAAAATAAAACTGTAATATCTATAAAGACTTAGAGTCATCGTTGTAGTTTGATTAAATATGATTGTAAATTGTGTATAAATAATAAATAATTAAATAATAATTGTATTTAGAACCCCAGTTAGCAAGCTGAAGGCGACTGTAGCAAGGAACACAAAACTCCATAAGTATGTGGAGATTAATGGAGAAAAATAACCTTGGGAAAAACCAGATGCAATTGTCCTTTGTTAGTTGGCTGATGAAGGCTTTTGTTGGCAATTCATTGATAGTCTATGTATTCCATTCCATCATTAGACCAAGGTGATGCAGGCAGAGATCAGTGAGGTGCATCGCAGTTCAACTGGCAGTACATTTCATTGAGGTCTATCCTAAGTCCAAGGTTCAAGTGGCATATGAAGTATACCATGTTTTATGGTTGGAGTTGGCATCAGTTCATCCTCTGAAATTGTAATAAACTGAAGAGATGTCTGGCTGGCACCGGATGGATTTAGTCATCATCACTCAGAGACACGTAGCATTGGAGTCCAACACCAAGCAGGAACAGAGCATGATGGAAGGAACTAGAATCCCATGAAGCATTGCTAATGATATAATCTTATTTTAAACAATGGAAATAAAAATAAGTGTAAAATTTATATATTTAAATTATATTGCAAAATATTAAGATATATACAAATATATAAGCTTGATTGTGACAATTACAATATGTCAAGGGAGTGGGTGGTCACTAACGAGTTAGAATTGTGGGCTTTTTTGGCTGTGATTCTCTGATTGGTGGCGCTTCTTTGCTGGATCGTTGAAAGTGTAGTTCTTTTTCACCAGGAATTCTGCTATTAAACACAATGTTTTTATTAACAAAGTTGAAAAAACATGGACTGATGGCTTCAAGAGAAGCATATACCATCGGTCAACAACCATGTATCTCAAGGAAGATCTGACTTTATAGGTTTATAAGTTATCATTCAAAATTAATTCACCTATTAATTTTGTTCTTACTTTCATATCCCGACTGTAGCACTCTGTAGAAATAAATTGATGCCAATATGTAGAGCATTCCAAATCTGTCACTTGCAGCAAGAGGTTCCATGCTGATTAGGATGCTGCCTTAGAAGGGAGCTGCCTATTTTTGGAGTAGGCAGTGAGGCAGCACACTAGGTTTTAGAACAGAAATAGTCTTGATCACTATAACACTCCTGCTTCAGTCATGTGCCCTTGCAATGAAAAACCCATCTGGAGACTACACACTAATAGTCATAAGCTGTTTATTTGTGAAAAATATGATTTTAATTGGTGTTAAGCATTGTCTTAGAAAAAGCCTTTCCACTGTTTCCAGATTTGACTGCACGTCTATCCTGCTGGGGAACAGAGAGTGCTCAAAAAATCGAGATCCACACTAATTAAAATCTCATTAAAACCTCAATGCTTCAATTCAAGTCCCAATATTAATTGACAATTAAAATATATAAGCTAATGTAACCATTAAACTAATTAAACAGCATAGAGGTAATTCTCATTTGCTGTGCCATTTGATATTTATTGCATTTTTCTAATGGGCTCTTTCAAAAACAACTCAAACAGTTTTATCAATAATCTCAAATACAGCAGAGAAAAAGGAATATTATCTCAGATTTTATGTAAACAGTACAATCACCCATGGTTATCAAGGTGCATCCAAACAGAGCATGGCTTAAAATAAAATCATGGTGCTTCTGTAGATACAAAATTATATGAAACTGTTTTAGAACAGGTATGATGCTGCGTAGCTGCATTGTCATGAAACATTCTCTGTGATTCTCAATAATGAATTCATGAGGCAGACCTGTCCATAACCCGCTCCGGTACTTATGTTGCCATCTATTGTAGGTAACCCTGGCTGTGCTGAAGAGATTGTGTGTGCTTAGTATTCATGTGCTGTCTCTGTGTGTGTATACAAACTTGGTTTGTGAATGAATATTTAGCATTTTGTGTGTGTGCAGGCATGTATCCCACATTTTTCGGTCCAAATATACAGAGTAGATGCCTTTTACTCATGTACTGTATGGGTATCACATGATATTGATTATTTTAATGTTTTATAACTATACAGTATGCAGGTGCAATGTATCTGTGTGTGTGTTTACATGGTTGCAGCGCCGTACATTTGACTGTTGTGTTATTATAGAGCAGTGGTTTTCAACTGGTTTTCCTTCAGGACACTTCACCAAATTTGTTTACCGTACAAAAGTAAAACAAATGTCTTTATTATCAAACATAGAAATGTATTAATTTTAATTTTATTATATTTATGTGGAGCGGAGGGGGGCGGGGCCGGGGCGGAATATCTCGCGCCCGGTCCCCAATCGGCCTGATAAGGCGCGCGGATGCGGGGAATGTCCGTCGTCCGCGGGGCAAATGGGGACCCTCCTCCGCCCCTGGCAGCGGCTCTACCGCTCCGGGCGGTCGGAGAGTTTCTTCCCTCCTCCCCTCGCGGACGGCGGTCTTCCCTCGACCCCTCCGCGTCTCTGGGGACGACAGGGCACTCCTCCGCCCCCGGCAGCGGCTCCCTCACTCCAGGCGGCCGGGGTATCCAGTCCCCACTTGCCCCGCGGACGACGGCCGTACCCCGCATCCGGGCGGTCGGGCTACTCCGTCACCCGGCAGATGGCAGCAGCGCTCCCCTCGGTGGACGGCAGTGTCGAGGACTCTGCGATGGGCATCCCTCCTCCCTCCCGGGTTTTGGCACCAATGTAAAACAGTTAAAGGATGGGCAAGGAGGAGGCGAGAACCGGCTTGTCAACATAAATAATAATTTAATAAGAAACTTAAAACACAACATAAACAAACACACGTGGATATGCCCGTAATTCTCTCTCTATCGAACAATCGTCACCGGCCGCATTTATCCCTCGCCCGCCTCCCCGATTGGGGACCGGGCGCGCGATATTCCGACCCGGCCCCGCCCCCCTCCGCTCCACAATTTATTAAGCCAATAATTCACTGCACAAAACACATTGTGGTCGGCACAAATCATGTTAATCCTCATTACAAGTGAACCCATATTTAATATATGTATGTGATTGTCTATGTAGTTTTGTTTTTGTAGTTTTACTGTAGCTGCGTAGTTTTGTTCATGGTTGTCAAGGATCTCATGCAACCTGTCCAAGTTTTTTGGCAAGCTTCTAACAACTGATAGATGAATTTGCACCACAATAATGGAGAGTTTGAATAGATGCACAGCCTTTGATGTCAACAACAACAGATATGGGAAGCATTCCCCTCCCTTTTAAATGCTGATAGGACTATGTTCTATTAAGGTTAGTTACATTTTATTATTTGCAGTAAGCATTTATTTTTTCCCTACTGTCCATGACCCTACCCTACAACAGAAGGCAATGTGCATGTGTTTAATATTATAGAGGGGGACAGGTGACATTTCCTATTTCCTACTGGTGACATCTATTCTTTGAGGTTTTACCTCTGCACTTTGTAATAGAGCACAGATGAGATAGGAGATATTTAATAAAGAGGATCAGTTTAAGGTTCTGTAAATGTGTCTGTTCATGGAGAAATTAAATTATCAAAATAATTGCCTTTGCAAAAAAAGGCCCTTAGAGATTGTCAAAACAACTCGCAGCTTCCTTTCTCAAAGGAAGGATGATTTTATTATTTGCGTGGTCATAGACTACAAAGACTAATAATGAAATGATGCATGTAAATTAATAATTAATGAACACACTAAGGGGTTCTCTCAATGTTTCAAAATATTAAGTATATGACTCAGTTCGACAACAATCATCATAATCAAAGTGTGTTTAAGTGTGGGTGTGTTTTGTGCATTAGTGTTTTTGTTTTGTTTTTTCCTTGCAAAAAGCCTGGTTCTGGCCCCCCACTGTTTTGTGTGTGTGTGTGTGTGTGTGTGTGTGTGTGTGTGTGTGTACATTATACTGGTGGATATAATCCCTTTGACTGAAGAAGTGGTCCTGTTTGGCCTCACCTTATCCTGAGGCAACAGCTCCAAAGGAGGCAAGGACAACCACTAGCGACGTTATGGAAATGCCATCAGGCAAAGGGGCATTACAAAACAGATTGTTTTATTAACCCATTATTGTACGCTCAAACACACAAACATCTATACACACGCATCCATCCACACACACATGCACACAATGAAAATGGCAATACAGGCCATGCCAACATAGGGCCAACTGCTCTGGGCCATAAAGGGTGGAGAGAAAAAAACTGAACTGAAATGGTAGAGAGAGAGAAAAACAAATGGAGAAGTTTAGGCAGATAGAGCTCTCACTGTCTCTGTATCATTATCCAGAACAGTTCTCCCTGAAGCTCTGCATGACAGCGCTTTGGCAACACTTCATTTACACTAACCTTTTCATTTCTACTTTTACACACATAACCACTTTCTCGCTTTATTAGCTCGGCACTCACAAACACAGAATATTTCCAAACACAATCATAAATATCATTCGCCAGAAAGCAAAATGTTTCAGACTCAACCACATGAAGGATGTCTCATAGGACAGAAAAATCAAGAATACGATCTCTTAAAAATCTAAATTCTTTCTCCTATCCAATGTGACTAGATGAAAAACAAATGGAGACTTTTGCTGAAGTCTCTAGTTTCTCAGATTTTTCTTCTAAGAAATAGACCCAGTAATTCCTCTAGAATCATCTAAAGATTTAAAAAATGTCACAAACTTTGCTCAGACCTGCTTAAATTGATCAAAAGATTTCAACATTGACATATTTATACAGCTGAGTTAAGGCTGCTCTGTGCATGCTCAAAATTAGTTGTAAATATAAAATGCTGGATAAAAGCCGGATTGAATTATGCCTGCTCTGACCCACCTCATCCCCTAATATCAAAGTAAGTTCAGATGCTGCTTTCGTTCTGTATAAATGAAATGCACCTTCAGAGCAGCCTTAAACTTAGTTGTTTTGTTGGTATATATGCCACTTCATATGCAGCCTGTTGGCCACCTTTGCAGTGAAAAGGTTGTTCTAAAACCAAATTACCTTGACATTGATGTGTAGCCATTTTTTTATTTCTCCTAAGACATTTTTGTTGAAATATCTAAGATAAAGTTGCCACAGCATCACCATGCAGAGTTGCAAAAAATAATGATTGTTTTCAAACTGGTTTCCTGCACACTTCCATCATATGCCATTGGTCAGGCAAACAGATAGTCCTGCCCCACTGGTTGAGCCAATGTTGCTGTGTTGGGCTGGTTGGGTTGCTCTGTCAAAGCAACTGTTAATAGTGATTTAGAGCTATAGTGTATAGACATTTCTGGGGAATCAATCTACAAATGGCTTACTTATAGTTGTCTCTGAATATTAAACTGTGGAAGTGGAAGGTATTTTAAGGTATTTTGAAAATAAAAATACACCTTTGAATGAATCACAAAGGAGGACTCTGTTAATCACCTGAGCTATGAAAGAGCAACTTCTGTGCAATACATTCTCATGTGATATTGCATCATTTTCATTCCAAGGGGCTCTGGAGCGCCTGTGTCAGACCAGTGTCATGGTTTGAATAGCTCTGTTTTGCCTTTTCTCAGTTTTGCGGTTCAGACAGGGGTCTTAATGAATGATAGAGGGATTGGTAATCCTCCCTAATCCAGAGAGAATGAGGAGACATTGCGTTTGAAGTGAGGGCAGAGAAAGGTTCGCTGTTTGGCCTCCACGGAATCTGCTGCACTTGAGCTTGTGTTTATTTGGCGTGAGACGTAGCACAGTTTCGCATTTGTGATTCACTTTGTGTGTACACTGTGGACTTAGCGCTGTCTGTTTCTATTAATGAGGATAAGTGCAACGCTGTTCTTGAATTCCACTGCACTTGTGTGGCGAGATCTTTAAAGAGCAAAAAGAAGGGCGGGACGGGTGCAGTACCACACAGGCCTTTAGCTGCAGGGTTTCTGTTTAAGTCAAATAGCAACTGATGGCTACCTCGCCTTCAGAGTAGCAGCAGACAATTAAAAGAGTTTGAATCAAAATAATTCCGCCCAAGACTCTTATCAGAGGTTCCCAGCGGAAGTTTGCATTTAATACTCGCTATCTAAACTTAAATACCTACTAGTCACTGCTAGTCAGGCTAATGCTACATACAGTGTTAAGTGTTAATGTCATCTCTCACATAATAAGCATAGTTTTTTCTCTGAAACAAAGAAATTTGAATAATCCAATTAAATTCTGGAAAGTTATTAAGTCAAATTCTTCTGTTGAAAATGTTACAGAAATTTCAAAATATATCATTAAAAGAAATCAGACCTTGACTGATAATCTGCTATTTTAGATAACTTAAATGAGCATTTTATATATTCATGTTCTCTCTTTGATTCTCTGTCCTATGACTGTGAAAATACTGATAATGCATTGGGACAATCTGGAGATGTTGCACAAAATTTTATCTCTCATCCATTTGAATTTGTCCCATTTACAGTGGATGAAGTCAATTTCGCCTTGACCATAAAAAGTTTGCAGGCCCTGATAATCTTGAGCCATACTATCTGAAACTTGCTGCTGAATTTATTGCTGAACCCTTGGCTTATCTGTTTAATATTACTTTTTCTAAACATATGATTCCTACAATTTAGAAATCTGCCTATGTGTGACCTCTTTCTAAAGGTGGGGATTCTTCAATTATGAATAATTACAGGCCTATTTCAAAATTATGTGTTTTATAAAATGTTTGAAAAGGTTAATATTTGAACAAACGAAACAGTGTTTAGGACCAACATTGTATTTTGTCTAATTTCCAGTCTGGTTTTAGAAAACAACACAATACTATCAGTGCTGCCATAAAAGTGACCATTAATATTATTGAAGACTTAGATAGTAAAATGACTTGTATAGCCCTTTTCCATGTTCTCTCTAAAGCTTTTGACACAGTTGATCACTGCATCTTGAGTATAAGGTGATCCAGTCAAGCTGTTGGTAGGTTTGCCATTTATCTATCCAACAGAACTCAATGTGTGCTGATAGATGGCTCAAATTCAACAATATTACCTGTTGTCAAGGAAGTTCCTCAGGGGTCGGTTTTAGGACCAATTTTATTTTCTATGTATATGTATATCAAATGCAAAGTATCATCTTTATGCTGACTATACAATTATTTATTGTTGTGCAACTTCTGCTTCACAGTCAATTCAGAATGTACAGTCTGCTTTTAACTCAGTCAAGTCACAGTTACATAAACTCAAACTAAATGCAGAAAAAGTAAATTAATGATCTTCCATCCATCCATCCATCGTCAACCGCTTATCCTGTGTACAGGGTCGCGGGGGGCTGGAGCCTATCCCAGCTAACATTGGGCGAAAGGCGGGGGACACCCTGGACAGGTCGCCAGTCCATCGCAGGGCAAATTAATGATCTTTTCAAATATAAAAGTTTTATCATCAAATCTTATAGAAATTGTAACTGTTCAATGTACCAAAATTGAACCTGTTACAAATGATAAGTACTAGGGCATTGTACTTGATAAACAGTTGTCATTTAAGTCTCATATTGATCACATTGTTTTGAAACTCAAACTAAAATTAGGTTTTAATTTTAGAAATAGATCTAATTTTTCTGTTAATGCCAGAAAGTACCTGGTGTCTGCAACATTTCTACCTATATTAGATTATGGTGACTTACTGTTCATGCTGTACATGCATGCCCCAGTAATAGGGCTGCTCTATTATGGCAAAAATCATAATCACGATTATTTTGGTCAATATTGAGATCACGATTTCATTAAGATCATGCATTTATTAACTTAAAAAACCGTGTCTTTTTAACAGTGGATTTCCTTGAACATATAATGTAAACTGCCATATTATATTATGGATATAGTTATGGATGGTAGTCAAATAAAGGAAAGCCTCCATCATCATTATTTACAGCAGGGGTGCATTTTACATCCTGTTATTGCAGCAAGATCTACCATGTACAATAAAGGCTATACATTATCACAATACCAAAATTTCAATAGTCGGTATTGAAATTTGACGATTCTCAATACCAGCTTCAAAACCACAACAAATAATAACACTAATTAATATATTAATTATGGAAGAATGGTTTCAAGTTCTTAAGTAATTATTCAAGACTAGCAAACAGTCAGTAATAATATATATATATATATATATATATATATATATATATATATATATATATATATATATATAAAATAATAGAATAAAAATGACAAATTAAGAAAATTCAGTGCTTTTTTTAACAGCTTTGAAAGTTCCCCTTCTTTCACTCACTCAACAGTGTGTCAATGTAGTGACACTAGGGGTCGCATTTGGGAGCCTGATTCACCTTCAGATCTTTGAGAAAAGGGCAATGAGAAATTGGCAAGTTTTGTAAATTTCAAATTGCCACTCCCCCCGACATACGAGTATAAAAGGGAGCGGTATGCGGATTCATTCAGACTTTTTGACAGCAAGCTGAATACCACTGCCATTCCATTCACCAACTCTACAAGCATTGCTGTTGGATATACGGCACTTTCCAGCTGTTCTCTCTCCACTCTGTACTCCGCTGCAGACTACACCCGTGGGTGCGTCGACAGCGCTTTAAAGAGCTTTTCCTCTAAAAGACTGTATTTCCTCTATTAGAGCAGGCACAGTGACATTGATCGTCTTTTTAAAGACACGTCCTTTTAAAGATGCCTTTCTGTCTCTGTGGCATCTGTGGTCGTTAACTCTCCGCCTCTGACGGTCATGATCACTGCCTCACGTGCCTGGGCTATAAGCATGTTGAGGAAGCGTTCGTGGGTGGTTCATGTTCTCACTGCGAGATCATGACCATGGCAATGTTGTGGTCATGCCTTTCCTTCTTCCAAGGGAAAGCCACTTCGTGTGTCCCCCTCGCAACTCCTGCTACCTACGGGTATGAGACTGCTTTGGCTGATGATGAAGGCAATTCAGGAGCTTCAGTGGGTACGGTTCTGCCAGGTAATTCCCACGGACTGCCCACTCCTCGGTACGCTCATTCACTTCCATCCAGCACTGGGATGAAGCAGGCTTGCCTCACTGCCAGCTTTGCTCGTCCGGAGCTTGTGAGTTGGATGAGATGTATATCAATGTATCGGAGAGTGCCTTGGTGATGTCAGACGCCGAGGACTCGACCGTGTTGCCACCTTCGGGTGTGGCAGCCCAGTCCTAGGCCGACGGCGGAGCTGACCGCCATGCTTGCCCGGGCTGCCGCGAGTGTTGGGCTTGAGTAGAACATTCCACCCGACCCTCAACAGTTGCGGCTTGAAGGACGCGTACTTCCACGTCTCAATTTTGCCTCAAAACAGACCCTTCCCACGGTTCGCATTCGACGGCCGAGCGTATCAGTAGAGGCAGCCCTTGCCCTGTTAAGGGAAGTGGGTGTCCGCATACTGAACTACCTCGACGAATGGCTGATTCTAGTGCACTCTCGAGAGTCAACTGGGAAAAGACTAAGCTCTTCCCGGTTCAGAGCATCTCTTTTCTCGGCATGGCGTTAGACTCGGTGTCAATGATAGCGTGCCTCACGATCAAGCGTGCGCAGTCGGTGCTGAACTGCCTGAACTTATCCAGGTGGCAAATGTCAGGCCCACTGAAATACTTTCAGAGGCTCCTGGGGCATATGGCATCCTCAGCGGCAGTCATGCAACTCGGGTTGATGTATATGAAACCGCTACAGCACTGGCTCCAGACCCGAGTCCCAATGCATGGGTGGCACCGTGGCAAACTTCGCATGGCTCTCACGCCCGCTTCACGCTGCCTTTTCAGCTCTTGGACCGGCCTTGCATTCCTTGCATTCATTGCAAACAGTCCCCCAGCTGTTTTGGAGTCAATTCGGCCAGGCACAGGTAGACCTGTTGGTCTCCCTGTAGTCCTCCCACTGCCCGCTCTGGTACAGACGCTCTGGCACACAGCTGGCCCAGAGGGCGATGCAAGTATGCGTTCACAGCTGTCCACCTCCACTCTCAATGTTTATGTAGCTGCCATAGCAGCATATCACGATGACGTCCAAGGTAAGACCCTCGGTAAGCACGACCTGATTATTAGTTTCCTGAGAGACGCCAGGAAGTTGAAGAGGACAATTCTCCGTTGATTCAGCTTCTGAGACCGTCAATCCTTGTATCTTATCACGTGGCTCACTGTGCATGACACCGCGGAGACTCACAGCATGGGAGGCTCATGCTACTCTCTGCGATCTACAACTTACCATGCACCACATTAAGAGCTAGAACCCCTAATTGCGACCACAAGGAGGTTACCCCATGTGACTACCCTCCCAAGCAACTGGGCCAATTTGGTTGCTTAGGAGACCTAGCTGGAGTCACTCAGCACACCCTGGATTCGAACTCGTGACTCCAGGGGTTGTAGTAAGCGTCAATACTCACTAAACTACCCAGGCCCCAAATATTCTCTTCTTAATAGATTGCGTTTCGCTGATTTTCTTCATGATAAGATCCACACAGTGAATATGACACATATATTATGATTCACAACATAGCGTTCCATCACGTTATAATTCAATTATTACGTAACTCATAGACACAGGGCTGACCATACAGAGAAATGCCAGTTTCGGAGTGTATTTTCATAACCCACTTCCTTATTATTTGACCTTTAATAAAGGGTGCTTTAAAGATTTAATGCCGGGGTGTTTCATAGCAAAAATTAATGCGGCACCATAATCCTTTTATCTTGATTATCTTGTTTTCATAATCGTTGGAAGCTAAAATCATAATTGAAAATAAAATTCTATTAATTGCTCAGCCCTACCCAGTACAATATTTAAAAAACCAAAGCACCCTTTTTTATAGTGCTTTATGTTTTATTACTGGTTGTGGTTATCAAACCCACCATTGTACTCTTTGCTATGGCTGAACTGCCGCCAGCCATAAGGTGATTACACTGGAACTGTTTAATTTATCAATCAGTATGTGGCCTGTCTCCAATTTACTTATAATCTATTATCTCTGTAAAACACGAACCTTATAATATTTGTTCAAAGGAAATTGTATTCTTTGCTGTTCCCCGTGTTAGGTCTGAGCAGGGTAAAAGGGCTTTAAGTTTAATTTTTAACATAGAATGGGTTAAAGGAACATTTAAAACTAACTGTGCTCCCTCCATTGGCTGATTTTGCGGCACTTCTAAACAACATTGATTATAGTTAAGTTGGAAATTGCTTTTGTTATATTTGACTGGAATTGGCCAGGGGTGAGGGTGTAAATTGTACTTTCATACAGGGCCCCCCACAATAATTTATGTCCTTGTTGCTGTTCTGCTGCACAGCTTGTCAATCTCATATGAGATAGCCAATCAAATGGATGAAGGCGGGACTTCAATTTAAGAAGCTAAGTGGGAACCTTGTGGAGTGCTGCACATCAGCAAGCAGTTCAGGTTAAGAGGGTTTTTGTCATATGAGATGTAAGTAAACATGCAATATTTGACCACTGTTTTATGATTTAAATGTTGTGCTAAATTACATTCATTTCCAAGGGTGCAAACTATTCACCATTGGTGAAATTCACCATTTTGAATTTAAAATATGTCATGTACAGTACGTGATTTGTATGTCATTCATAACTGTGAATGTGAAAACATTAACGGTGTTGTTTTCAGCGTATCAAGATTAAGACAAAGAGCGAATGTGTGTATATTGTAAAGGAATTGAATTAATGTGGTAATCTGTCAGGCTTTTGAAGTAGCTTTTTAGAAAATTTTAAAAAAAATCTTCACATTGTCTAAGAAAATGTGTCTATAAAAAAACACAAAGTAGAGCGTTATCACCCAGATCAGAACTGGAACATGGTAAGACCTGTGACTTGTGACTGCTATTGTGCTTTTAGGTTTTGGCAAGGACAGTGACATATAGTCTAAATGCAAATATTATTAGGTAATAATTTTAAATCAATTGAAATCTTCTAAATAATCTCTTTAGAAATGTTAATAATTCTCCTAAGAGTCTGCCTTTAAATGAGACCATTTTATTTTGAGTATGTCAGGTTTGTGTCCAAAAAAAGAGCCACCAGTTAAAGTAGTTCACCTAAAAATGGAAAATGTACTTTTACTAACTCATTTACTACGTTGTTCAAAACCAATATGCTGGATTTTATCTTGGAATACATAAAAATAGATATTTTAAGCAGCACTATTCCATAGAATAACAGTTTATAGTGAGCAGAAGCTGTCAAGCTTCAAAAAAGACAAATACTATATAGCACTATTAAAGATTCAGATATCATAACAGAAGTCCATATGACAAGTGCACTATATTCCAAGCTTTCTGGGGCTATACAACAGCTTTGTGTTGTATGGACTACCATTATGGTATTTTTACAAGGATTTGTTTCCTCTTTGGACCTTGACAGTATTGGTCAAAATGAACTGTTTTTGAATGACAAAGATCAGCATTATGATTCTTGAAGAAATTATTGTGTTAAGATTCTACTGGAAGGATAAAACAATGACAACTTGAGGGCATTGTATTTTCTTTTTGCTAGCCAGCTGACACTCATGCCATTTTACAGATACATCAGTGATGAAAAGAAATTCAAATTATATTAATCTTTTCTTTGAGACGGCACAAATAAGAAAGAAAAAATGACTGAAACGGGCAAATTGCTAGCAATGCAGACACAGTGTTTGTCTTGTGCTGTGTCTGAACTTTAAAAATGCATGTATCTTTTAAAACAAAATTATAAAATGTTGGGCCTTTACCGCATTTCAAGCCTTTATTCAGAAAATGATTGCATTCAGCGCCTCTGCTAAATTAAAGGACCAAAAAGGACCATTATATTTGTGACCTCAACACCCCTGACCCCGACCCCCAAAACGGGGGTCAGGGGTGTTTTCTTTTTTTTGCAATGATCTTAGAGGGAAATCGAAAGAAATTTGCTAAATGGATTTAAAATGTATTAAACAGATCTTAGGGTACTTTTATTTAATTGTTTCTTTCTTTCTATTTCTTTCTTTCTTGCTTTCAATTACAGGGCAGAGTCTTGGCTATGGTTTTGTCAACTACATTGACCCAAAAGATGCAGAGAAAGCCATCAACACGTTAAATGGACTCAGACTTCAGACCAAAACTATTAAGGTAGGTGACTATACTTACAGAAACCCTAAAGTACACATACATGTGTCACAATTGCCAGGAATTTAAAAGGTTCCTGAATAAAATTCAATCCAAATATTTGGACAAATCTAATCTTGTTTCAAAAATCCAAACATGATTAACAGTAAAATATTAATCAAATTGGATGATCCAACACTCCAAGGGATTTAATTTGGAAGTTAATAATGTTGTGAATTTACAGCTACACCATTGAATAGATGTATTTGTATACTACATGCTGAAATGTGTATGTCTCGGTGTTTAGATCTGTGTTCGGGTTCATGTTATGAGATTGCTTCCTGCCTCTTGTTTACCAAACACATTTCAACCAAAGCAACCCACATTACACTAATTGCAGAAGCGGGCCCCCCTGGAGCCAGTGCTTCTCGATAAAGGGCACAGCTTTGAAAGTGCTCTCTCAGTACCTCTTCAGTTAACATGTCCCCCTCACCTGGGATTGAACCTATTGACACGTAACAGATAACAAATGGTAACAGAACAACATTTCACTTAGGTGGAAGCATTCTCCCAGTCGCCATTTCTCAATTTATCGAATGTTTCCCATCACCGTTTCTGCCAGTGGAGCTGCTGTGATTAGTACATGTGGCATACACATGTGGCTCGTGCTGGGCTGAGGCGCGGCAGCACAAAGAGAGAGGAGGGCAAATCTGACTCATTAAGATGCAGAAGGAAACAGGAAAGAAAGTGAAGGAAGAAAAGGGAAAATAGTGTAATTGATATGTAAATTATTCTCTAAATGTCAAATCATGAAGTCACACAAAAAGAGGCAAATAGCATGTATAATCAAATAATGTGGACATATTAAATAGATGACTAAAATATATCTTTTCAGTGCAAAATTCCAGAAAATTCCATTCTATCCGCTTCTATTAAATTCTATTCTGTTATTATATGTCATGTTCTGTTATATTTTCTATTCTATTTTGCCATGTTATATTATGTTATAGTATGTTCTACACTGTTATGGCATGATCTGTCATGTTTTATTCTATTTTCTGTTCTGTCATGTTCTGTACTTTTCTAGTCTGTTCTGTTCCGACATATTATATTATTTTCTGATATATCCCATTTCATTTCATTCTCATGTTAAATACTATTCTGTTTTGTTATGATCTGTCCATATGATATTATATTTCTAATCTATTCTGTTCAATTCTATTCTGTTATGTTTTGATCTGTCATACTCTATTCTATTCTGTATGTCATTTTGCTCTGTTCTATTCTGTTCTGTTCTGCCTTTTTCTATTATATTATTTTGTTCTGTTTCATTAGAATATGGATGAATTAAGACATGTCTAAAAAAAATATTTCCACTACAAAATTCTGGAAAATAATATTCTAATCTTTTATGTTGTTTTCTGTTTTCTATTCTGTTTTTTCATGTTCCGATCTTCTCTATTCTGTTCAGTCATTTTATGTTCTATTCTGTTCTGCTCTGCTCTGCCCTTTTTCTGTTCTACTATTCTGTTCTATTGCGTTCTATTAAATTTGAATATGGATTGTTATAAACAGTTTGGTTTGTCACAATCTGATGGCTTTGATTTTTCTAAACATAGCTTTGGGGTAAATTTAGAAGCAGCAGCTGGTTTTAACTATAAATTCCAACAGCTGCTCACAGCATAATGGCTGTGTGTGTGTGTTGTCATCCGGCCTATAATCCCAGACCTCTCACTTACATCCGCCCTAATCTAATCAGATTGGATTTTCCCTGCTTATGAAAACAGCGCTCAGTCTCTGCAGCTCAGTACCTCTCAACATAAAAGCGAAAAGGAGTGCATGTTTGTGCATCTGTGTATAAGAGAGAGAAAGAAAAGTGTTGTCAGGGCTGTTTTTGAACAAGCACAAGGCTCTCAAACATGGGCGGTTTCTAGAGTGGCAGTGTGCGTGTTGGCCAGCAGTGTTTCTAGTACTAGTTTCCGCATCAGCTTAGAATCCATTAGAGAAAGAATGAGTCATTTTTTGTTTATTTGCCGATCATCACAGCTTCCTGCCATGCGGCACTTCCCTCAGTGACAAAAACACTTCCAGGGAAGCAGTACACACAGACGAAAAACACACTGTTAAAACACTGCACTTGCAGGCCAAACATGCACCACAGATTTTTGCTCCCATCTTAGCACAACAAACGAACAACACTTCAACACTTGCTGGTTCTTTTACTCTTTTAAAAAGCACTCATGAACTCCCGTGTTACCTGTTAAAAACATATGATGTACCTATTCTATTCTAATTAAATAATTAATTATTCTGTCATGTTCTTGGAGGCACCAGTACAAACATACATTATTGCACTAATAAAACAATGGACTTTAAGGCCAAACACACACCACAGGATTTTCAAATGACTGTTGAGCTGGTTCTTTTAATGAATCGGTCACAAAGACGCACAAAGATAATAGATGATATGAGGAATCATCAAATCATTCTGAAATTATATGGGGTGCATTTCCCGTACAACGACATAACTCACTGTGTAACCAACATAGTACGAGGCATCGTTGTAGAAATTAACTAGCTAGTCAAGACTGTTACAGAAACCGTAGTAACTTTGTCGCACATCCATCGTTCTAACCATGTTGGCTGAGCTGTCGTTAATTATATTATTATGGGGTGGAGCAATAACTTCTGCAAATATTAAATTATAATTGATAATTTACACGTACAGTAGAAAGCAGTTTAATGCAAGAAAGCTGATGAAGACACGAAAGCGGCATTCACTTTGTAATGCAACAGATTCATTGCGTTGCAATAGTTGAGTTTCCCTTTACATTAGACTTTGGTGTACTCCTGACGCACTTGAGCATATGCACATGCTCACTCTTCAAAAACTTCTGCTTTATACATAAACACATAAAAGCGCTTTCTTTTTTATCCCTTAAATGGCTGCATTCACGTTTATGTTACGTGACCTAACCTTAAGACTTGTGAACATTTTTGAAACTTGTATCAGTGCACTGAAATAAAAATGTTAACCTACAAAATGTGCTTCATGTGATAACATCTAAATTGGTTTTATTCAAGTCAAAAATATTTTTAAAATCTCTGAATCAACCTGAATGCATTAGGGTTACGCCAACAAAGCTAATTTTAAGTGTTACTAGATTAAATAGAAATAAGGTATGGTAACAATTGCAAGTTATACATTTTTACATTGTGTAATTACTCACTTGTTCATATAACAAATGTAGGCATAGTTAAAGTTACACATTCAAACACTGTTGGAAATTCTGTAGGAAATGCATGTAGTACAATAGGAGGGCCTATGGGCACAATTTGGTGTAACACTAAATTTGTTGATGTCTGTTGAATGAAGCTGTCATTATACTAGTTTTAAAGATGTTCTCATTCCTTCTCTGCCAACATAAGTGCTCAAACAAAAGCACAACATGTTCACAAAATATACTCCTCTCTGTCCTTCCAAAGTCTTGCGGGTAATGAAGTAAGAGCCATCTTCAGTGACTTAGCAAAAAAATACATGCTACCATGCTTACATGCACACCCCACGCATGATCGATTTTTGCTTACATATACACACACAAACATGCATACTGGAATTGGTACAGAGAAAGTAGCGCCTTAATGCTTCCATGTAGGTTTTACATATGTCCTAACCAGGGACAATGCAACATCTTTCCAGTGACAAATAATTTGTCTGTCCACACTGAAAGCAAAAATACTGCACAACATGACAAAATCAAGTAAATCAGAACCTATTTGATGTTTATTTGCAGCTATGTGGGGCGAGATTTCAGTCCAATGAGATTCCACTGTGGGTGGGGCTATCCAGCATGATGTCACAGAAATAGAAACCAATAATGAAAATGTTCTGCCATTCATTGCTTATCAAATTTTTAGCTGTTAGGATAAAAACTAAAATCTACATTAGCTTTTATTGCTTGTTGCTTTTGAGGGATATTTCACCCAAAAATGTTATTTACTCACCCTCAAGTTTTTCCAAACAAAAGGATATGTTCAGTAGAATGCTAGCCTTAGTCACTATTCACTTTTAATTCATCTTTTTTTATTGCATGGTAACTGACACTGTCATATTGTCTAACATCTACTTTTGTGTTCCACGGAGGAACAAAAATCACATGAGACAACATGAGGGTGAGTAAATGACAGAATTTAAATTTTTGGGTGAACTATCCTTTTAAAGTATTGCACCTGGTTAGGACACATCAATCCAATCCTGCTTTTTTATAATCATCTAGATCTCTTATTTTTGTTCTATAATTTCTCTCTCTCTTCTTCTATCCGTCCATCTCAGCATGTGGCCACAGGAGCCAACGTCTTTATCTCTTCTTTGTGATCTCTCTTTTACAGCTCTCACTCAGCCCTCCTTGCTCTCTCTCCTTCTTTCTCTCTGCACTCCATGAAACCTCTTATTCCGACCAGCACCAGCCCTCTCTAAAGAATCTCTCCTGCTGTATTACAGATGAAATCCTCTGTCTTATAACTTCTAATAAGTGCGTTCCAAGGTCATCCTCCTTATGAAGCCTCCATCATAAACCCACTACCCATTGAGCGGGGATGAAGAAAGACCATCTAATAGCAACAGACAGCTGTGTCTTAGAGTAGATGTGAGAGAAAAAGGGAAAAAGAAGGAAAGGGGTAATTATCCGAAGTGCGGTTCTTTGCTCTTCTCAGTAGTGAAGGAAAAGAGAAATAAGCTCTGATGATGTATATCTTCCCTAGATGCTTACAAGAGGCTTTTGAGATCAGTGAGAGGAAGCGAGAAAAGGTGTATGTGTGTTTTTACGATTAATTTATATTCGTTTCACAGGGTGACATTATCATGTTCAGAAACAGATCATCTCTAGATCATATAATCTAATACAAAAAGTCCATAAAAGCTAGGGCTTGCACAACTTCTCATTAGCAGTCCTGAAAAGTAGTTTACTGCAGTAGTTAGCAGATTAATGTTTAATTTACAAAAATGACTCTATTGTGTGTAACGTCAAATATATAGTTTCTGTCAATCTCTGGCTGACACATGATTAGTTTAGTAGTTTTTCACAAGAATTTTGGCTTCTTCTTAAAATGCACTTTAATACACTTTAAATCTCCGCAGCACATTCAGTATAGTTCACGCATAATGTATTTTTTGTATATAAGCACTTAGGCTTCACTTTTCTTTTCTTTTGTTTCACAAATTCAACAAGGTTCCACACCTTTTGACCAATACATTTCCATAACTTTTAAAGGTGATTTCAATTTGAAATTGTTAGGATGAGTACATATTGAAATTGGAAAAATCTATATTTCTAAAAGAAATTCCTAAAATTTGTAGGATTTCTATATCTTTTCCAGGTTTGAAAATCACATTTTTAAATTTCCTGATATTTCCAGGTTTTCCAAGACCATGGGAACCTTGTTCCAAATATATTTAAATGCAAATTTTCCAAGACGCAGTTTGTGGACAGAGGAATTTATTATACCAAATAGAACAAACGCAACTAAAGTCATTTAATCCAAGATACACACAAAACACATCGATTAGTGGCAGAACCAATCAACTAGTCACATATTTATTGCAATCACTAATGAAAACCAGTCAATAAAGCAACACATTCCTACGTCTCACTGCTTGAAAAGTAAAAAGATTGAGATGGAGTGTGTGAGAAAAAGAGTTTCACTCCAGCAACAACTTCCATCCACACACTCGTCATTTTGTTGCACACACACTTCTCCATGACACTTCTCCGTTTCTCAGCAAAACACCGGCTTTGCCTTCCTGTCGATGTGTGATGGGAAAAATCCCACTGTGGGTGAGAAGAGCGTAGCCTTGTGCTGTGAGATACGTGTACACACACACCCTCTCTCACACTTCTCACAGCAGACAGGGTGTTGATAGATCCGACATCTGGAGCTGCTTGACAGGGCAAGAAAAAATTGCGAAAGAGAAGAGAAAATGAAAAGAAGTGAAGAGCCTGCCAGGGTTCTATTCCTTTTGCCTTCTCCATTTAAGTGGATTTGGGGAGATTATTGCGCAGTGTATAGCTTGTTTAGCTCAGCATTTGTAGCAGTGTAACACCCTGTGATGGCTCTGCTGCCCAAATGTCAGAACTAATGAAAATATGAGATGGAAAGGCTGCTTCAAACACTAATGGGAACAGATTAAACTGACGTGAGCATTAAAAGGGCAAGGAGATAGAAACATCTCCCCATCTTGAATGAAAACTGATCTGCTGTAACAAGAGAGACGGAGAGACAGAAAAATCTCTCGCAATTTGAAGTGTGGTGAATACATGGAGTCAACAGGAAAATTAAATCTGTTAACGGATACTTCTCTTTTAATATAATCCAGTACAAGTCAAAGCACTTAAGTGTTCCACTAGGATTACTTTCAGAAATATTTAATTATCCTCATTTGTGTCACGTTAAAGGTGCACTCAGCAATATTTTTCCACATTCATAAATGTTGACACATAAAAATTAGTACTTTTTTCTTTTTTAAATATGCTTAAAAAATTTACATTCACATGACAAAAATCTTGTATTAAGGCTTTTACCGATTATACAGTTTCACTCTTAACCGCAATTAATAATGTCACAGATAATTTAATAGTAAAACATTTTAATGTACAGTTAAAAACCATTAAATATTTTTTATTTCCACGTGATATATATATATATATATATATATATATATATATATATATATATATATATATATATATATATATATATATATATATTGTAAAAGAGTTTTTCTGTGTAAGCCTGAATGTGAAAATCTCTTGTGCTTGTGGCTTGGTGGTTAGTGCAGCTGTTGCTATGGTTACGGATGGTGTTGGCATGGCGCTTGGCCAGGTATCGTGGACTGAATGTAAACTTTCAATTTTGTTAAGCTGGGGCTACACACCAACTCCAAAAAATAAAAGAAATTAGTCTTAAATCAGTTGTTTGGGAGCACTTGAATGAGTAAGGGATACTAAAGAGTTTTTTTTTAGCTGTGTTGATTTTAAATGGAAGAATTGAGAGATGCAACTTTTTTGGAATGTTTAAACATGCTTAAAGTGCAATGTGATTTTGCATGTAGATAATGTCAGCATGGAAACATTGAGAAGTTGCCAATGAAATCATTCTCATTATTTAAAGCATTGCTTGTGTACAAATTCACTGTATTTAACAATGAATTTCAATTTTAGGCATTAAAGGATTTTAAAGGTGTAATGACATGAAGAAAACATTTTTTCTTGATCTTTTTACATATAAGAGGTCATTCTGTAAGTTTCAGAACTCAAAGCTTCCTCCTCACTGCAAAAATGACATATGTTGAAACCAAGCTGCCAAAACATCTCGTTCTCTCTTGTGATGTCACACTGTGCTAGCCATTGCATTGACCGCCTCCATGTCAACACCTCCTTTACCTTGTCACTCCCATAGCCAGCCCAGTAGCTGTGAACAGTGAGATGGCAAGAAGAGAGCAGGTACGGCAAGAGCAGAGAGCTAATTACTGTATTATAGTAGGTGTTTACTGTCAACTCTTAAAGGAGCAGCAGCACCAAAACCAAGCGTTTCGGACAGAAATTATGGGGAAATTATCATCTTTAACATATCTGACTCTTTTTGTGTGTGTGTGTGTGTGTGTGTGTGTGTGTGTGTGTGTGTGTGTGTGTGTGTGTGTGTGTGTGTGTGTGTGTGTGTGTGTGTGTGTGCAATTCTATCATTATTATGCATAGTCTACAGGTTTATTTGTGAGGTGTTGTGGAGAGTTTATTTTGTAGTCGATTCTTTATGGTGGGGTGTCTGACAGATAACGGATTGCATTTAGAAACTGTTGCAGAAGAAAAAACTGTTGACCGTGAACTACATGTTGTGCACCACAATAATCTTACAGTTATGCAATTTTGAAGAGACTCCAAGCACTCTAGTTACATTGAAGTGCATCATTCAGTGTGTCTCTTATTATACACCTCCTATTTATTTATTCATTTATTTATCAGTATGTTTTCCTATTGTATGGCTGTGATTAGCATCCATATATCCATAAGAAACATGTCCACTAACATGTTTAAATGTGATATGATATTACTTTTTTTTTCCTCAGTGCTTTTGCACAATAAGAATGTTTGCAAATTACCATAAAACTGGTTAACCGTGATTATGGTACCATATCAGACAGTGCAACATAAAACAACAAAGAATTACTGAGTGCCCCTTTTTAAAGGTATAGTTCACCCAAAAAAGTTAATTCTTTTATCATTCACTCACTGTCATGTTGTTCCAAATCTATAAGAATTCCTTTCTTCCGTGAAACACAAAAGGACATTTTTGGCAGAATGTTAGTCACCATTTACTTTCAATGTATCGTTGTTTTCCATACAGTGACTGAGGAAAACCTTCTCCTTTTGTATTCAATAAAAAAGGCATGCTGGTTTGGAACAGCATGAGGGTGAGTAAATTATAATTGTAATTTCCCTTTAAATTCTTAGATTACTTTAAGCCAACCACATTGAGGTTGAGTGAGTGTAACTGGGTGAAAACAGCATAATGTGTTTTAGATAGGGCTGCACGATTATAGCAAAAATCAGAATTGTCGATTATTGCCCCGATATTTTAAACGCGATAATTAATGTTGATAAAATGTTTTAATTACCATGACGTCACAAAGTAAGCAACCATGTGGTTCTTCAGAGTAAGCAGATTTCAATGGTGGATATGAGCTGCTCTCCAGTTTCTTTTAAGCATTATATTGTTTTGTATTTTATATTGAAATAATGTTTGTTGAGGTAAGGCAAATGAAAATGATTGTAAATTAATATCTATGGTATAGAATAAATTAAATTATTGCTAAATTACTGCTTAAATTATTAGTCCACGTACAGTAAATAATATGGCATATTCAATATTCAAACTTATTATCAGCTGATTTAAATCAACCAAGTTACTGCGTTCAGTAAGCCCTTGGGTGGCTAGACAGGGGACCATTCATCCTGTTAGATCTTCAATGGTGATCTTGTTTATGTAAGATCATTGTTAGATAATTTTTGGCCTCAGTGGTTGCACTTTGGAAATTAAAAACAGGCATTTGAGTTTGTGTGATTCGTGAAAATGTTAAATCTACCAATACCAGCTGCGTGGCAAATGGGTCTTATAAGAGGAGATGTGATAACAATGACGTTGATCCCTGAAATATGCTATTCATGCCATATTCTTTATTTTGGCTACACTTAGAACTGTTAAGATGAATTACTTTTTTGCTATTTTGTACAAATCAAATTCGCATTGGCCTTCTTATTAACATGACAAAACAAAACTGTTATTACATTTTGAATAAATTGTTTACAGAAATCGAGCAACACGACATTATAATGACTGCTGTCACTCACTGCAGGTTTACACTGTTTGAGACCTGCATTACGATGCAAGCTCAGTGACGCTCTGCACAATGTTCTGCATGCTCACGAGTGATCTCATTAAAAACAAAGCTGTCTAATCAGCATAATAAATCAATTATTTACACCGCGTCTGTGCCTTGATTAGAACGGGATCGTTTTAGTTTTGTCGTGTTTCTCATTTGCAGTGTATTTAACATCTACGTTCAAAGCGAGCAGTGCAATATGCAATGAAGCCAAAATAATTACAAAGTGCTTTTTGCTCTTGTTCTACCGCTTCATTTCAAGTGTCAGGTGATGTTTCTTCAATATTAATTTTCATGTGCCGCGCAAACAGAGCTAGAATATAAAGCAAGCATCTGGGCATTCAGATGGTTTAAAACTTGCGCATTAGGATCAGTTGTCATTACAGATAGGACAGAGGACTAATCTAAGCGGCTCTGATTGGCTATTGCCGTTTCATTGCACAACAGACATGTTAGTGATTGGTTAGAATACTCAACCGCTGGAAAAACATAATAAAAACGTAAATAGAAACCATTGACGCAACAGGAGCAGACGTAAATTGAATGCTGTAATCGTCAATTTTCACAATTGCATAATCATGGCAGCTGTAATCGTAATCACGATTAGTTTTTCGATTAATTGTGCAGCCCTAGTTTTAGAAAAGAGAGAGACAGGTGTGTGTAGTTGAAAGTGAGAGCGAAAACAAGTACAGAAATCAAGTGTGTTTTCCAATGTGACAGGTTCTGTCCAAGGTGCTGCCGAGTTCGACAAGTTGAGAGGGGTGAGAACCTGCCATGTGAGCATGTGAGCAAGGGTTAGAGAGATTGTGGTGAAAAAGAGCTGTCCAAGGTGCTAGTAAGCACAGAAAGCTGATATTAGTGTGTGGGGAATGCAAGAATGAGAGAGAGCTATAGATGGCTTGGCTCTCACTCTAGGCAGAAACAGAAGGTTCCAAAGTGTTATTCAGCACAGATGACAACCAGGCTTCTCCCTATGAAACACACATACACTCTTCCATCATGTTCGCAATGTGTGTGTTTTCTGAAAACAAATGAGCTTTTATAATTTGTCGCTATGTATAGTTGATGAATATTTTTCTAAAATGTGTCAATTTGTACAATTGTGCAAATGAAATTGTACAATTATGTGTAACTATATTTGCATTTCCTCAAGGAAATTGCAGTGCAAGGCAGCCAAAGTAGTGTTAATGTTTTAGTTTAGCTTTCATTTAAGGGTTTGGTTCTGTGTAAATGACATGCTGTTATCATTAATATGTACGCTTGTTGTTTTTTTGTCAGCTGCACATAAGAATCACATCACGCAGTGCAAAGGCTTCTAGAAATTGTTAAATATAGGCAAAAAAGAAAGGACTAATCACAATTCAGTACGCAGATAGATGTAAGTAATTCAGTGTACAGATATTATGGAGGCATAAGGATGAAATTATCTACAAAAAGTTTGAATGGAGTCTGTACACGCTGTTTCAGGCTGAATTCATAGAAGACGTTAAATACTTACATCTAAGTAAGTATTAAAATACTTAAGTACTTATGGTTTAGGGGTTTAAAAAATCATTAACCATATTGTTTCAGGAATACTGTATCAATACACTGTTGCCTGAATAAAATGTATGACATTTATTTTTCTTTACGTCACACTTGATGTTTATTAACTCATTGTCAACTTTGGATATTTTTGTGTAGCTTTGATAATATTAATTGTATATTTTCATTCCCTCTTTTGAGGCAATTTGTAAAGAGGTTTAAATATCATGTGCATATACCATTCAAATAAAAAAACGATATATGACAGAGAATCCCTAGCAGCAGTTGACTCTTTCCAAAGAAATTCTAATAACTAAATAGGATTTTCCATTGTTCTTAAGTAGAGGGTTTTTGGGGCATTCTCATACTTAAATCTCTAGCTGCTGCGGGTCAATGCAAGAAGAGAGACCACCAGCACAGTGTGAGACAGAACAGGTGCATCTAAATACTGCATCTTACCAATTCAATATTTATTTATAATGTTTCACGAATGTTAACTATGCGTTGCCTAATCTATTATTAGATATAACTAAGATATTGTCCAAAAAACAAATTAACTGCTTGTTAGTCTATTACAGCACTGTAATGTTTTTCTAAATCAACAATACTTTAAGAATATATAGTGTGATCATATGGCATGTGCCATTTATTCTTATATTCTTGACAGATACTTCAACAATTCTGCCACATAAAGCACAATATTTTCAGAATTTTAACTGATGTATTTTGCCCATATTTCGTTGCAGGTGTCATATGCCCGGCCCAGTTCTGCTTCTATTCGTGACGCTAACCTATACGTAAGTGGGCTGCCCAAGACCATGACCCAGAAGGAGCTGGAACAGCTCTTCTCTCAGTACGGACGGATAATCACCTCCCGCATTCTCGTCGACCAGGTCACAGGTATCAGTGGGACCGCTTTTCTCTCATGCATATAGAAACCCTTGAGCAGAAAGCATTGAGCAACTTCACATATACTGCGTGCCCAATTATTAGGCAAATTGTATTCCTCAGGATTCATTTTATTGTTGAACAAACACAATGCTCTTAGTCAAAATCAAAATATTTTTTTTTATTGTACCTCAAACCTGAATGTTTAAGAAAAAAGAGTTTTGTCTTTCTCAGGGGAATATATTAGTGTCCACATTTATTAGGCAACTATTAGTGTGCACAATTATTAGGCAACTAAATTACAAAAATAATTTCTCCCAACTCAATTGTTTATTCTCAATTTTTAGAATAGGTGCAACAAATATGTAACACAAAATTACAGTTAAATAACATTCCCCTTCTGTCACTCACTCGACCTTGTGTCGAATGTAGTGACACAAGGGGTCTTTCTTGAGAGCCTTGTGTACCTCTGAACTTGACAGGCGTGCGTCTGTCAGTCAGATTCTTTCTTCTGAGCCGAGCGGTTGTGCAGCAGCAAGCTGAGTCTCACTACTGTTCCACTCTCCTCTATCAGAGCATTTCTGAAAGCCACTTCAGCAGGCCCCCGCACCGCCTCTTCTTCCTATGGGATTAAGGCCGGTGCCGGCGATGAAGGTGATTTGGGGAAAGCAACGGGCTCGGTTTCACTGGGTAAATCCCCATGAACTACCCCCCCAGCACGCTCGTTTGCTTCTGTCCTGGTCCGATGCAAGACCAGCTCGCCTCACGGCCAGTCCGTTGTCTCATTTGGACCTAGATGATGATTGCGGCACTGAATCAGAGAGGCGTCACAGCGGCGTCTGCTGCTAATGACTCATCTGTGCTGCCACCTTCGGGACTGCTCGCCCAGTCTGAGGCTGACGCGTGGATGTTCACTATGCTTTCTCGGGCCCTCTGCACTTGTGTAGTCCTGAGCCCGATGTGCTGCAGGAACTGCGCTCTGCAACCGAACTCGCTCTCAGAACCACGAAGGTCAAAGCATGGGCACTCGGGCAGGCGATGGCCACCCTCTTGGTCCAGAAACGTCACCTATGGCTGAACATGGTCGAGATGCGCAACATTGACAAGGCTCACTTTCTCAACGCCCCCTTCTCCCAGCTTGGCCTCTTCGGCGACACCGTCGATGACTTCGCCCAGCAGTCCTCGGTGACCAATATAGCCACGCTTCTTTTCAATAAATGCCATGAGCCTTCCATCCATGGAGTCTATCAGTTTCTTGATCTGTTCATGATCAACTTTCACTGAAGCAGCAACCACCGGCTCCCAAATGTTGTTCAAAGAGGTGTATTGTATTCCCTCACTGTAAATCTCATGTTTGAGAAGGGCCCACAAGTTCAAGATTTAAGTCAGGTGAGGAAGGAGGCCAAGTCATTATATGGGCATCTTTGAGGCCCTTGCTGGCTAGCACTTGGAGTACTTGGATGCATGTGATGGAGCATTGTCCTGCATAAAGATCATGGCCTCCTTGAATGCTGAGGATGTCTTCCTGTACCACTGCTTGAAGAGAGTACTTTCCAGAAACTGGCAGTAGGTTTGAGAGTTGAGTTTCAGTCCATCTTCAGCTTGAAAAGGTCCAACTACCTCATCCTTAATGATAGCAGCCCATAGCATTACCCCTCCTCCACCTTGCTGGCACCTGACTCGAAGTGGTGTCCTGTGTCCATTAGTGATCCAGCCACAGGCCCATCTATCTGGTCCATCAAGATTCACTCTTATTTCATCTGTCCATAAATCCTTTGGAAAATCTGTCTTCAAGTATTACTTGTGAATATATTCAGTGGTGGTCATGTTTCAGCCTTCTTGACCTTGGCCATGTCTCTGAGCACTTAGACCTTGTACTTCTGGACATTCCAGGTAGGATGCAGTTCTGGAATATGGTAGCATTGGAGGATAATAATTTCCTGGTAGCTTCAAGTAACATTTTCCTCAAGTCTTTTGCAGTTAATTTGCACCTTTTCTTCTCCATGCATTTTTTGCACCCCAAAAAAACGTTTGATTGTCCGGTGGTCACACTTAAATGGTTAATGATCTGCACTTATATTGCGCTTTTTTAACCTTAACAGTTTTCAAAGCGCTTTACACTGACTCATTCACCCATTCACACACCAATGACGGCAGAGCTGCCATGCAAGGCGCTAACCTGACATTGGGGGCAACTTGGGGTTCAGTGTCTTGCCCAAGGACACTTTGGCACGTGGAGTCATGTGGGCCAGGAATTTAACTGCCAATCCTGCGATTAGTGGCCAACCTGCTCTACCACCTGAGCCACAGCTATTTCAAGAGTGTTGCATCCGTCTGAAAGGTGTTTTACAATATTTGACTTTTCAGTGTTAGTTAAATCTCTTTTTTGGCCCATTTTACCTGAGGTAATGAAGCTGCCTAATAATTATGCACACCTTGATATAAGGTGTTAGTCTCTTTCGCCATACCCTCCCTCATTACACAAATACATACCACCTGAAAATGGTTTATATGGTTTGGAGTTGGAAAATGTGCATGAAAATATTGATAAGATCAGAATACTTACATTCCTAATAATTGGGCATGCTGTGTATAGCTACACAAATATATTTCAATTTCATAAAACATCTTGCATATATTCAGTATGGTAAAATCTGTCATTATTTGTCCCAAACCCAAATTAGTTTCGTTCTTTCATGGAACACAAAAAAAGTGACATTTAGCAGACTGTTCAAACAGTTCAGTTATTTGATAAAAAGCTATTTGAACATTGTGCTAAAGACTCCTTTGCGTTCTACACAAGAGATAAAGTCATATGGGTTTGGAATGACATGGGGCTGTTTAAATGATGACAGAGTTTACATTTTTTGGTCAAAAAAGGATTATTCTTACATATGTGTACAAACACAGGAGAGCATAAGGTAATCTGTTATAAAGAGGTTTTTTTTTTTTTTAGCATAGATCGTTTAGCTCTGGTGTGTGTATACATGGTTATACAAACTAATGTGTACTGATGAAACAGAAAACCCACATACAGACTCATTCATGTATCTTCAGTGTGTGTGTGTATACTGTATATAAATTTGATCTCAGAATATGCATCCCAACCTTAAGAATCATTAAACATCAGTACCACGTCCATGACACAGAGTGACTGATGAGTCCATTTTAAAGCATCCACCCGTATCCTTGGCCTATCCCTCCTCCAACATCATGAATAAATCAGCTGGGATATAAATGGTCATGGATCTGAATTTCCAACACTTTCAATATTTTTCAAACTGCATAATTCATAACGGCACTCACCATGCAAACAATATCGCAAAAGCCACAGGAAAAATTTACTCCAAGTTCAAGTGGTGCCGAAACTTTTCTGAGGAACATTCGCACACACAAACACTCACACACACGCACGCACGCACACACACACGCACGCACACACACACACACACTTATCAAACCACACACACAGAGGCCTTCCTCCCTTAACACAGATCCTTCTTTTGGGCCCAGGAGGGAGCTTAATGACTAATAAAACTTGAGTTGCTGGTGTTTTAGAAACAAGGAGTATTTTTTTTCAAAGAGGGCTACCATAAAGAGACATGAAGCATATCTTACAACTCTTCTGTGAAGCCTTGAATGTCAAACAGGGAGTGTACGAGAGAGAGAGAGAGAGAGAGAGAGAGAGTGCGTGTGTGTGTGCGAATGTTCCTCAGAAAAGTTTCGGCCGAGTGTGTGTGTGTGTGTGTGTGTGTGTGTGTGTGTGTGTGTGTGTGTGTGTGTGAGTGAGTGAGTGAGTATAGAAAACAACAACACACCTCTATATTTGAGTGATGACTCCGACTATACATGTTTTAGGGATACTTACTGAATCTTGAAGTTGAAGTGTCTAATTTCTGTGCCAATAGCATCGCCAGATGGAATTATGGACTGTTTCCAAACAGGCTTCCCCAAACACACTACCTTTCAGTCATTGGTTGATCAAACAGATTGTCCCACCCCTAATTCATGCCGTTGGTTGATTTTCAGTATGTCAGGCTGCTTGTGGTCCTAAAAGAATTAGCAATTTTTTGATTGCACCATGTTTAAACTTTTCAGGGTAATTTACAGTACCTATGAATGGCTTACTTATAGTAAGTATTAATTATATTCGTTGTGTATTAAGCTGGGATAGAAGAAAGTATTTTAATACAAAAAGAAATGACAGACATCACCTTTACGTGAAACTAGTGTAAGATATCTTTAAATTACAATTAGTGAAGTCAGACCCATACAGAAACACAAACATTGGAACAAAATGTTTTTTAGGCCCTTGTTAACCACCCCAAAACTAAGAGGGCCTCAGTGTGATTCACCAAAGCAATGACCATTTTGTCAGTCTGGTACCATCACATAATCAAGAGGGACATAACGTCCATCTAGACTGGACATGCACACATACAAATTAAAAAAAAATCTGGTGAAAATCTGCCACACGCATTTAAATGCAGATCTACTTCGGTGTCATATTCCTCCATGTGCCAATTCAAAGAAAAATAATGCATCCTGAAACAATACTGCAAGAGCAAGTCATTAATAAAGACAATGACAAATGTCATGATAAACTAACAGTGGCTTTGCTTTTGGGAAATAATAATAAATCATACATCTTTGTCATCAGCTTTATTTAAAAAAAATTGTAACAATTAGGAAACTATAAAGGAGTGGTTAGAGGCAGAAAAACTGTTTCGCCTGCCATGTAACCCTCTCAGTTCACCCCAAAAGAAAGTAATTTCCCGTGGATAATGTATTCTATGGAAGTGACTGAAAGTTATTTCCTCTTCTCAAATATACTTTGTGATTCGTTCCCCAGGGTGTCTGTTTTCACTTTATTGGAAAAATTTGACTAAATTACCGGTATTTAAAAAACATAGTAGTATGTGGCTTAATCCATGCCAAAAGTACTTACACTTAACATTCAACCTAACATTAATGTCAGAGAAATATGATTGGTTTTGCGCTCTGATCAATAGTCAAATATTTACATTAACTTTTATGCATTTGGCAGACGCTTTTATCCAAAGCGACTTACAGTGCACTTATTACAGGGACAATCCCTCCGAAGCAACCTGGAGTTAAGTGCCTTGCTCAAGGACACAATGGTGGTGGCTGTGAGGATCGAACCAGCAACCTTCTGCTTACCAGTTATGTGCTTTAGCCCACTACGCCACCACCACTCCAAATATTCAGAATGGCTCCACTGGGCCTTGCCTAGCAGTCAATACATGTCCCATCAATGAGAGCAAATACAGTTGATCCAGAGTGCTGGCTCCAACCAGCTGCACCTCTTAAGTGAAAAAGGACTGCCTCGACGTCACTCCCATGAGCTACTTTTGGAAATCCCTCTTTTAAAATGCTACGCTTTCTCCTCTTCTGTCTTTTTCATTGATATTTTTTCATGACTTGAATTCCATGAACTATACTGAATGTGCTGTCATGAATGGTTAGAATTAGGCTGTCAACTTCATGTCCGTGTTCTTTTTTACCGTATGTGCATGTCCAACGCTCCTTGTTGGGGCAAATTCACTAAACTTGTGGGTGAACAGCACAAAAACCTGAGTCTTATTCAATAACAAACTTCAATCTAGTTAAACCGGGTGTAATAGTGCTTCACTGTTTTAAAATAAAGTAATTTATTCTTTTCAGTGCATACATGTCTCCTTTCTATGTAAATTAGATTACATTATAGATTAAATCATATTCACAAAACTCTGTGCTATTTGCTTGACTAAATTAACATTGTGCTATTATTACATGTGGAAATCAGGCAGTAAACAGATTTTTTTTTTTAAAAGAGATGTGCAAAGCAGTTCAATGGAAAGGAGGCAAGAACCGGCCTGGCAATATAAACAATATTTGAATGATTAACTTAAACAAAAGACAAACACACACACGACGGACATGTCCGTAAACAATCTCTCTCTCTCATGGCCCCACCGTCTGCAGTCGGCCCTTATCCCTCTCGGAGGCTTAAATAGCCTGACTTCCGCCCTGCCACAAGATGTTTATATATATTTTCAATTGATAATGGCAGCAGTAACTCATCAAATTACAATCAAATGATAGAGAAGAGAGTTATAAACAGCCATATATCTAGACACGCAATATAGTTGAGCACACTTTTTAAAGAGCAGTAGTCTGCTGCATCGTCCACAACCTAGCACTCAGAACCAACCACAAGATTGGCAATTGCGTTGTGCATATTGCATTCAGCACAGAATTTGTGGTTATGTTTATGCTGTTAAATGACTTGCATAATGTGTTTAGTGAATTGGGTGCTAAAACAATGCAGACAGTGTGTACAAATAAACCACACTATCTGTTGTCATTCAATTCTTAGTGAATTCCCCACTTGTGTACAAATCAAGGCCTGTTGAACACAAAGGATCAGTGATGTGCAATCTGACTGAAACAAGATGCTTCACCAAGCATTGTCAGGCCTATTTATCTTCAGACATTGCAACACAGCACACATGCCGTGACACCACTGCCTTGGCCTCCAATTACGCAAGGACAAACAGATGGATTTATAACTGTGCGCCAGCAGAACCAGGCAAAGAGCTGCTTGAGTCTTCAAAGACCTCCCTTACTGAGCCTTTTCAAACACCATCTGTAGCGGCAGCAACTAAAGTTACATAAAACAAGGATGTTGCTCTCCTTTCTCTGATTAGGCAGAAGCGATGGTAAGAAGTGTACGCTTTCCCCCCTCATCATATATTTAGCGCACCAGTTTAATAAATGTTCCATCAGTTGGCACAGCCACTTAAAAGTGAGAATGAGAAACAACAGAGGTGCTTATGTTCAGACAGAGGAGAGAAGGCTTTCATTAACAGTCAAGCTTTCAGAGCTTTCCTTTATTCCCAAAGGAGTATTTTTTCCTCTCCCTCTACCTTTCTTTCTCTCTCTCTATGCAGTAAGTGTCGAGTAACAGAACAGTGGGCGTACAGTAGAAAGCGCTTTGTCAGGCCGGCAGTGGCGGTCTCTTGCCACCGATTCTTGCACACTCGCTCTATGTGTCACGGTTATTATTAAACTCGGCATTCTCTGGCTTCATGTGTGCTGAGCTGAGATAAGTGCAGGTAGAAAGTTATGTAAGGTAGGAGTGATTACCAGGAGAATAGTGCCTTTAACCGGCACATTGTAGCTGTAACTCTGTTCTGTTCGTGATAAGCGCTAAAAAGGAGCTAGCGGTGCCAGTGTCTCCGGTTTTAGCTTGGCCGTTTGCTTTGTTTAGGCAGCCTGTTATAGAAGCGGCTGCAGGCTCATTATGTTAATGTCAGGGAAGCGAGGGGAAAAGAAAAAAGTAAAGCAAAGTCAACATTAAGGCTCCCATTTGCATTTTTTAACTGTTAAACTGCAAGCTTTTCTTCTGGATCATAATTTTAGTGATTCTGCAGGCGTCTGATAGATTGTCAGCTGTTTGCTGAGTCGCAGCTGGAATGACAGTGGTCAGCACTATTTCCACCCAAGTAAAAAAGATCCCTTCACGATAGTTGTGTTAGTGTCCAAACCATTTTGGATTGAAACACAGTACAGACTACCTACCCTACGGCTCTAAGCTATTTTTTTTAGGTATGGCACAAAACCTACTTCCAGAGGACAAAAGGACACAAAATATACAGTGTTTACAAAATTTGTTTGCTGTTTAACAGGCGTCACACCAATCATTAATAATTTTATGATTTGTTATGGCTTGCAGTCAGACTATCAGTAACTATTCAAACATGTGCAGGATATTTGTGATTGAATACGAGCTTACTAATAACTGAATACTGCACTCAATTTTTTTAAGTATGTGAAACAATAGACCTTATTTCTGTAGTATGCTACTTTGTTGTCACATGATCTCATTACTGTGCATCTAAATGACATCAAGTTATCATCTAGGAAATAAAAACTGTAATTTTTAATTCCAAATGAGTTAAGATTAAATAATGAGTTAAGAAAGAGATTTTAGAAATATTAGCTTAGGGGCCTGGGTTGCTCATCGAGTAAAGACGCTGGCTACCACCACTGGAGTCACGAGTTCAAATCCAGTGTGTGCTGAGTGACTCCAGCCAGGTCTCCTAAGCAACCAAATTGGCCCGGTTGCTAGGATGGGTAGGGTCATGTTGGGATAACATCCTAGTGGTCGCTATAATGTGGTTCGCTCTCAGTCGGGCACGTGGTAAGTTGTGCATGGATGCCACGGAGAATAGTGTGAAGCCACCACATGTGCTATGTCTTTCCGTTAATGCCCTCAACAAGCCACGTGATAAGATGCGTAGATTGACGCTCTCAGACGCGAAGGCAACTGAGATTCGTCCTCCACCACCTGGATCGAGGCGAGTCACTACACCACCGTGAGGACTTAGAGAGTATTGGGAATGGGGTATTCCAAATTGGGAAGAAAAGGGGAAGGGAAAAAATGGTAGCTGTAATTACTTTTGGTTCATTCATAACACCAGAAATGGAAGGTTGAGTTAAGCACAATGCATTGCGCAGAATTCCATGCAGTGTGGTCTTTGCATTAATTAATATTTCCATTTGGTGTCACCATTGCCCTTTTCTGGGCTGTTTTTAGTATCAGTACATCTCTGTTGGACTATTCAGCACTTTTAAAAACAGTACTTTTATAAAAAAAAATGTTTTGCATATGTCTATAAAGTAAGAAAAAAAAAGTAAGCTTTCTATCTTAACTCTCTCTTATTAATAAAGCTGCGTATTGCACGATATGAAATGTACAGTGACATATATTATGATACAATAAGTCGCAATCCATTACATTTTAATCTAGCTGCAGCAAGCATGCGCGCTCGAGGGATGAGCGTCCCTGTGTCAGAGTGTGCCTCAGCTGGGTGCAGTTTCAATATCTCCCCCTTAGATCAAGACACTTCATGCAACTCATGGAAGAGGTGCTGACCGCACAGAGAAATGCAAGTTTCAGAGTTTGTAGTTACTGCTTCTGTAATATTTTAACTTTAATAAAGCTATAACGCATTAATTATAACTGCATTTAAGCTGTAACACCGGAATGTTTCCTTTAAAGGGCTCCGATTCCGCTTATTCCACAACGAGTGTGTTTTTGTATTTACTTATTTGGTATTTTTATACAATTCCCTCATACTTTGCCATTTATATCACCTAAAGTGGTTTGGAAAGTTTAGAATGCATCTGGACTGTGAGCTGTGTAATTCTTCCTCTCAGTCAGGCGCGAACTGCAGTGCTGCTCTCATGTATCATCATTAGAGTTTAATGTGCTCTCATGTTACGTTAAATGAGATAAACGACTATTCATCAACGAAAATTTTTGTTGAAAGTTTTTATTGTCGACGTTGTCGATAGCGTCGACTAATAGTTTCAGCCCTATTTCGTAACACACGAACACTTACATTTATATACTGAATGACCACCATGAGACATTTCTTGTGTCACATGTTAAAACTGTCTTTGAAAGGATCCCTTAGAACTCTTTTTAGCAGGACATGTCATTTTAATTCAGGAACTTTGACACAATCGCGAAACGAACTTTTCTTGGGTTTTAACAATGCATATACATGGATTATGAGCTATAACATGAGCAAAAGACTTCATTGTATTGTTCAACACTGCACAACACAGTCTATTTATGATTGTAAAATGTTATCTTACACAAATGATTGTAGCCTGATGTAACCTTTAAAATATGTGTAGTGATTTGTAATTACTGATAACTGACAAATTGATGATTATAATCTTTGATCTTATTTTATTCATGTCATATTACTGGAATGGTAACAATTCATGATAAAGCACATCATGTTTACTATCGTTGAGATTCTTTCAGCATTTCAGAAATGTTTATGTTAATTAGTTTTTTATATTATAGTTTTATATATTAAGTTGTATCCGAGATATAAAAGGTCATGATTAAACATTGCCCTAATTTGAGCTGGAAATGGGAATCTTCACAGACAAAGACTCATTAATCACCTTCAGAAAGAGGTGACCATGTGACCCAGCAGTAGATATTTCTGATTAGCTCAAAACACCTTTGAGGTGCGGCCAGCCTCAACAGTACAAAGCCTCCCCACCTAAGACGAATGCCCTCTTCTTCAGCTCTCTTCTGCACTTCTTCGTGTCTTCCGCCTCTGCCCTCTTGGCTCTGGGCTCTTATCCCTTCATCTGCTGGCTTCGCACAATGTCGAGTCCAGGAAAGCTCAGAATGCAAAGTTCTGAGGAAGCTCCTCTCCCTCTCTGCTCTACGACTCACACAAGTGAAAGGAGTCGAGAGTCTACATTGCGGAAGTCCTCGCTTCATTCCAGCAACAAACTATCCACGATTTTAACAGAGGTCCAAAACATTGACAGAACAACCAGAACTTTCTACAAAGAACCAAAGCAGCGCAATGAAACGCATGTGCATCTCCAAACTTTCGCTAAAAATGCTGATGTCTCTTTAAAATAATTTGAGTAACCCCATTGCAAATCGAGTTAGACTAAATGATGTATCGATAGTTCTCAAGGCATTGTCTATAGACAATTTTCTCTGTACAGATCATTTCCATTCACCTTCTGTTACATCTCACTTACCAACCCGTTGTTTATGTTTGTCTAAATGTGTTAGTTAGTTTGATGTTTTAGATTAGCAATAAAGTCTTTTTTGTATTCACAACTAATTTGACTGTGGTATATTTTGATAAGAAATGTCATCACTTGATTTTTAAAAGATCTGTGCTCCGAAACTTGAACTACATCTAAACATATTTGTGATAATATTTTGAATAGGCCATGAGAATAGTATTACTCTAAAGAGTTAACAATTCTTTCAATAAGTGAATTAATCATAATTCCATTATTAGGCTAATTCCTTACATATTAATTGTGATTGGATACAACGAGTCGTTGTATTACATGTTAATGGTGGAGAATTGTATTCCGATTTACAATCTGACCATTTGTCATTTATCCTTCTTATAATGGTGGTCTAACATGGATAATTCCGTTATACAATTTCCTACATATTATTATCGGAGGTATGCAAAGTTGCTAATTTTCCTACATAATGACGTAGACATACGCACAATTTAATTTAATTCATAACACATATTGTTCCTAAATATCATTGGTGGAGGTACGCGGGCACCTTAATCCATACCTTGAAAATTAATGCTAACAATTTCCTTACATATTAATGGTGGATAAATGTGGGTATATTTAAATCCGGCCATTATATTTAGTGTTCTATTATACAATTCTTACAACTGAAATGAATTGTGAGATGAGTGAACCATTACACGCCTAATACAGTTGAAGTCAGAAGTTTACATACACCATAGCCAAATACATTTAAACTCAGTTTTTCACAATTCCTGACATTTTATCATAGAAAACATTCCCTGTCTTAGGTCAGTTAGGATCACTACTTTATATTAAGAATGTGAAATGTCAGAATAATAGTACAGAGAATTATTTATTTCACCTTTTATTTATTTCATCACATTCCCAGTGGGTCAGAAGTTTACATACACTTTGTTAGTATTTGGTAGCATTGTCTTTAAACTGTTTAATTTTGGTCAAACTTTTTGGGTGGCCTTCCACAAGCTTCTCACAATAAGTTGCTGGAATTTTGGCCCATTCCTCCAGACAGAACTGGTGTAACTGAGTCAGGTTTGTAGGCCTCTTTGCTCGCACACGCTTTTTCAGTTCTGTCCACAAATTTTCTATTGGATTGAAGTCAGGGATTTGTGATGGCCACTCCAATACCTTGGCTTTGCTGTCCTTAAGCCATTTTGCCACAACTTTGGAGGTATGCCTGGGGGTCATTGTCTATTTGGAAGACCCATTTGCGACCGAGCCTTAACTTCCTGGCTGATGTGTTGAGATGCTGCTTCAATATATCCACATCCTTTTCCTTCCTCATGATGCCATCTATTTTGTGAAGTGCACCAGTCCCTCCTGCAGCAAAGCACCCCACAACATGATGCTGCCATCCCCATGCTTCACAGTTTGTATGGTGTTCTTCGGTTTGAAAGCCTCACCCTTTCTCCTCCAAACATAACAATGTACATTATGGCTAAACAGTTACATTTTTGTTTAGTTAGACTAGAGGATATTTCTCCAAAAAGTAAGATATTTGACCACATGTGCACTTGCAAACTGTAGTGTGGCTTTTTAAGGTGTTTTGGAGCACTGGCTTCTACCTTGCTGAACAGATATTCAGGATATGACAATATATGACTTGTTTAACTGTGGATATAGATACTTGTCTACCGGTTCCTCCAACATTTTCACAAGGTCCTTTGATGTTGTTCTGGGATTGTTTCGCATTTTTCGTGCCAAACTACGTTCATCTCTAGGAGACAGAATGCGTCTCATTCCTGAGTGGTATGATGGCTGCTTGGACCCATGGTGTTTATACTTGCGTACTATTGTTTGTACAGATGAACGCGTTACCTTCAAGCATTTGGAAATTGTTCCCAAGGATGAACCAGACTTGTGGAGGTTTTTTTCTGAAGTCTTCGCTGATTTCTTTTGATATTCCCATGATGTCAATCAAAGAGGCACTGAGTTTGAAGGTAGCCCTTAAAATACATCCACAGGTACACCTTCAGTGCACCTCCTATCAGAAGCTAATTGTCTGTAGGCTTGACATGCTTTTTGGAATTTTCCAAGATGTTTAAAAGCACAGTTAACTTAGTGTATGTACAATTCTGACCCACTGGAATTGTGATAAAGTCAA
This sequence comes from Xyrauchen texanus, assembly GCF_025860055.1. NCBI lineage: Eukaryota > Metazoa > Chordata > Actinopteri > Cypriniformes > Catostomidae > Xyrauchen > Xyrauchen texanus. Next base: position 31,691,723 of record NC_068302.1, on the reverse strand, counting down.
TTAAAAGTGAAACAGTCTGTCTGTAAACAATTGTTGGAAAAATTACTCATGTAATGCACAAAGTAGATGTCCTAAACTATCTGCCAAAACTATGGTTTGCTAATATTAAATCTGTGGAAGGGTTAAAAATGTTAGAGTTTTAATGACATCAGCCATAGTGTATATAAACTTCTGACTTCAACTGTATATACTGCATATTAGTAATAGTAATAGTAATTTTAGTATGCCATAGCCTCATAATAGGTTTGAAAATGCTTGACCTTAGACCTTCCCACGATTACAGTTTCAGTTATGCTCATCTATCACTCCAAGTGAAAGCAACGATAGCATATAGTTTGTGTCAGATCCATCAGTTTATTGCAGCGTGCTTAAACTGACAGACAAATATAAAAAGTAATCTAGTTTTGGATAAAAATTTTATGAAACAGAATTTGTAATCTCTTGTATTTTTAGATACTTGAACTGTTGCATGTCAGATATCTTCCAGACAGAGAGAGAAGGAGAGAAACAGAGAGAGGAGGTGTCATTCCCCATTTCCTCTCTCTGCTCCACTTTCTAAGGATTCTGCTTTGACCTCAACATCACTCCGCGGTGAGTGTAAAGTTAAAGCGTGCATTCCAAACTCCCTGGAATAATACATACTTTCTTTACTCGAACCTTTACCTATGTCAGTCTAATTAAAGAGAGCAGGTTTTGGGAAAGGAGAGAGCTGTCAGGAATGACTCACGCTGCGAGGGAAAGAGAGTAATGCAGCCAGTCTGAATGAAAACTTGCTGCATTGAAAAGATCGTGTGCAAATATTTGTTTGCAGAACTGAATGTATCAAAAGACACTCAGGCAGCACAACAGAAAACATCAATACTAGCGGGTGACAGCTGAGACAGTGAGGGGAGAAGGAAATGACAAAATACAAAGCAGTGTGAGTGAGTGTGAAGGCACACACAAATACACACATATGTGTTCATTGTATTATGCAAATTGCCGTCTTGGCGAGTCATCTCTGCATGCACCTCTCCCCAGCACAGAAGGATAGTCTCATTAAAAACCAGTCCAACAAAAGACCTCCTAGTTAACTAGGCTCTTTTAAATGTTACTTTCAGGTAGCGGTCAAAACCATCGCCTTGGAAAACATGGAAATGTCACAGACATGCTGCATACCATGAGGTGGCATGTGGCCGTCAGCTGGTGCAAACCACGCAGCATGAGGCTGAGCAAGACACTCATACACACACACGCACACACACTCAATTTCCACTACAGCAGGCAAAAACATCTCTACACAATATTGCCATTCTCTCAAGAAGAAAAGAAAAGAAATTACATGTCTGCCTGACAGCACTGGAATGTAGGATGGCCAATAGAATCGTCTCGTGCTCTCACACCTAATTTGCATAATGTGACACCAGCAATGGGATCCGTCACACAGACTGCATATCTCTGCCATTTGTCGTTTTTCGACGCTGAATCATTTGCGGAATAATTTCTGTTACTAAATATAGAAATGGATAGTAAGGGTCCGTGTATGTTGGCATACTGGGTCTCATTCACTAACTGTGCATATTCATGTACTTGTACGTTTATCAATATGTTGGGTCTTGTTTATTTTTTTAATTTAGGTAAATTCCACACTTAACCCTTTTTGTTTAAAAAGTCAGTTTTACGTTTTCTAACATCCTCGTTTTCCAAAGTATGCAGTAATGGAGAGTGTTTCGAAACTTAAACGGTGCAAAATTAATGCATTTTTAATAGAAAATGTATTAGTGTGGACATGGCCATATGCTGCATTCACATCTTATCTGAATTACTGTATTTACAAGATTCTAATCAGAGCTGTTCATGTCCACTGAACTCAAAAGCTATTTGTGTTTATGTCAACATTCATAATGCCAAAACGGCTTTGTCGTTTATAACATCACAATATTTATCACTACATTAATTCACCTCTATATGTTCATGCAAAATATTTAAGAAACTGCTCCAGAAAACCTTGACATAATAATCAAAGTCAACCATTTTAAACAAAAATGTGTTCACTATTACCTTTTACTGTTGAGGCCCAGCCACGTTGGTTCTTTTTACATGATGTCATGACATCAAGTTAGAGCTTTCATAGAATTCCAAGTTTACAACTTGTAATTGGAAGTTCCACAAAGACGTGAATGGGTTTTGCTAGTCAGAATCTTGTAATTACCGTGACCTTCTAAACATGGAATGTGTTAAGCCAAAATGTATTATGTTAAATATATTTGAGTAATTGAGTAACTAAGTAAGAGATTTGATTATTTAAGAAATTTAGTTACTAAGTGAGCCTGAGTAAATGAGTGTGCGGAATGGAGATGGAATGTGTATTATGTCGATTACTAACTTTGTGTGCACTCTTCATTTAGAATAATCCAGATTCATCAACATTAGAAGGAGGGTAAGAAAATTACTAAAAATACTTCACATTTATTAGTGAATGAGACCCAATGGACCCTCTGTTTTGGTTTATTTTGCTGTTATAATCTGGATAAATCCAGTATGTGTATGCTTTGTTGTTTCTGGTGTGCTGGCCCCACAGGTGGCTCGCGAGGTGTGGGCTTCATTCGCTTTGATAAGAGGATAGAAGCTGAGGAAGCCATCAAGGGTCTGAATGGACAGAAGCCGTCCGGAGCTGCTGAGCCAATCACGGTGAAGTTTGCCAACAACCCAAGCCAGAAGACCAGTCAGGCACTACTGTCGCAGCTGTACCAGTCCCCCAACCGACGCTACCCTGGGCCCCTCCACCACCAAGCGCAGAGGTTCAGGTAAATATAGTCTGAAAGGTCTATTAGCTACCAGATTACACTGAGCAAACATTAGTATTCTAAAATGTGCTGAATATTTCCTATCAAGTATTTTATAAAGCATAAATCCATTGAGAAGATGGCAAAATTTGTGAAACAGAAATGTATAAAGACTAGAAAATAGGTGTTGCTATTATAAAACCATGTTTCCTATAGTTCTGTCACAACTAGGGCTGGGCAATATATTTAATATTCACAATACATTTGTGATGAATTTGTTGACGATATAACATTAACATTATTAAATATCACATTGATTTTAAGGTGCTATTTATTTGCTCATTAATTTTCCTAAAGAGCATGTCATTAAACTAGTTTTGAAATCCTGTCTTGTCTCATGACTAATGAATATGAGTGCATTACGATTTCATTTAAACTTCAGTAGTAGAAATGGATTTAGAGTTGGTAAGTTTAATTTATATCCTTGAATCATTCTGACATGATTCAAACCTCTAATTCATTTGTGTTATGACGAAAAAAAATTACGGAATTCTCAGCATGGCAATTATTTTTATTTGATATAAAGTGTACAATTATATATAGGTAAATATTGCTATTAATTGTATTATGGAGTTAATTTAAGTATTTATGTATTGGGTAAGTATTGTTATATTGGTTCATATACTTACATATTATATATAATTTAAAACAGTGTGGAAAACATAATTTGATAGATTTTAACTTGATTTACATTTAACATTTTTGTAACACATTACAATAAGGTTGTATTTATTATAGTAACATTAATTAACTACATTAGTTAACATGAACTAAAAATAAGCAACACTATTACAGTATTTAATAAACTAGGTTAATGTTAATTTCAACATTTACTAACATAATTTTTAACTTTAAATTTGTATATGTTAACATTAGTTAATGCATTTTGAACTAACATTAACTAACAATGAACAATAGTATTTGGTTAAATTAACATTAACAAAGATTAATATATGCCTAGTATACTATACTTTACTATACTACTACAGTTAATCTGAGAATTTGACAGTGTGATACTGCAGATATTCTTGACTTTTGTATAACAATTTGCTTGCTGTCTTCATTTTTGTAAGTCAATTTGGATAAACGCATCTGCTAATTGACTAAATGTAAATGTAATGTAATATGCCATAAAAATAATTGTCTATTATTAGGTTATGATACCTAATGCATTAACTAATATTAACAAATACATCCTTATTGTGAAATGTTACCAACATTTGAAGCCATTTCAAAGCAAATGCACACAAATATTGAATATATACTGGATATTGAACATCTTAAAAAGGCTGAAAAATATTAATATAGATTTTTCTTTTTTGCTATATCGCCCACCTCTAGCTGTGAACGATGAATGATTATTCCTCAAAAATGTCAAAAACAAAACGAGATTCAAGAAAGAAACAGAATTGAAGGACTGATAAGAGACAGTGGGGTTCTGTCGTTTACAATTTCCCTCTGTTGTTGTTTTTTCTCATACGCCATCCTCCCCTTCTTTCATTTCACATCTGATATATTATTTAAGTTCAGCAGGCCAGCAATAACTTGGCAGCTAACACCTTTACAGCCCAAAGCAGTGGTTCTCGACCTTTTTAATGACTCTGCAAAGTAAAATTCACTGGCATAGCCCTCACTACTCATGTAGGCAAAACAGCAGGCAACAATAACAGCACCTTTTGATCCTGCTATTGAATTGGTAGGTCTTTGCTTAAGATCTCCTTTCCTCTGAGGCTAGTTCACATTAACTATGAGTCATGTCTTATGAGCTCCGAGCTGGTGAAGCATGCCAATATAGATGAAGTCATCTTTCAGTGAAAGTTTACAGCTTCATTACAGCATATATCAGTGCACAATCAAGCAGACATCCGAATCGGTATTGATAACTCAAGCTTTAGACATTTAGCTTCTTGAATCTTCACCTTTTGCATATGCAAAATACTATTTGTTTAGATTTTGCTTTCAGTATGTGAAGTATTAATCTTCTTAACTTAATCCAAAATAGGCTCCCATGTGCTGTAAATTTCATCTAGAAGTAAATAGTGTATAAGTGCAGCACATTAACTAGCTTAACCAGCAAGACTCTTTTTGAACCACTGTCACCTGAAAGACCATAATGGTCAACCAGCATTCACCAACTAAGTTGTGCTTGGTTATGCTAGTTCACCAACTAGACCAGCATCTACACCAGCATGGAAATCAGTAGGATAGCTTGTTAGCTATGAAATAGTTTGGATTAGTTACCATCTATCTCCTCTAGAAGCCTGAACTGTCAGTGTGATGTTTACTAAAGCATGTGATTCTTTGTTAAGACAAATAGGACTCGCTGAGCAATTAGCACCGCTCAGCCATACTGATGACAGAAATTAGTAATTAATTCTTCATACATCACAAGCAGTTATTATTGAAGAGATATGAAAAGGATGAGCCCCATTTGCATGTATTAGTCGGCCTTACAAAGGTGTCATTGTGTTGTGTTTGGAGAGGCCGGGTGAAAAGCTGTAGGCTGGGCGAGCTGGGCTGAGACACGCCTGCAGATATCTGCTTTTGCACCTCAGAGCCCTCTCACCAATTATCTAATTTACCCACAAAAGCAACCTGCATCCCTAATTGACTAATTGGCATCTTAATGACTTGACACACTGAATGTCCTTGTTTTTACAGAAGGTAGTCACCAACTGTTGACCCACTGCAGAGAGAGGCTATGTGTGGGTTTAGGTGGTTTACGAGGACAATTTATTTAGGTTACAAACTGGTAATTACAAGGGTATTATGCTATGAATATGGTTTATTAGGACATTTCTAGTGTCCCCATAATACAAATCACTAGAAAAACATACTAAACATTGTTTTTTTTTAAAATTAAAAATGCAAAAAAAGTTTTTTTGTGAGGGTTAGGTTTAGGGGTAGGGCTAGGTTTAGGGGATAGAATCTATAGTTCGTCCAGTATAAAAATCATTATGTCAATGGAGAGTCCTATATGGATAACTGAGTATAGAAAACAAGAGTTCAAGTCAAAGAGGGATAAAACATGTAACTCAAAATCAGTTAATAGTTTAATTATAATTCATTTGAATGTTGATAATTCAGTTAAACTCACCAGTCACATGGGCCACCATCTGATAGAATGATCACTGCAGGCCATTTCAAGTACTGCAACAGCAAACACCTGCATAAAAAAACAACACACCCCTATATTTGAATGGTGACTCTGACCATACATGTGCTATTTCAGGGCTACTTTCTGAATCTTGAATTTGAAGTGTCTAATTTCTTTATGTGTGTGGGTGTGGGTGTCTGTGTTTGAAATGAGACAGGGCCGAGCCGAGTTAGGACAGAGGTCGCAGAGTAGCCAAACAGACGGAAGCCCAAAATTCGAATGACTGACAGGGAAGGAAAGCATAATACACTTGCCCAGTGGGTTACAGGGGCTAATAGAGAGACAGCAAAAGGGCACTCCCAGTTAATGCCGTAATACAGGCTGCCTCCAACTTCACTGAAATTTTATTTTATATAAAATTTTTCAGGTAGGCTGAAAAATGCCCTCGGACCAATTGTATCCATTACACTAGCATATCATCTACACATGCTCTGGCACTAAGAATCATTCTTAATATCTCATTCATTTTTCTTTTTTCGAGTTGATTTGTTTTCTATTTACTTTCATATCCCCTTTAATCACCATTTAATCATCACAATACTGTATAAATACATTACAGTATAACAATATAGGGGTGACTTCAGGTAATTTTTGCCACTTTGTGCCATTAATTTCTATTACAAAAGAGCCAGAATTGCCCGAATTCACCTTTTTAAGAGAAACAGGAGGAAAAAGTCAGATCCTTTAAGTTAATTAAAAGGAAAAAACTGAAATTCTCTCATCATTTACTCTCTTTTGGTTTCAAGAGTGTATGACTTCCTTTCGTCTGTGGAAAAGTAAGAGAGATATTAGGCAGTATGTTAGCCTCAGTCGCCATTCACTTGTATGGATAAAAGATGTTATTTAAGTGAATAGTGACTAAGGCACACCTCTCCCTTTTTTTTTTTAATGGAGTAAAAATTGTATATAAGTTTGGAACAAATGAGAGTAGGTAAATAATGACAGAATTTTTAATTTTGGGTAAACTATCCCTTTAATTGTAATTCCACTCCTTTTCACATAGTTCAAAAAGCAGCCAAAAAGTCTTCATTTATCTTCTGTACATTATATAGTCTTTGTCAGTAAAATCTATCAAAAATTATATTTTTATCTATGTTAACTATACATAACATAAAAATAAGCTATCCAGTATAGCTGCTGTTCCTGGGCCATAACAAAATATAAGCAATTTTAGGACTACCACATTCTTAGACTTAAAGGAATATTCTGAGTTCAATAAAAGTTTTAATCGACAGTATTTGTGGCATAATATTGATTACCATAAAAAATTATGTCAACTCGTCCCTCATTTTCTTTAAAAAAAGCCAAAATCAAGGTTACAGTGGGGCACTAATAATGGAAGTGAATGGGGCCAACTTGTATATAAAAGCACTTACATTAGTTCTTCTGTTAAAATTAATGTATTATTTAAGATGTAAAGTTGATGAAATCGTCATTTTTAGTTGTTTTAGGGTTTGTTGTCATTACATTGCCATGGCAACGAAGTTGTAAAATATGCAATAACTTTACACAGAAAAGGTTAGTAAGCAATTTTATCACACTAAAATCATGTTATCACGCATATTGTTTATGTCTGATGGCTATAATTCTGAAATAGTGAGTATTTTAACATTTACGGATTGACCCCCTTCCCCTCCATTTTAAGTGCCTCATTGTAACCCAGATTTTTGCTTTTATTAAAGAAAATGAGGGTAAGACAAAATAAATTTTTGTGTTCAAATGAAAATAATCAATATTATGCCACAAATGCTGTCGATTGAGCTTAACTTGTATTGATCCCGGAATATTCCTTTAAGTTCAAGACTAAACGCTCCCAAAAATGCAGCTAGCAAGAGCACATTAAGTATGTGTGGTGCTGGCTGGGCATTCAAGTGGCCTCCTGTGTATTAGAGCTACTTCAAGTCTGCTGCTCTTTGGATGTATGATTGACTCTTTGAGATGCCTGATGGGGCAGCACAGTGTAATGGCCCATCGTTGGATGGGTGTCTTCCTTCAGTGAGGCAGGGATGTAGAATTAGTTCCATTGAGTGAGTCGACCATCTGCCTGGCATTAACCCCAGAACCCTCCTTCTCTTTACAGGCTGGACAATTTGCTTAATATGGCCTATGGCGTTAAGAGGTAATTAAAACTTCACCGAATGCCAGATGTCCATGTTGACAGTATGATTTTTTTCTTCCTTCTTTTCTAAAAATCACACGCATTCACTTCAAAGTTAATCTCTTTCCTAGAGTTTCCTTTTGTTTTTGCCTTTTTAATTTATTTTTAACTCGATTACTCTTTATTTCAACCTATCAATCAGTAGCCCTAAAACATAAGTGTAAGAATATTTTATAATTTGTAGTGTTGAGTATGCATTGTTTGATTATGATGATTATGAGTTCTATATTCCATTTTGGTATTTTGTGTTTTATTGTGTGTAGCAAATGTTTTGAGGCATGGCTTCCACAGGATTCAGGTGCTGAAGCCGTACCTCCGTCCAGCTTAATGTTATACTGTAGATAGCTGCATACGATTTTTACACAGAAACCCACCACTGGCAAAAATGTAACAAAATTCTCATTATATAGACTTAACACTGTGTCCTAACCAGACTCAATGCGGCAAAGTCATACAATTTCTTCCATGTCAATATGTCCTAACAAGCCATGTCGATGACAAGTGACGAGCAACAGGACATTTTGTCAATCGTGTAGTTTTTATTTCTGAGGCATAATGCTGGTTATTCATGAAATCTCATTGGTCCAATATTAAATAGTAATTCTTATTGGCAGAAATATTTCTTGTCACTGGAAACTTGTCGCATCACGCCTGGTTAGGAGATGTTGTAATACTGTACATAAATTGGAGACACTTTACAATAATGTTGCATTAATTTACATTAGTCAACAAAAAAATGAACAAACTAACAATGAACAATACTTTTGCAACATTTATTAATCTAGGATAATGTTAATTTCTACATATATTAATAAATCATGTTTTACATTAAAAGATGTATACATTAACATTGATTCATGTAATAGGAAATAACATTAACAAATAATGAACAACGATATTTTGACCATCAAAGAAATAGTTCGCCCAAAAATAAAAAAATTCTGTCATCATTTACTCTACCTTATGTTGTTCCAAACCCATATTTCTTCGGTGGGATACAAAAGGGGATTAAAGACAAAATGTTAGGCTCAGTCACCATTCACTTTCATTGTAATGGAAAAAAAAGATGTCAAGAAAGTGAATAGTGACTGAGGTTAACATTCTGGCTAACATCTTCTGTTTTCAATGGAAGAAGGTAAGTCAAACAGGTTTGGAACAACATGAGGGCAAATAAATGATGACAGAATTTTCATTTCTGGGTGAACTATCCTTCTAAATAATGTTAACCAATAGAACTGTATTGTAAAGTTTTACTAATATAGTAAATGGTTAGATCGAAGGCTGTTAGTTATTGCCTTATTTTTTGGATTTATTTGTTTAAATGAGCTGGTGTAGAGCTAGACGGAGGAGGTGACATCTCACCTGGATCCCTGCAGGAAATTTAGCATTTCACTGCAGGTTTAGGAGCCTCTGATCAGTTGGGCTTGCTCATGTTCTTTTTGCTTTGTGCTGCTGTGGATTTAGTGTAAAGGCTTCTTTTCAACATGTTTTAGTGCTTATGACATTTTGTTGCATATTTTACTATCTATTGAATCACTTTGATGTCCACTGAACACCAAAGACTCAAGGCTAAGATGGGGTAGCATGAAAGGTTGTGCATTGTGTGTGCGTTTTTTCATAGATAGTTTCAAGACTAAAGGCTCCATATTTTAGTGTATTTGTGATCTTTCTTGAGAAGATCTTTTCTGTTTAGTGGATGCTGATCAGAATTAACCATTCCAGTTATTGTTGTTAGGAAAGCATGCTTGCAGAGAACCAGTTTCGAAAAAATCATTGTGCTTCATCTGTTCCGTGTCGAGAGCTGACAAGTCTCAGGAAGTGAAAACAATAAAACAGGATATGCAAACAAGGCAGCAAGATCTTTCAAAACAAATGAAGAGTCGAAGACGCCTTTTTATTTACACTGTGCGATCAGCTGTCAAATTGCTGAAAAAGGCCATGAGGAAATCACATAAGTCTGCTTGCCTCAAGAGAGAGAAAAAGAGAGAGAATTTAGGGGGGAGGCATTGTGCTCAGTGAGCACACTGCAGTAGGTAATTAATGAACAAAGCCCAGTCTAAAGAAGTGAGCATCACTAGGTGAAGGTGGGCAGCACAGAAGGGTGGGATGGCTCCAGGTCAGTTGCTTGTTGCTATGCAACTCCTTGTCCAACTGTTCGCCTTAGTTGGAACAACAGACAGCGCTGCGCTCGGCCCTGCCCTATTAGTCACGAGACGCCTCTGTGTCAGCAATAAACTCATCCGATCCTCACCCGCTCGCTCTACTACAGATGACTGGCATCCAAATTACCATATATTGCCTCCTTCCCATGATGAATAATGGTGACAGATTGATTATTTACAGTGAAATACCAGCATAATTGAAGTCATGAGATGGTTACTTGTCACACGGCGCAAAGTGAGCCGACTTACCATTATACCCTTCATTTACATTATGAGACACAAATAACAGGACACAAAAGAGAAAGAGAGAGACAGATGTATTGACTCTGCCAGGATGAACCAGCTAAAACGCAGATGAAACGACTGAGTAATTCTTGGCAGAACAAGAAGCAGGGAATTGGCCGGCCCTGTAGTCCGTGCAGTGCTATCGATCACAGTCACACACTGCAGAGCGACAGAGGGTGTGTGTAGAATACACTCTTGTTCCCCATGCTAGCTAGCTGGAAAGCACGGCTTCCATTTTTTGCTTTCTGGTTGCTTCCTATCCCCCCACCCTGCCCATTCTTCGTTGAAGACGGCGGCAGCAAAGCGGAAATCTCAATTAAAGCACACCCAATAATGCCTATAGTCATTCCTTGAGAGATGGCACACAAAATGAACCTGTTATCCAATTTACCTTTTATTTAAAGTGGAAATTTCCTTTAAGCGGAAAGGCAATTAAGTGAAATCAACTGAGCATTCAAATCTCTGTATCATGTGGTAGGAAAAAAATGGGGAAGAAAGGAAAGATTACAAGAGGAATAAGAGCAGATTTACTCGGTCGCATATAAAATCTCTGATGATTTTCGAAGGTATTAATGTTTAGAGTTCCTGTAATTAGTTTCCCAATAGATCCGCACAGGAAGACAGAGAAAGAAAAGAGCTCTGTGTCTCGGCGCCCATGCGAATGACACTTCTGCACAGACCCTTGCAGCCGGCATCGAAGCGCAGCCTTTTCATTCGCCATTCAGAAACCCCACCGTTTTGCCTTGCATCCGAAGAATGGAGCAGGTATTCACACTTGTGACGGATAAAAAGTGGTAGATGGAAAGATTGCAATGGCACACAACTTATGATATTCCAGGCCTAATCACGATCACATCTGCCTGTGTCTGATTTTTAAGGTGAAATTGCAGGTCTGCATAGCAATGCAGAGTTTTAGTGCAACTCTTCAATAATCAGCAGGTGAAGACATTTAGAAGCGGCAAGTTTCTCAGCAGTGATTCAGTGCCACAAAACAACTTCCTGACTTTTTCATTTCTCACGCTCTCTCTCTTCCTCCAGGTTCTCTCCCATCACTATTGACAGCATGACAAGTCTAGTAGGGATGAATATCCCAGGTCACACAGGAACGGGCTGGTGTATCTTCGTCTACAACCTGTCGCCAGACTCAGACGAGAGTGTTCTGTGGCAGCTCTTTGGACCATTCGGCGCCGTCAACAACGTCAAGGTGATCCGCGACTTCAACACCAACAAGTGCAAGGGGTTCGGTTTCGTCACAATGACGAACTACGATGAAGCGGCCATGGCCATCGCCAGTCTGAATGGGTATCGGTTGGGTGACCGTGTCTTGCAGGTGTCTTTCAAGACCAACAAGACCCACAAGTCCTGAACTCCCTTCCTATCACTTGCGTAGCTCCTAACAGCTCCTCTATTACTAAAACCCACCTCTGCCCACTCAGCTACTCAAAACAGGAACGCACCCAACCAACAAACCCACAAAAAAGAACTGGATATGGCTTATAATATAACTTTGGACCTATAAGCCAATGCTGCCTAAGTATTACAAAATGACAAATTGAGAATATTCATTATTTAGAGACCCTGGAAGTGGTACAGGGATTATGTTATATATCTTCTGAGTTCTTGTGGTTGTTTTCTTTAATTTTTTTTTCTCTGTAAACAGTAGCAAAACCAGACCGCCCTTATTTTGAAGGAGAAAATGTCCTTCTTTAGATCAAACTCTCTTGGTCTCGATTCAGGATTTATTCGTTCTTTTTTAAATCCGGATCCACTGTCGTTAGAATAACACCTCCCTGGTAAGAGAACGGGAGGGGGCTCTTTTTAAAAATCAGTGATCATTCATTCATTTGTTTTGATGTAAATTGTTAGAAATCCCCCAAATTATTTAACAGGGATGACACCATCCCTTTTCTCTAATGCAGAAGATGTTTCTAGCATAGTTTTGGTTTTGTACAACAAGCAAAACACATGTCTGTCCTCACGGGGGATAAGGGGGAGGGGAGAGGGAAGGGATGGGTAAGCACTCCTGATGACACGTTACGTACAACAAAAAACCTACACACACACTGTTGCCAAAGAGAAAATCTCTTTGCTTGAAAATGCATTTAGAAAAAATGAAAAAAATAAAGAGAAAGAAGATCTATTTTTATAACTAATGATTCAAATAATTATTGAAGAATTTTTACAAGAATCTGGATTTGAAAAAAGAGAAAAATATTTTGACTGGCTAATTAGGGACAGGGGAGGGGTCAGGTGCCACCTTGTCTTGTTCGTTCTGCCGTGGTACTTTTTAGGATCAAAGGTTGTTTGTTTTTTGGGGAGAACCGAATTGGAAATGGTTTTGTAGATGAAAGAATTTATCAAGAGATGCAAATTCAGGCTGGTAATTTTTCATAGCAGTAATTACTCCACATGGATACCCAATAGGAGAGGGATTCTTCCCAGGCTGATCACATCTTTATAGTCAAGAGCCCAAAGCAAGGCCACTCATCATCCACTCATTTTATTTAGACCATCAGTCTTTGGGATATAATTAATAAAGTCGTACGTGTACACACACACTTATCCATTTGGAAAGCATACATGGTTGCGTTTCGTTCGCTCTAATTTTGTGATATTGCATTTGAGATGTACTTCCTTTAGCAATCAACAGTAGGTGCTATATTACATGGTTCACATATCTTAAATATCCAACTTTGTTGTTCTTCGTGTTGTTTAGAGAGAAAAAAAATACAATTTTGATGTTGGCATTATATTAAGCTGCTGTTTTATCTTTTTTGTTTTGTTGTTGTTTACTTTGATTGTCGGCCCCCATCTGGTCCCCCAGATAAACAAATTCGGGCCTTGTAGAATCACTTGACGAGTTTTCTTTGGCTTGCTTACTTCTAGGTTATTTGCTGAGTGTACAGCATTTGTCGAAATTCAGCGATAATTAGCTAGTTTTGTTAGTCTAGTATTCGTTTCCTCAAAGGATCTATTACAACTGTGTCTTTCTTTGTTGTGTACAAATAGATGATATATAGTCAACATTTTTTGTTCCGATATCTATATCTATCTGAGTTGTCCTGCTTTTTGTTTGGGATTGTCTTTTTTCATATGAAAACTTTATGAAGTGATGGTTCAGTTACTTAGAAAACTCGTGAGGAATCCTGTTTAATATGTTGTCATGTCGCTTGTGAAGATAAAGAAAAAAAATCAAGAAAAAAAATTACTGAAAATTTGGATCTAATTATTTGATTTACCGCCGCAGCAAAAGATATCGAACAAAAAGCTTCTTGAGAAAATCTGTATTTATTTATTGATTGATTGATTGTCTCATTGATTAAATTATTTATTTATCTCGATTATTTATTTATTCGTTCGTTTCTTATGTTGTCTGTGTTTATGCGTGATTCTGGTACAGGGAGGGGGGGGGTCTTTCTGAGCTAAAGGGAACAAATGACTAGGGGAGATGCTCTTCCATTAGTCCTGTGCACTGAGAAATTTTAGTACGTTTGTGCTTTGTACCAATATATCAAAATTACAATATAAAAAAATTTTAAAGTCAAAAACGAAAAAAATGTCAAGAGGGTTGGTGAGGCTCTTCCCTTATTAATAGAAACAGTTACTCGCTATGCATAACCTAGCCGATAGTTCAATTTGCTATTGCTTTTTTCTTGTCTTGTTAAACATAAATCTTTAAATCTTTTTCAATAAAGTTTAGTCTTAATAGAATGTTATAACAGTTGTTCTGGTTCAATATAACCTGTGATAAGTTTGTGTAGTTTTAAAAGCCACTTCCCGTCCTCCCTCCACACACTACCGTTGCTTTGTGATTAAACTTTATGCAAAAATGTGGGTTTGAAATGTAGTTTCTCATGGATCTCTACCACATTATTGTCAGGCTTTGCTGCCCTAATTTGATTAATATGTGTCTGTATTGTTTTAGTATTATTCATTGCATTTGAAATGTAACCTTCATGTAAATGACTTCTGCCATACTCCAAAAAAAAGTATTGACTCTGATTGTACTGGTTGAAGAAAAAAGAAATAGCTACAGAAGATACTATCTGATAGATGACACCTGTTATATATTTTCTAAGATATAGTCTATTTTAAGAGGTAAATTTCCTGAATGGAGAGCTCAGCTCATGTTGAGATAAGACCGGTGTGAAAGCTGGAGAACTAAAGAAAATCACGCAGATACTGTATGATCAGGAACAGTTTACATTCCTCCACCTCCTCAACAACACCTATATTGTCATCCATCCTTCCGCTGCTCCGCCTCTTGGGGCGGCGGCACAGCCCTTCTCAAACCCCGCTGCGGCTGGGAGTTTGAATTATGCAATGACCCCAGTAGAATGTTGTTCTGATGAACAAATTTCCTACATTATGTCCTCCTCTTTTGGTTAATGGCATCACCCTCTGCGTGTCTAAGCGCTGATGCTGTAAGGGAGTAAGTTTAGGACGCGTCTGTCTCTGTGTGTGTGTGTGTGTGTGTGTGTGTGTGTGTGTGTGCACGTGAGTGTTTGAGAGAGTTTGTGGGGGTGTTTGAAACATGGGTCCATGCCTCTACAGTGCGTGCCCAAATCGCAGCGTCTCTCCCCCTGTAGCGCCTTATAGTGGCAGCCTGCCAATAGGAACCCATAAGCCAGTAGTGTAGGAGGGAAGGCAAAGTGAGGAACAAGGCTCTTGTCATAATTTATTTTCTCCTGAAATGTGTTTGTTTACTATCTGAAAAATCTATAAATCTTTTAAGACAAAAAAGATGAAAAAAAAAAAAAATGTTCACCGGACCAAGCTGGTCCCTCCTACTTACGTTATTACTTATCTATCGATTATTGATTATTGTTACTATGATTAGTATTATTCTCATTATCCTTATTCTTATTACCAATCAAATTACTGCGATGAATGACTTCATGTTATCCTTGCTAGTTTAGGTCATTTCTGAAACTGGAAACAAAATATGGAAAAAAAATACTTGCTGTAAATGTTTTTTTCTTTTTCATAAAACTGTTGTGTTTGAATTATTTGTACTTTTGAATGTTGGGACAATAAAATAAGATGTGGAAAGTTGTGTGGCGCCATGTCGTTTTCAAAAAATGTAACACAACAGGATTTAACTTCATGAAACTAATATACTCAGAAATCTTGATATTTTAAATATTCAGGTTTAATTTTCTTATGACCCTGCAGGCACCAAATGTCACTTGAGCTGCACATTTTTGAATTGAGTTTGATCAGTTATCCAAATGTGCATAAATGCCAGTGTTATTACTTTCACTAAAGTTAAAATTTAGGTTATTACATTAAGCATGCCTATCGCAGTCTAATACGGCACAGACAACTGTGGTATAGTGAGATGATAATGAGAGCACAGTGCCCCCTGTATTCTTCCTGAAGAATTGACTGAAGTTTGTCTTTAATGACTATATGTCCCTGCTTTAATAAAAGAAAATAGGCAAATAAACTGTATTTATGAAGTCAACTGACTATGTACAAATGAATTAAGCCTCCTTTAAACAACATTTGTATTGTTAACGTGACAGTTCATCAAAACATTTTAACTCTTTCATCATTTACTCACCCTTGTGTTGTTCCAAACCTGTTATTACTCTTTTTCCTTGTTTACACCGGACTAAAGCAGCGCATTGCGTTAAAACCCAAATAGATCCCATTATAATCAATGAAGCTGTCTGATGCCGACAGTAAACAGATGCCCCATTCTATTACTGACATGCTGCAGAGCTACTCCTGCCACTTAAAATAAAATGATTAAACTTACCAAAAATTATACGTTTTAATCTTTTGTGCCATACATTTTGTTTGTTACATATTTAAATTACTTCTGACTGCTATATTTAAGCCAGCTTGTGATGTTTCTGGTCTCTGATCTACTTATTTCAATAATATTTTGTATCTAACCACATGTTTATGCAGTATAGCAACAAAAACATTACATAATAATTATATTTATAATTATTAAATTATCAGTGGATTTCTGATGAAAATAAGGGTTATTTCCCCTGTTTAACACTTGTGTCTACTCGAGCTCACAGGTGATTGGTCCATGCTTTCTGCACATCCTTAAGAATGTTCACTTCAACGCGACGACTGTGTAGACATCCTCAAGCCTTGATTGCGGTGTATCGCATCAACAGATGTGCCCAGTGTAGACATGGTGTTACACATGGTTTTTTATGAAGAAAAACAAAATATGCAGTGAAAGTGAATGGTGACTGAGACTAACATTCGGCCTTACATCTCATTTTGTGTTCCATGGAAGTAATGGATTTGGAAAACATGGCAGAATTAAAACTTTCTGGGTGAACTATAACTTAAAATATTCACTTTAAAGGGTTCATTAAAGTAAATTAGTATGGAAGTGCTATCAATCAACACATGGATGGCTTGCCTCAGTTTGTGGCTTGTGCCTTTGTGGTAGGTGTAGTATGATGCTGTGCTGAAGGGCAAAAGGGTCGAGGGGTGTGATCAAGCCATCCGGTTTTTCTGAGTCTTTACACACCGTTAAAGATTTAATGAGGCAAAAGCCCCATGAAGGATGAGCACTGGCAATATGAGTCATCCTGTCCTCTCTTTAAAAATTCCCCTAATAACCACAGTCTCCTAAAAAAAAGACAGGAGATCCACTGCGTCTTAAACTGATGGGGCTGATATCTTCATTAGACAACTGCTTCACCTTGTTGTGTTGCTGTTCTAGAAACAAGTGGCAGAATGTGTAATGTACTCGCCAGCCATTTGATTGGCATGATGCCATATGTGACAAATTATTGTGCAATGCAAACTCGATCTCTCACAATCTGGCATGCTGTTCATATGGGTTTTATATGGCCAATCTCAATAATACAGTATTGTGATGATTGGCTGATACAATGCTGGAATGGTATATATAATTTCACAACAGTTAGATATGTTAATATTTTCAAGTTCACGCTTTAACTTATTCAATGTAGAAAGTACATAATGTTTTCTGCTATATTTACTTCACTGCAAAATCTTTTTTTTTTGTGTTTACACACATTAAGGTAAGAGTCAACATGAAACCTACACCACTGGTTTAATTGCATATTCATTGTGGCACTTGGGACAACTTACCCCATATAGTGTGACAATATGCCTCACTATTGGGGCAAATTATCACAAAAGGTCAACGTGCTCAGTTATCTATATTTTTTCTCCGGGAGCAAGAGCAGTGAAAATGTTCAATAGTTTTATATATAATATATATATATATATATATATATATATATATATATATATATATATATATATATATTGCCAAGATTTTAAGGTATGCTCCTTTAGAAAAAAATACTTTCAAATATAAACTTTGCCTTAGAACTATTCACTGGAGTAAAAAGTGTGACAATACGCCCCTGTGTCTTTATTATGTAATATGAAACTGACATAAGGGAGATTTACCACTTCTGTTGAAAAGCTGAAATGGGCACACTGTAGTTCTCTCTATGAGAGTCGTCTCAAGATAGTCAAGTATCAGTCTGATTGATATACTATAGAAAATACTATACAATACTTTTGCTGTAATGGGCACAAAAACACCCTTAATGTGCATGATATTCATTGCATAGATTTAATAACGTACGTGTGATTTTTTTCACCACCTCTCAACGCTGATTACGCTACTAATTCTGCCTGTTAGGAAAAGCTGTGCAGCTGCAACATTTCTGTGTTAGACAATCTCTGGTTTGAGTTCATCTTAGTAGAAGACACATATGGCTTGCTGGCTTTGCTCTCTCTGTTTTTCTGTCAGAGTGTGGCCATTCGCCTCCCTGCTAGACTCTGGGGGTGAGGGAGAGATGCTGGTTTGGGTGGCCAGGGCCCAGGATCTGCTGCCTGTTTATGAAGAGACAGACGGTGTAGGTCTGCTCCCCTCGCTCCATTCTTCACCTCCAGACCAGGCGGTCCACCACTACCAATGAGACCACCATCAAGACCACCATCCGCTGACATGGGTCACAAACTCCCTCGCTATCTCTTTCACACAGACCACTTGTTCTCTTATTTGTACACTTTGTATATTTCCTCTCTCCTTCATTATACTTTGTTTTTGTGCCAAGGTCATTATCGTTAACTATTATGAAAATATGAATATTTGTAGTAAAAAAAAAGAATTCAATGTCAATTACAGTAATATAAGTACTGAATATGCTTTACCTGTAATTTAAAAGATGGCAATCATGCCAACAATAGCATTATTGACTCTTTATTGAATATTTACATTAACTAAACAAAACATTTGCAAAAGAACACTTTTCTTGCGTGGTATTTCAAAGCAAAACTTCTGTCTAATTTACTAACCTCCCTACGCAGGTGCAATCAGTGCTGAAATAGCACTGTGTCTTAAGCATTTAAATGATGTCATGACCATTAGGCTGGTTCAGAGGTTGGGGACTCGAGTTACATGACTTGACTTGTGTTGCAGTAAATTAAAATTATTCACGATTAATCTCATGTTTTGTAAGTTTAAAATTACCCGACATTGCCTCTAAATGTGTGTGCCTTTTCTAAACCTTCTCAACATTCAACAATATACAATAACCATTTGTTGGCAATATACAAACATAGGAGGCAGATTTGCAGTCACAACACTTTATTTAAAATGTGACAAGTAGTATAACATATACAGAATGACTTGTGACGAAATCCAAGTGCTCTCATTGTGATTATGATTTCTGACTTTAAAGCCCTTGAATGCAATACCTTAATGACTATTTTATATAAATTTATCTCTGATGGGAACTGACTGTCTTCGATGGAATTTTCTTTTCATTTCACCTCTGTATAATGTCTAATAAAGTATTGTTTATAAGCACAGGGCTGCTTTGTGTACAAGCGTTACCAGGGTAACAGTTATATTTCTGCTCTTCCATAAGCGTCACCTACTGTCAGAGAGCGATTTTGCATTTTCATTCAGCCCGTATGCTGTTTTTGTTAGATCAATGTGAAAATCTGACCACATTTTACACAGCATACACATGTTAAGTGTTATACATTTTAACTGTTTAATTCTATAAATCTAAACATTTGGATAATAAGGTATCTAGAAGTATTCACAGTATTTTTAAGTGCCCACGATAAAAATAATGTGCATGTTCATTAACACAATTTACCATATATATATATATATATATATTTTATAATACACTACTGTTATACAACTCATCTAAAAAAAAATAAGGTAAAGATGTGTATATAAGTTCATCTTTTCAGAGCAAAAATAAATATTTATTTAAAAAATTAACCTCTTTTTTTTTTTTTTTTTTTACTGTGGCTTGACTCGACTTGACTTGAAACTCATCAGGACTGGACTTGACTTGCTTGATCTTTCTGCACTGCACTTGAGACTTGATGGTTAAGCCTTGCTTGTGACTTGAACATGTGTGACTTGCTCCAACCTCTGGGCTTAGGATCAATGCCTTATTCACGCATCGATGATCAGAAGATTTTCCAGATGATTATCGATATATATCTGGATTTTTTTTACATATAAAAGGAATACCTGTCTTTTCAAACATATGAACACAACTTTGGTAAAGTGTGAGCGACATGGCAAATGAATGGGCATCACTCACGTGTCTAATGGACGACATGGCATGTTCTAAAATTAGAAATAATTATTTTCTATGAAGGTTCATACATAACGCAGTCTCGCCATCTCTTGAGGCAGCTTAAAAATGTGATGTGCCACAGAGCTCAACTTGCATAGTTTTCCATTAAATTCGACCCAAATCATTAACAAAGGACAAAGATTATTTACTCTAGCTATCAGTGGATGATGTTCCATGTATATGCATCTTTCATATATCCCACAAAATGCATTTTCAGTTACAAGTATGTTTTTTGAAGTTTGACAGCTTGAATGAAACCTCTTCAAAGAGACATACATGCATAATGTTGCATAATTTGACAACTGCATAATAATTTCTAATCGTTCATTTTGCGCAGTTAAACCAGATTCATACACTAACCTGCAAACTCATCCATGGCACTTTCATTCTTTAAGACATGCAAAAACATTTGTAACATTTGTGTGTATGCGTCCTGTGCAAGGAGCTCTAAAATACCATTCTATGTTTTGAGACCTCTGTCTTGTGACCTGCTTCAGTAAATGTTATATCACCCCCTTGTGGTCTCCCAATGCTATGACCCAGACATTCAACAGAAGCCCAACTGAGTGAATTGGAACGCACGCAAATTATGCTTCTAATTTAAATGTTGGATAATATAAATATATAGATGCCTCAAAAATATATTGATAAATTAATGTGCCAATCAATAATCAATATATCAATAATATATGACATGCCTAATGATCATTGCTTTCCACCCCAAAACGCCTCCTTTCTATGTGAATTAGACTTATTATAGATTACGCTTCATTCACAAAACTCTGTGGTATTTTCCCAGCGCAATAAACATCTAGATATTACTGCCTGATGAAAGCAAACCAAATTTTATTTTAAAGAGATGTGTGTTTACCTGTTTTATTAATCATGGCAGAAGGATTTCATAAAATAATGATGATCAAATGATTGAGAAGAGTGTTATAACTTATAACCATATATCCAAATGCGTGGTGTAGTCAGACACACTTATGGCATGTTAAAGAGATGTGTGTCTGGATCTTAGTAGTGGAGTGGTTCTGTACAGTCTCAGCAGAGTGTTCTCTGCTATAGAATAAGTCTGTTAGATCAGGGTATTGCATTTGCAAATTGCATTCAGCACAGAAATTTTGTGGCCGTGTTTGCGCTGTTGCCTGATCTGCATAATTCCTTTAGCGAATCGGGCACTAATCCATTGCAGACAACATTTTGCATTTCTTTCTTAGTGGATTTCCCCATATGTGCAAGTGTTTTTTCCCCTATTCATTTCTTCCATATGGATTTTATAAAATCCCTCTTAAAAAAGTTCTAAGCCTTGAACCAAACCTGTCAGCTCCGATGTAAATCACAATGTTACAGACTTCGATTTGAAGCAAAAAAGTATTTGAAAATCTGACAAAAAGAGAAAGGAACAATCCCATGATTGGTCGAGCGTTTCTCTTCAGGATCATGGGTTGTGTAGTTCTTCACCAGAAATTCGGCCATAAAACAGGATTTCTAAACAAAAAAACAAAAGAAAATATTTTGAAATAATGCAGACTGATGGCTTATTAGAAGCATATACCATCGATTTACAACCGCGGAGATCATAGTAGGTCTGTATTAAAAGATTTATATGTTTTCATTAAAAAGCAACTAACCAATGGAAAATATAAATGGGATATTTAATTCTGGATCCCAACTGCTGCGCTCTATTAGACAGAAAAGACAACCTGATGGACATGTAACACAAGCAATTGGTCTGCTTGTTGCTCTGTTGCATATGACGTCATTAGTAGATGGAATGATTTGTTATGCAGTGTTAAAAAGGAAGATAAAATAAACCTATACTAAAAAAAATAATATAAACTAAACTAAAATGAGTCATTTTCCAAATACACAGTACAATAGAAATATAGGTAACACCATACAATAGTAATCTATTTGTTAACCTTAGTTAATGCATTAGGTATCATGAACTAACAATGCACTTAGAGCATTTGTTTATCTTGGTTCATGTTAATTTATCGAAATACTATTGTTAGTACCTCTCCGGTAACAATCATCTTATCATGGTGGAGAGGTTTGCGTGCCCTTATGAACCTGAGGGCTGAGTTGTCTGGAGCCAGGTGCTCCTGGTAGGGTCAAGGCAAAATGTTCTCAGGTGAGGGGTCAGACTAAGAATGGTTCACAAAGACTCATGGAAATAACGTCAAGAGGAGGAGGAGCAAGCCCGGAGCCAGGGCCAGATGGAGGGCTCGTCGGTGAGCGCCACAGCCCGAAGAAGCGACATGACACCCCCCTCTACATACCTTGGGCCCACCACCCATTGGAGAAACCGCAGGAGTCGGGTGCGCTGCCATATGGGTGGCAGTGAAGGCCGGGGGTCACGACGGACCAGACCCGGGCAGCAAAGGCTAGCTCTGGGGACGTGGAATGTCACCTCGCTGGGAGGGAACGAGCCAGAACTGGTGAGGGCGGTGGAGTGCTACCAGTAGGACCTGGTGGGGCTTACCTCGACGCATAGTCTTGGCTCTGGATCCGTAATCCCCAGGGTGTGAGGCGACGGGCGGGTGTGGGGATACTCACGAGTCTCCGGCTGAGCGCCGCTACGTTGGAGTTTACCCCGGTGGACGAGAGGGTCGCCTCCCTATGCCTACGGGTTGTGGGGGGACTCTGACTGTTGACTGTGCATATGCACCGAACAGCAGTTCAGAGTATTTGGCCTTCTTCGAACATAAGGGTGCTCATAAGTGTACGTGGTACCAGAACACCCTAGGCCGAAGGTTGATGATCAATTTTGTAATCTTGTCGTCGGATCTGAGGCCATATGTTTTGAACACTCGGGTGAAAAGGGAGGCGGAGCTGTCAACCGATCACCATCTGGTGGTGAGTTGGGTCAGGGTGTGGGGAAAGACTCTGGACAGACCTGGGAAGCCCAAGCGAGTAGTGCAGGTGAATCTACGTTTGGAGATCTCCACGAGATCTTCAACTCACACCTCCGGCAGAGCTTTTCAGGCATCCCTGCGGAGGTTGGGGACATTGAACCGGAGTGGGCAATGTTCAAAGCTTCCATTGCCGAAGCCACGGTAGAGAGCTGCGGCCTCAAGGTCTTAGGTGCCTCAAGGGGTGGTAACCCTCGAACACCATGGTGGACACGGATGGTCAGGGAAGCCGTCCGACTGAAGAAATAGGCCTTCCGGGATATGTTGTCCCGAAGGTCTCCGGAGCATTGCAAGGTACCGACAGGCCCGAAGAGGGTGGCAAAGCAGTGGGTGTAGGAAAAGTTCAGAGAAGCCATGGGTGCTTCTGGAAAACCATCCACCACCTTAGGAGGGGGAAACGGGGAACCATCCAAGCTTTATACAGCAAAGATGGGATGCTGTTGACCTCAACCGAGGAGGTTATTGGGCGGTGGAAGGAACACTTTGAAGAACTCCTAAATCCCAACATGCCCTCTATGCTAGAGGCAGAGCCGGAGGATGATGGGGGATCAGATTCAATTTCCCTGGGGGAGATCACTGAGGTAGTCAAACAACTCTGCAGTGGCAAAGCCCCGGAGATTGACGAGATGCGACCACAAATGCTGAAAGCTTTGGATATGGAGGGGATGTCATGGATGACACGCCTTTTCAACATTGCGTTGAAGTCTGGGACAGTGACTAAGGATTGGCAGAAAGGGGTGGTGGTTCCTCTCTTCAAAAAGGGGGACCAGAGAGTGTGTGCCAATTACAGGGGTATCACACTTCTCAGCCTCCCTGGTAAAGTTTACTACAAGGTGCTGGTGAGGAGGGTTCGGCCGATTGTCGAACCTTGGATTGAAGAGGAACAATGCGGGTTCCGTCCTGTCCGTGGAACAACAGACCAGATCTTTACTCTCGCAAGGATCCTGGAGGGGGCCTGGGAGTATGTTCATCCAGTCTACATGTGTTTTGTGGATCTGGAGAAGGCATATGACCAGGTCCCCCATGAGATACTGTGGGAGATGCTGCGGGAGTACGGGGTGGGGGGGTCACTTCTTAGGGCGATCCAATCCTTGTACGTCCAAAGCGAGAGCTGTGTCTGTGTCCTTGGCACGAAGTCGAGTTCGTTCCATGTGAGGGTTAGTCTCCACCAGGGCTGCACTTTGTCACCAATCCTGTTTGTGATATTCATGGACAGGATAATGAGGCATAGTCAGGGTGGGGAAGGGGTGCGGTTCGGTTCAGTTTAGTGGGCTGGGTATCTCATCGCCGCTTTTTGCAGATGATGTGGTCTTCATGTTATCATCTGCCCGTGACCTTCAGCTCTCACTGGATCGCTTGGCAGTCGAGTGTGAAGTGGCTGGGATGAGGATTAGCACCTCTAAATTTGAGGCCATGGTAGGGAAGGAGGTATTACCCCAAATGAAGGAGTTCAAGTATTTCGGGGTCTTGTTCATGAGTAAGGGGACAATGGAGTGGGAGGTTGGCCGGAGAATCGGGGCTACAGGGGCGGTATAGCACTCGCTTTATCGCACAGTTGTCACGAAAAGAGAGCTGAGCCAGAAGGCAAAGCTCTCAATCAATTTTCGTTCCTACCCTCACCTATAGTCATGAAGGCTGGGTCATGACCGAAAGAACTAGGTTGCGAGTACAAGCGGCCAAAATGGGTTTCCTCAGAAGGGTGGCGGACTTCTCCCTTAGAGATAGAGTGAGGAGCTCAGTCATCCGTGAGAAACTCGGAGTGGAGCCGCTGCTCCTTTGCGTCAAAAAGAGCCAGTTGAGGTGGTTTGGGCATCGGATAATGCCCCCTGGGCGCCTCCCAAGGGAGGTGTTTCAGGCACATCCAGCTGGGAGGAGGCCTCGGGGAAGACCCAGGACTAGGTGGAGAGATTACATCTCCACACTGGCCTGGGAACGCCTCTGGGTCCCCCAGTCAGAGCTGGTTAATGTGGCTCGGGATAGGGAAGTTTGGGGCTCCCTGCTGGAGCTGCTGCCCCCGCGTCCCGACTTCAAATAAGCGGTTGAAGATGGATGGATGGATATTGTTAATTGTTTTTTGTTTTTTTCATGTTAGTTCATGATGCATAGACTAATGATAATACTTCACATTTTAATGTAAAATGTTAAGTATTTTATATATATAAAAAAATTATATTAACCCAGATTAATAAATGCTTTAGTTCATGTTAACTATTGTGTTAACTCATGTTCAAAAATACAAACTTATTATAAAGTGTTTCCTAAATAGAAACTAAATATATAATATAAATATAAAGTATTTAAACTGACATTTAAAGTAAAAATATATAATAAAATAAAAAGGGACATTTTTAAATCTATAATAACCCTGTCTTGTACTTTAAAAATAATTGCTGCAGTGTGGTGAGGTGAAATGACATGATTATTTCCATTGGGGTTTCATGTATTTACATTTTATGAGATCAGTATTTCTGGTATACAGGGGCCTTAATGTGAGATCCAGCTAACTGTAAAAAAAAGTAAAAAATTATCATAGAGCGTATAGAGACTAGAAGAATAATAACACACTCTCAGAACATTAGAAATGGAAATTAAAAAACTAAAAAGGCAATTTAGGGTTTTTCCACAAATCTGATCAAGCCCTCTACCTCTGTCTGATCTTTCTCTTCTTCCGTTTCTCTCTCTATCTTTCTCTCTGCAAGATGCTTTGCTCTGGCCAGAAACCCTCTTCACATTCTCCAAGATCAGATTTGAATATCTCTCCACAGCACTTGCTGTTTTCCACCATCTGTCACGTACAACAGTGAAGTCTCTGAGCCAAACCTCCATTCAAAGGCCCATGAATTCTCACTCTGTATTCCAAACACACACACAAACATACACTTGCAAGACAGATATCCAGTTGCTAAATCATTCACACACAGCCAGTCAGTACAGTTCATAGTCCCCATTGGCTCCGTCCCTACAACACACACCTGCTAGTTCTAAAACATTCAAAACGGCCAACTTTTCATGACTTTCAAGTCCTGATAGAGTTGCTATGCAACATTACATAAATTGCCCTAAACATAATTTCACAGTCTTGTTTAACCAAGCTGGACTTTTACAGAAGGTCAGAGTGAATTGAAGATCTCAGCAGAACTATCCGAATTGCTGATGAAGCCTGTGTGTGAGAGCACATTCATTTAAAACGATCGTCCTGAAGATAAAGTTTAACAAACCTTGAAATTGTAATGTTTTTTATTCAGCTTGGGCTGTGAATGTGGACTTTAGTGTAAAACAAGAGATAACTTTCTCATAGCCTGTTCCTTTGTCTGACTCACAATATCCAAAATATCTCCAGGGCCTCAAGATTTTATAGCCATATGAATGAGAAAACATATTTTCCATGCTCTATTGCTTAATCAGGTTTTGATCCAAACAATGATAGTTATTTATATATATTTTTTTAATTTGTGGAGGATTATAGTGCAGAATGAGATGTGTTGAAGCAGGTGCAAATACGGGGTTTGCAAAATATGCAGCGAAACAGGCCCATGACCAATAGGGGGCCCCTCCAAGAGAAAATCCATGAGGAACATTAATGAGGGGGAAAAAATAATGGTGATGTGGGCATGGCCGAACGATGTCTGTGGAGAGCGAGGCCAGGAGAAGGAGAACAGTAAGTATTGACACCTGTGGGAAATTATCTCTAACAGCTGTTCTGTGTTTCAATGAGAGCTGGAGAGGAATAAAAAGGGTGTCCAGACTGCCAGAGGGGAGAGAGAGAGAGAGACGACGCACGCACGCACGCACGCACGCAGCGGAGTTCGTGTTGTGGGTGCATATTGTGTTGAAAAGACATTGTGTCACACTGAAAAGTGCTGTCAATAAATGACTGCGTGGATTTTTTTACCCATCTCCCACTTCCTCCTTAATAAAGAGAGCAAGTCACTTGTCAGAAAAACATAAGACAATCATAAGAGCAAAGAAACAGACATCAGACATATCTTTGAAATGTAATGAAAATATTTTATGCATGTTTTTACTTCCAATAATTCACACAACCTTGCAAATAAAATGCATTAGTTAAAGGAAATCTGACTTTTAGCAAATCGGTTCTTTTAGACAATTTGTCACAATGAAAAAAATAATTCAGCTGCTTTTTGTCATCACACGTTTCCTGACATCCCGGTGTGGCATATTACATGCTCTTAAACATTCTAACTAAGCCAAAAGACAAACAAAACGGCTAATTTAAAGGTCGGACATGTCCAAAAAAGATGGTTGTTTGTGCAATTGTCAGTGAGTTGTTGACTAAAAACCACTTGTTCCGACTCAACGAGTGAGCCAGTTTTTGTTTGGGGGGTGGGGGTATACACTTTACCCTAACTGTACTGTGTCTTGCCGAAAATGTATGGATGTGTTCTACTGTCACAGTCTTTGGGACAAAACAAACTGCATGGTCCTAAAAACACCAAATATTCAAAATAATATCCTGCTAGAAAATGGAACAAAATTAAGACTGATATGGAAATATTGATGGATCAAACCAATAAAAGATTGCAGGTTTTATTATATCTTTTTGGCTTATAATTATGCTCCTATACACAGATGAGCGCTTTCTGATATTTTAAAATAGTCTATATCATTAACATCCTCCGCTCCTTCATTGCTGAGAATATATTTCCATCAGTCTTTCACTTTTGAAATCCATGAATAATTTGTATTTCAGAGGGCCTGGGTAGCTCAGTTGTAAAGATGCTGGCTACCACCCCTGTAGTTTGCTAGTTTGAATCCCACGGTGTGCTGAGTGACTCCAGCCAGGTCTCCTATGCAACCAAATTGGCCTGGTTGCTAGGGAGGGTAGAGTAACATGGGGTAACCTCCTCGTGGTCACTATAATGTGGTTCGTTCTTGGTGGGGTGTGTGGTGCTTGAGTGTGGATGCTGCAGTGGATGGTGTCATGCCTCCTTGGCAATGCGCTCGACAAGCCACATGATAAGATGCACGGGTTGAAGGTCTCAGATGCGGAGGCAGCTGGGATTTGTCCCCCACCACCCAGATTGAGGCGAGTGACGTGATCACAAGGGCTTAAAAGCACATTGGGAATAGGGCATTCCCAATTGGGTGAAAAAGGGGGAACCCCCCCCTCCCAATTGGGTGAAAAAGGGAGAACCCCCCCCCAAAAAAAGATTTATAATTTGTATTTAATTGATATTTGACTAAATGACACTTGATGGGTTTATAAGGGCAATCCAAACCGCCAAAGGGGAGAGAGATCTATATCTAATTGATATTGAAACCTGATTGGCTTGAAGGGTTACCTTAGATAATTATTGGTTATTAATTTTGCCTTTTTCGGCAACATTTTGGATGGAAATTAATGGTGTAAAATTCTGGCCATCGCCGGCTACGGAAGCAAATGACTTTTTTTGCGTCCTTTAAAAAAACATTTGATTCACATCACCACATGATAATCACATGAATATGTAGGTGTACAGGTGTTCCTAATAAAGTGCTCAGTGAGTGTAAATTAGTCAATGGGCGCATTTGATTAAGTTCACCTATCAGAGGCGTTTCCAGCATTGAAGGACATCCGGGGCTTAGCCCAGACAATTTTATTTTCACACTAGCAACCACTTCTCTGTATAGTCCAGAGCTGGTGAGAGGGTATTCTTTGAGTTTTGCTCTTGCTGGGCCTGTTTCTACAGTTCCTAAATCTTCCACTCTAGTACTATCCTCAACATCCTCTCTCCTCCCTGAATCATCTGTGATGCAAAAGAACAGATACAGCACATAACTTATTGCAAATCAGCTTCAAACAACTAATTCATCAAGTGCTACATATTTCAAAGTGTAGACCAATACCATTGAAGAAAATGTATGAAGAGCAGATCAGTGGGATTGCCCTAAGATCTATCATGATTCTTGAATTTTCATGTACATTACCATAAAGTCATCACAAAAGAGTTATATTATAGTGAGTAAAGTGAGGTAAAAAAAAATGTTTAATATAAATAATTTATATTTTTTGACATAAATAGTCAAAATGATGTATAAGATCCTAAGTTAAAGCAATGCATGAATTACTTTAGTCTAAGTTCATTGACACACCATGGCATCGAACTGTATATAATTCTCATCATCTCTATGAGAATAATTAATCTGTCAAAATCCTTTCGTTAGGATCATTGGGATAAACAATGCTTCACTTTTAACTTTCTCTAAAGTAAAGTGACTTATTAATTGTTACCAGTTTCCATGCCTGATTCTGGCACAGCTGCTGCTGCTGCTCCTCAGTCTGTTGCTCATCTTTGCTACACTCTACAAAACCATTTAATCAATTCAAGGTGTATATTTACTACAAACTAATATCACAAAACTAGTCACACATACATTTTATGCTAATGCTTAATGGTTATCCTTAGCGAAAACAACACCTGATAAACAAGAAAAGTACACTCCGAACGTGACTCGAACCGTGGTTTCTAGCGTGAGAGGCGTATGCGCTAACAAATGAGCTACCAAATTGCGTCAATATATACAAGGAGGCTACAACATTAGCCTACTGTGGGTGAAGGCCAGCTAGATGATGATCTTCAGACTTTAAGGACAAAAACAAATGTGAATTGTTACCCACTGACATCTTTCGGAAAAATCTCCAAAGCCTCATTTGCTTAATTTTTGCTGTCTTTCCTGCTAATTGCCGTTAACTCGCCACTAAGTACCGTTAGTTGATGTCAACAACTGTGCAAGCTCCTTCCCTACCTGCTGCATATTCAACAGAGAGGAAGAAACGGAGTCGCCCATAGGCTACCGACAGCAAAGGAACTTATTCTATAGGCTAGATTATGCCTATGTCTATTTTTCAGGCTGTGTGACGCTCTTGTTCTACCCGCTCCGTACGGGACTCGAATCTAGGTCTCCGGCATGGGAGGCGGGTGCTCTAACAAGGAGGCTAAAGGCTACAGCCTCTAGCATCAGTCGCTAGAGCACGTCTTGAGGTCAGGAGAGTGAGGTTTACACACTGCACAGCTATCTAACAGCTGGCTCCCGTTACATATGCAGTATGCGCAAAGCCAAAGCACAATGAAATAAGGCAACTTATGATTTCGGGGGTTTACATAGGCTTTTGTCCGGTTTCATATTTGTCAGTCAACTTTTCAAAATACATTCGGGGCTACACTCAAAACATTCGGGGCTGAAGCCCCGGCAAAATCGGCTGCCGCCGCCTCTGTCACCTATACTATACGGTGCTATTACCATTTCATTCCTTTTTGGCTGTGAGCAGGTAAAGACACTTTTTCCATGGGCAGACTGAGAGGGTCAGGGAGAACGGACAACTAAACTGTCCCAAATATGCTGCATGTCCCCCATGCAGCCCCAGAGAACGCTGCTGTCCTGAACAGTCCAGACGTATTTCAACAAAGTCCCTTTTCAAGATAAGTCAGTCGACTTGGTGGCTGTTTTTGCAGCTATTTTTCTATGTAAACAAGCGGCATGAAAGTGTAGCTCCTATCAACTTGAATGGGGAAAGACCGAAATCTCCAAACCGGTTGGTCCAGATTACGATAAAATAACTTATTTCAAATAAGCTCAAACTCTGACATAACTGTGCAGCTTCACTCGAAAGGTCTTGCTTCCATTGACCTCGACACTTGAGGGAAATAGTGGCCCAGCATCCTGGCCCGTCGGCCGCGATGCATACTCAAACTCACGGGTTTCAGGGTGCGGGTCCAGCGATGCATCCAACTTGCACTAGACCCTCCCTGCTCAGTTCCTGGACCTGTAAAGACACCAGCTGGTAGTGACAAGTCTCCCGAGGAGAGGTGTGTCAGTGTTTAAAGAGAGCGGTGATGAGGCTCTTCATTACGTGAGCCCCATCACATAACACATTAATTGTGTTTCTTTAACACAGATTATGCCAAAAACCTAATTTTATCATCTTGTATAGCTAATGTGCATGCGTGTCCTCTAGTTGACTGACTCGTATTTCTGTATCTAAAAGGTGATTGGCTATTTTAACTGTAAGGCTGGTTGAATGCTGGCTGCCGTTGAGCATTCCAATTTCTCCTATTCATTTTAATAGAAGTGGCCCATCTCTGCTAAATATTCTCTGTTTTGACAAGCAGGAAATGTTCATGGAACAATGATGTCACTTGACTTAACCAACAAACAGTCCTTGAAATGGTCTATACAGTAATAGATTTGCATATTGAGTCTGTTAAGCAGAATAAATCACGTGAAAGATATAACAGTTTGGTCAAATATAACAGTTTGGCATGTGACTATACAGAGAAGTGGTTGCTAGTGTGAAAATAAAATTGTCTGGGCTAAGCCCCGGATGTCCTTCAATGCTGGAAACGCCTCTGATAGGTGAACTTAATCAAATGCGCCCATTGACTAATTTACACTCACTGAGCACTTTATTAGGAACACCTGTACACCTACATATTCATGTGATTACCCAGCTCCACGCACAATAAAATAGCTTTTTCTAAGAGAGTTATATGATTGGATTGATACTTTATTCTCAACATATTTAAAAAAAACAATATTAATTTCTACATGTGTAAAACTTTTCAATTAGCGCATCTTTAAATGTAACCGTTAAGTAAAGATTTTTGCCATATTATATGTACAGAAGTGACCCTTTTACACTGCCCCCAAAAAGAGATGATACAATCAGCTGTTTTTGGCCTACACTCTATATATACATGTGGCAAATTCTCAGGGCCAGCAAAGCCTTCTCTGCTGACCTAACATGCCAAATAAATAAATATTTTTCATCCTTTTATTCTCAATCACCTTTATGCCTATGTATTTTTTAATTTCTTTCCACTCTTAATTAATCTACAAACAAATAGAGAAAAACAAAAAGTTTATCCAGTCAAAATGTATTCCTTGATGCTTACAAGCGAAACGTGATGGCTGTTTCTCAAATCACATGCCCAAAGCAATATGTGAGTTTGAGACTGTCTAACGTCAGATTCATCAGCCAATCAGATTGATTTATTTGTTCTTGGTGGGTGTGATTTTTAGGATATGTCCCGGTCGAGGCCTTCTAGCTGGCCTTGAGTGACGCAATTACGCTTTAAGTATGTAATTTGAAAGCGAATAGCACGAGATCTTGCTGACGAGTCGGCTGTCATCACTGCTGGTATTGCCATTCAGAAATAGATCCTTATGGATTTAAAAACACAAGATGTTCTGCATGACCCTTTGATTGCTTAATTTATAAACAGGAAAGGACTGATTTTCACTTCAAGTAAATTGGCAAGTGCTTTTTGCATTGTTATAGCAACATCAGGAGTTTTCTAACTGTAAATTAGGCTGCTTGAGCATTCAGTGTCGGATCAAGTTTTGAAAAGTAGTGCTGCATTCCATTCAACTCGGAAAGTCGGATTTTACAACTTCGTACTAGGAAAAGTGCAATGGAATGCGTCTTTAAGTCAGAATTACAACTTGTAGGCTTGTGCAGAAAATCTCAACATCGATTTCACAGAGATTCAGGGACATGATGTCACACAAACATGTCAACACTCAGGGAGATAGAGTAAGTGATAAACATTCACTTTATTAAACAATATCGATAAATTAGTTTGTTTCCACATTACATGATATCAAAGCTTGTTTAACAAATGCCTGCATAGACAGGTGTATAAAACATAATCTATTTTGATAACCGTAAACCTGAAGCACAAATGCTAGCGCTGCAGCACTGTTTATCAGTTGGGTTGCTAGGAGACATATCTAATGAGAGTCAAACCCCTGCTAAGCTAACGGGAGCATTGCAGTTCCGAATATCGGGGAATGGAATGCATTTATGGTCGGAGATGTCAAGTAGGAATATCTCACATCCATCTTGAATGGAACAGTGTACCCTGACGAAACAAAATGTATTGTAAGCAACATTTAAACTGAAAAAAAAATAAATAAATAAATATATATATATATATATATATATATATATATATATATATATATATATATATATATATATATATATATATATATATATATATATATATATATATATATATATATTCCAAGTATTATAGACCTCCTTGGTAGATTCATATGAAAAATTATGATTTTTGAATGTCTGTTCTAGAGATGCATGCTGCAGTTAAAATTAGGCTTGCTTGAGCATTAAGTGTCATTTTAAGTTTTGGCTTTGGTGCGTGGATGTGTTTTTAAAATTTCAATTGGTATTACTAGTTAGCAGTGACATAATGTATGATGCTCAAAGGCATAAGGTGTCTTATTCATTGTGAAACTGTGTTTTCTTAATGGCATGAATCACACTGAAGGCCTAGACTTTAAATGCACGGCCCGCCACTGATATACATACGCGGACAAACTCCAAATACAATCCTACTCTCCTTGTTTGTGGGTTTTACACCTGTCAACACTACTAGTCCAGCCCTGAATCCTCTGTCTCAACTGAGAGTACTCTGAATGGGAAAACTGTTGTTACGGACCACATATGGCATCAGCTGTCTAAAGTTGCTGTAGGCAAAAACATCCAAGGGAAACCCAGGGGCGATGATTAAATAAAGCTTGGACCCTGCTGTAAATATCAAAGAAGCCTGCAGGTACACACACACACACTCAGTCCTGTACCCTGGCTCTGTCTGTGCCAGGCCTGAGGGGATCCAATCATCAGCCAGCTTGCGGAGGTATGAATTAGTGTCAGTCACAACATGACATTAATTTGGCCTGTAGTCCACAATAAAGCAAAGAAAGGAAACTGACTAGTCAGATAGAATGCACACACACACACACACACACACACACACACACACGTAAAATAAGAAAACATACTGTTCTGAATAGCACATACACATACAAATTATACATTTGTGATAACTCTCTTGTTCGGGTGTGAAGGAGGAAGCGGGAGCCAGATAAACAATCCACGTAAGTCTTTAAAAATAACATTTTCAGCGTACACATATAGAATCGTGCTTTTCAGCATAGCACTTAACACACACACACAAGACTTCTTCTTGCGTTACTCCCTCTCCCCTTTGGCGGTTTGGACTGCCCATATAAACCTATCTAGCTTTCACTGCAACACAAAACAGCTGTTAGAGATAATTTCCCACAGGTGTCAATCCTTACCGATTTCCTCTCCCGGCCTCACTCTCTAAAGATGTTGCTCGGACACACCCCTATCTCCACAGGACAGCCCACTTGATGGTTAAAACACTCCTTCTCAATCGTGTTGTACCTAGTCTCCCTCAGCGAGAGCAAGATAAAAGGGAGAGAGAAGTCAGGAGAGTGCAATAACGGCCTGCTGCAAAGTGCAGCTTTCACCTTGAACGCCTGCTGACACGGCACCGTCGACTGGACTGGATTTGGTGCCCCATTTTTAGTCCGATCAATCAGACAACTGGTGACGGTCGAATAGTTAGGCACAAACCTACAATAATAGCCAGCCAGCCCCAAGAAGGTCTCACCTCCTTTTTGGTCTTAGGTCTCAGGCAGGCTGCAATCGCTGGGGTCTTATAAATTTGGGGCTGCACCTGCCCATGACCCAAGTGGAAGCCATGATATCGTACTTCCACCGGCCCTATTGCGCACTTCTTTGGGTTTGCCATGAGTCCCGCCCATCTCAACGACCTCAGGACAGCCCTCAGACACCACAGGTGATGCTGCCAATCATTACTGAAAATAATGATGTCGTCTAGATAGGCAGTGGCATAAGCAGCATGCAGTCTGAGGATTATGTCCATGAGCTGCTGAAACGTAGCCAGGGCTCTGAACAAACCGAACAGAAGAGTCATGAATTGGTGTAAAATGAATGGTGTGGAAAGTCTTATCATGGGATATGGGAGTTAAGGGGCTCTACCAATATCCCTTCATCAAATCCAGTGTTGAATAAAAACGATCGAACAGTTCACCAGTCCGAGGCATCGGGTATGCATACAATTTAGAAACCACATAGACGTTTCAATAAACCACACAGAACCGGACCAAGTCATCGCTCTTAGGTACCAGAACCACCAGGCTGGCCCAGTCACTGGCATTCTTCTATTACCCCCATATTAAGCATAATTCAATTCTTCCCGTACAACTTCTTTTTTGTGTTCGGGTAATCGGTAGGGATGACTGTGTACCACTACCTTTGGGGTCGTTTCGATATGGTGCTCTATGAGATTCATATGTCTGGGGAGAGGCGAGAAAATGTCTGAGATCTCTCCTTGCAACCTGGCATCCTCTGTGACTTTAGAGGTGGTCTACACAAGTAACCGGGGTGACTCGATTGGTGGATTTTAAGTTCACCTCCGGCCTGAGCTCCTCATTCTCCAAAGTAACGGTATTTACCGCCTCTCTCCATGGTTTTAGGAGGTTAAGGTGGTAAATCTGACATGCTCTGCCGAGTCGTTTCACCTCATAATCGAGTTTCCATTACTTGCCTTGTGACCTCAAATGGCCCTTGACACTTGGTGAATAAATTAGAGCTCGATGTGGGGAGTAATACAAGGACTTTTTCTGTTGGTTTAAATTCAGCAACAAAAACACAAACACTCTGGGTCACACACAAGCAAGGAAATTATGGGTCAACTGTGAAAGACAGATTCCCTCACCTGGTGAGAATGCTGTTCTCTCCTGTCGTCACTACTGTCTGTCCTCCACGCATCACTTCTTTTCTAGGTTAACATCAGCTCACCTCGCACTGACCTCAAACACATATCCAAACATGCATTCACACACAAATGAAAAAACATATAGGCAAGGAAAGTTTATTTATATAGCACATTTCATACACAATGGTAATTCAAAGTGCTTTACATAGAAGAGATTAAAATAAGAATAAAAAAATAAGAATAATTGAAACAGTTTAGAATAAAATAAAATAAAATACAGTACAAACAGTCGGACACACAGTGGCACAGTGCTCATTCAGTAAATGCACAGCTAAACAGATTTGTTTTGAGTCTGGATTTGAATGTGACTACTGTAGGAGCACATCTGATCTCTTCTGGAAGCTGGTTCCAGCTGCGGCTGGCATAAAATCTAAAAGCAGACTCTCCTTGCTTAGAGTGAACCCTTGGTATTTCTAGCTGATGTGATCCTAATGATCTGAGTGATCTGTTGGGTTTATATTCAGTGAGCATATCTGCAATATATTGAGGTCCTAGCCCATTGAGTGATTTATATACCAGTAATAATATTTTAAAATCAATCCTAAATGTAACTGGGAGCCAGTGTAAAGACCTGAGGACTGGTGTGATATGTTCATATTTTCTGGTTCTGCTCAGAATCCTGGCAGCAGCGTTCTGTATGAGCTGCAACTGTCTTATGGTCTTTCTGGGAAGGCCAGTGAGGACCCCATTACAATAATCCACCCTGCTGGTGATGAAAGCATGCACAAGTTTCTCTAGGTCTTGACTGGAAACAAAGCATCTAATTCTTGCAATATTTTTCAGATGATAGTATGCTGATTTAGTTATTGCTTTGATGTGACTACTGAAACTAAGGTCTGACTCTAGAGACACACCAAGATTCCTGACTTGATTTTTAGTTGTTTGACCCCTAGCGTCAAGGTATGCATTCACCTTGAGAACTTCATCTTTGTTTCCAAACGCAATGACTTCAGTTTTGTCTTTGTTTAACTGAAGAAAGTTTTGGCACATCCAACTGTTATCTTCATCAATGCATTGGCACAGGGAGTCAATGGGGCTGTAATCGTTAGGTGATAGGGCTAAGTAGATCTGTGTGTCGTCTGCATAGCTGTGGTGAGCAATTTGGTTCTTTCTCATTATTTGGCTCATTGGGAGCATATACAGGTTGAACAGGAGTGGCGCAAGAATTGAGTCTTGAGGGACTCCGCATGTCATGGACGTCCACTCAGACTTATGGTCTCCTATACTCACATAATAACCTCTCCCTTCTAAGTATGACCTGAACCATTTTAGGACCATCCCAGAAAGCCCCACCCAGTTTTCCAGCCTGTCAAGATGTATGTTGTGATCAACAGTGTCAAATGCAGCACTGAGGTCGAGTAGTACCAGTACTATACACATTACATTTACATTTTATGCATTTGGCAGACGCTTTTATCCAAAGCGACTTACAGTGCAATTATTACAGGGACAATCCCCCCGGAACAACCTGGAGTTAAGTGCCTTGCTCAAGGACACAATGGTGGTGGCCGTGGGGTTAGAACCTGTGACCTTCTGATTAACAGCCCTGTGCTTTAGCCACTACACCACCACCACTCCACACACACACACACACACACACACACACACACACACACACACACACACACACACACACACACACACACACACACACACACACACACACACACACACACACACACACACACACACACACACACACACACACACACACACACACACACACACACACACACACACACACACACACACACACACACACACACACACACACACACACACACACACACACACACACACGTTGTGTTTCCATGTTTTATGGGGACTTTCCATAGACATAATGGTTTTTATACTGTACAAACTTTATATTCTATCCCCTAAACCTAACCCTACCCCTAAACCTAACCCTCACAGAAAACTTTCTACATTTTTACATTTTCAAAAAACATAATTTAGTATGATTTATAAGCTGTTTTCCTCATGGGGACCGACAAAATGTCCCCACAAGGTCAAAAATTTCGGGGTTTACTATCCTTATGGGGACATTTGGTCCCCACAAAGTGATAAATACACGCCACACACACACACACACACACACACACACACACACACACACACACATGTTGTGTTTCCATGTTTTATGGGGACTTTCCATAGACATAATGGTTT
Source organism: Xyrauchen texanus (assembly GCF_025860055.1). Taxonomy (NCBI): domain Eukaryota; kingdom Metazoa; phylum Chordata; class Actinopteri; order Cypriniformes; family Catostomidae; genus Xyrauchen; species Xyrauchen texanus. The sequence goes on along the minus strand of NC_068302.1, from coordinate 31,653,785 downwards.
TTATACTGTACAAACTTTATATTCTATCCCCTAAACCTAACCCTACCCCTAAACCTAACCCTCACAGAAAACTTTCTGCATTTTTACCTTTTCAAAAAACATAATTTAGTATGATTTATAAGCTGTTTTCCTCATGGGGACCGACAAAATGTCCCCACAAGGTCAACATTTTCGGGTTTTACTATCCTTATGGGGACATTTGGTCCCCACAAAGTGATAAATACACGCTCACACATACACACACACACACACACACACACACACCCCCACCCCCCTCTGGTTCACACAATAATAACAAGTATGTCATAATTTACTCAGCCTTATGTTCTATATGAGTTTTTTTAGGCAATGCGATAAGTTGTTGGAAAATGTGATCCTATGATGACAACATCGGAGTACGTGGAAAATCGGGGACCCCCCCATCACCCAAATAGACTGAAGTTTATTGGTATAAAATAGCCATCTATCCCAGAGACCACAAACATAGTTGTCTTTTGTTCGAAATTGCATATGTATAATTTGTATCATATAATTTTTACCATTAGCTATGTTGCTAATATTTAAACTAAATTTGTTTTTATAAACATAGTATGAATATAGTTAATTTCACCATATCCTAAAATAATCTGTTAAAAAATATTTTATAAAATTTTATAACTCTAATTCATGTTTGTATTCATTAAAAACAAATTTAATTCAACGTGGGACTTTTTCAAGAATGTCCAGAAGCGCTTGTCGTAGATGCACTTTCTGCTTTGGTTAAACATGCTTGATTTCAGTCCATGATAAATTTGAAAATGAGAGGATTGATTTCACGGGACAATCCATTAATTGAAACCCATCCTATGATATATCCACACAGACCACAGCGGCCAATAAACAAGCCAAGTTGTAGTTTGTATACTGCGGCCTGGTCTCATTATTATCAGCTCAAACAACGCATACTGAAAGAACAAGATAGCACCGGTTTTATTGAATTAGGGGGCTTCAGTGACTACTGTACTACTGTACAGTTTTCTCTGCATACCCCATGAGCACCACAGTAGTGTCAGGATATATTTAGATTTATTTCATAGCAGAGGTGGGTGGCTGTTGAAGTGGTGGCCATTTTAAGAGATCAGGCCAGAACATCGGTGTGAACAAGCCACTCGTGTTGATAAAAAAAGAGAGAAAAAGCAGGCGGAAACCTCTGGTCAGCCCCATAATAAGCTCTCGGCTCTCGCTCCATAGGCGAGTGGCCCATGCTCCAGTGCTTTTAAAACACTCTACCAGAGTCTGGTTGAAGAGTGCTGGGCATACGCATGGCTCTCCAGTTACCGTATTAACAATCAGCTCTCGTTAGCTTTGCACACCAGTTCTCTCTCGCGTGCACGCAGCCTCTCAGCTTGCAGGTCAATTATAATCAAATTGAACGAGCAGCTGAGAAGAGTTCAAATCTTGACCCCTACTGTAGCACTGCCCGAAATCTTGATACGGGCACTGGATTAAGAACACTACATGCATTGCTGTACATAAGGATAGTTAGGTTTATGGTGCAGAGCAGTGGTTCTCAACTGTTGGGTTGCATCCTAAAAATTATTAGCAGGTAAATGGTCTGCACTTATATAGCGCTTTTTTAATCTTAACATTATTCAAAGCACTTTACACTGTGACTCATTCACCCATTCACACACACACTCCAATGATGGCACTAGCCTGCCATTGGGAGCAACTTTTGGTTCAGTGTCTTGCCCAAGGACACTTCAGCATGTGGAGTCATGTGGGCCAGGAATCAAAATTATGTATGCTATTGCAGTGGTGCTGCCTGAGCAAATAATGGGAAATAGCGAAATAGCGGGAGAAACCTCTGCATGGCAAGAATTTAAAGAAACTCTAGGCAGTTGATGTGCCAACACAGCCGGGACCCCGTCCAGGAGCCGGCGGCTGCGTGCCCGTTGCACACGGCGCCCCAACCCTGTTTGGAGTTGTCTGTGGTGCCCAGAACGTGTCGGGACACCTGCTGTAGGGGGGCTCCTGTCCTCAGAAAACAGAGGTTTGTCTAAAGGTTGGATGTCTGGTGGCAGAAAGAGGTGAACCGATGAACACACGGTATGTGCCGCAACGCCATACCCATCTTGGGACACGAGTCTGAAGCCACAGCTGAAGCAGTCTCATATGCATCAACCCGAGCGGTGTGGCTACTGCTGAGGATGACATATTAATGGAATGGAACCACAATGGAACCGCTGTGCCTTGTCTGAGCGAACTTAGGCAGTTCAGCACCGGCTGCTTGTGCTCGTTTGTGAGGTGCGCTATCGTTGAGACGGAGTATAACTTTTCATGCTGAGAAAAGAGAATTTCTGAACCTGGGAGAGCTTGCACTTTTCCTCGTCGCACTGAAGCCCTAGACGGCTGAGGTGCCTGAGCACCTGGTCCCTGTGGGCGCACAGAGACTCTCGAGAGTGAGTTAGAATCAGCCAGTTGTCGAGGAAGTCGAGTACGCAGATGCCTACTTCCCTTAGCGGGGCAAGGGCGGCCTCTGCGACCATCGTGAAGACACGAGGTGACAGGGACGAACCGAAGGGGAGGACCTGGTATTAGTATGTCAGGCCAACGGTCATGAGCCGTAAGAAGGGTCTGTGCCGAGGCAAAGTGAGACGTGAATGTACGTATCCTTCGGGTCCGCTGCGAACCAATCTAGCACAAACAGTACGCGGCGCATCAGATTTTCCACGAGAAAATTTTCCGTTTTATCTAATTTAACGTAACATGAAATCACATTAAACTGTAATGATGATGCGCAAGAGCAGCGATGGCTTGCAACTTATTTAATCATAATATATGTCACTGTGCATTTCTTATCGTGAAGAAAAATGGCAATATGCAGCTTTATTAATATGAGAGCACTTTGCGCATTAGTTTGGAAATTGTTTTTTATTTATTCTATTGTATGCTTGTTTATTTAGTTTTTTTTTTGTACTTGGTAAAAACTTAAAGTAAAAGTTGAAGAAAATCTTATATAAGTGTTCAAAAATACTTAGCATACATTGTACAGTTTTGTTGTAATTCAAAAATAATATATTTAACTTGAAGTGTTGCTCAATGGTATATTTTTGTTCTTAGTTTAGCTGTTCATTTGTTAACTTTGTTAATAAAATAGTGTTGTTCAGTTACCTGTTTTTGTGTTTTGCTTTGGTACCGAAAATGGTATCGAGTACCGTGAAATTTCACTGGTATTGGAACCGGCTACTGAAATTTTGGTACACTAATGTCCCGTACTTTTTGCACACGTTTGCACGTGCACTTTATATAGGTATGTTATTTAGTCTGTGTTATTTAGTCATGTGGTTCTGTGTTTATCCTATGTTGTTTTATGTTGCACCATGGTCCTGGAGGAACGTTGTCTCGTTTCACTGTGTACTGTACTAACTGTATATGGTTGAACGACAATAAAAACCACTTGACTTGACTTGACTTGACTTAAACCCGCAATAAGATTCGTTATTCGTTCGTTGGTTCGTTTCTTTTACTCTATGGGAGTAAAAGTCATACATTTTAGTTTGAGCCAACTCATACAACTGCACCAGCCATGTGTAAGGACTCGCTAAATTTCACACTAAGGGCTTAGTAACTTCTTGTTAGTTTGTTAATTTAATTTGAATGCAACACCTGTTCTTAAGGCAAGACTTAGCTAGTACGTAATAAGCTCTCTGTAAAATAATGTGTATTCACATAATATTACCTTTATTGATCTAATAAGCAGCCTTCAAATTTGAAAAAAAAAAAAACAGTGCATTTCAATTTATCTTGTAACGGTTGATGTTCAAACCTTGTTTGCTCACGTAACTGTCAGCTGTAATAATTTATATCCCCATTGAAATCATAATAAAATTAGATTTTATAGTATATTTAGCTAAATAACAATATTCAGGAACTGTATCTAAAATGAATAATGGACAATAAATAAATAATATTACAACAGGCTGGAAAAAATAAAACAATTCCATTTTAATATACTATATATTTTGTATGTGTTGAAACTTGATACGGGCAACGCAGACCGGAAAGTGCCCTCTTAGATCGGTTTCATGCTGAGGAGCTACTAAGAAGTAAGTTTTATAAGTAGGGTTACATTCTACCTAAGTTTAATGGTGCAAAGCACAAATATTTTTGGTGAATTAGTGCCCATTTACACCACAACTAGGTCCCATTAGTGCAAATGTATGTGCCCATTTATGCCACAACTAGGCTAAGCTGTAACTTCCGTATAGCTGGTGCAACTGGCCCCAGATTGTTAAAATTTGAATTCTGAAGCAAGATAAGTTTAGAACAACTGGTGTGGAATTTTGGCTCAAAAACAGCTTCTCATAATATTGCAGGGTAAATACAAGGCTTTACACTTAAATACCATCATCATCCATCAATTATACAAGTGTGGTGACGAAAACATCTTGAGTAATCAAGAACACATTTATGATTAGCTCTTAAACAGATATGGGCATGACACTGAGATAATTTCCTTTTGCAACAAAACCACCCCAGTGCTGAATCTATCGGAGGTCTGTACAGCTGGAGAACCAGGCGGGGATTGATGTGCTCATGTTTCTCACCACTCTAACAAAAGAAAATGCTTCTCTTGCATTCAAAAAAGCATCAGGCTCATGTGCCATAAAAGCTGAGCATTGAGCATCTTATTCAGAGCTTCACTTCAGCTCATGCCTTGCAAATGTAATCAAGATCTATTTGCTCACTCTTCCTGCACATTTACAGACACATACAAGCCGAATCCAGCAGATAAATCACCATACATCAGTTGTCTTTATAAGAAAAATGGAGATAAGGGGAGCAACACACACCCATGAAGAAGTGCAGGAAGAACTGTGTAGAAAGAAGGGGACTGTGACTCTGTTTTATTTTTGGAGGAGAGGTAGGGGTTGTGTTGGCACTAGGAACAAGCATTAAAAATTCCCCATAAGAGATTTTCCTTTCTTCATTCTTTTTATGGTTTGCTCAGTATTCCTGAGTCTGGTAGGCATTTGGATAATTTCGATACAGTTCACACATGCACAGCGCCCTGTCTTAAATGCACACACACACACACACACACACACACACACACACACACACACCCTCCTTTACATATGGCAGGTGGAATTCTGCATGCATGGCTGGGCCTCTTGGCTGCAGCAGTGGTTGCTAGGCGACAGCAGAGGAGAGCTGACATTAGGAAAAGCAAATTGACCACAGGAGGGCTAATCTAGCATGAAACAGCATCTGGCCAGCCACTCTCCATCACCAGGCCAGCACTGGGCCCCTGTCGGGGGACACACCCTGCTACCTCAGAATGCTAAAGCCTCTGCTAGTAACCAGTGAAAGAGTCTTTCCTTAACACGTGATCGGAAACCATACTAGGCTGCATGTCGATGCTCTATTGCTAGACTGAGCCTTTCTGGACTTTACATTACAAACTCTGGAATTCTTAGACTCAGATGATCTAAGTTTACAGTTTGTTGTTTCAAGCTGTGCAGCACAACTGATATGAGTCCGAATTTGTTGTACCTGGCAGAGGAGTGTATTTACATTCTCATTCTGTGCCTTTGTGTGTATTTATGTGCATGAAACAAGGAAACAAGGTGTGACAGATAGAGAGCTTTGTGAAACACATTGAAAAAGATTAGAACTTGTGAATGGTAACATGTGAGAGATTTTAATTGAAGTGATATAGTCTAGAATAGCCAGACATATCATCAGGAAATATAGTCCACATGGTAACTTTTTCAGCTAATTAAAGAGGTACTTCACCCAAAATCTAAAATTCTGCAATTTACTCACCCATTGGGTACTGACCGTGCGCTGCTTCTTAGCCAATTTTCGTGTAGAGTGCTAATTCTTAGCGCAAATGTTTGTGTCAGCAGACAAGCACAAGTGGCCGTGGTTGGGAGTGTTGGCACTATCTGTGTATGTGCATAAACTGTGGATGTATTGTATGTCAATGAAATAGAGCAAAGCGCAATTTGCTACTTTTACCTGAGAAATAGGTCATTGCATTAAGACGTTTGAGACCACATTGTATCGTTCAACAAAGTCTAAAATCAGTTCTGTCAGAAAAGACTCAGGATTAATAGAATGTAGAAATACTTTATAATTTGCCGTTAAACACGTCCTATGGTTCACTTCTGGGAGGAACCGTCGGATCCTCCCAGGAGCAATGACGGCAGGGAAGTGGAGCTTAACCATAAAGGAAAATAACCTAAATAAATAAATTAGATTCAGGATTATGACCAGGTCTTCCTAAGGTGAGGGACAAATCTGAAAGGAAAAATATAAATGAATGATGCAAACATAAACCTGTATATGTCTGTAAAAAAGAAACTATTAATGTTCCATACACTGCAGAAGGGTAGGCAAGTTTATGAGAATATATTATTAGCCCCTGCTAAATGGGTGAGACTTGTTTTTGCAATATCTTTGCAGAAGGGTAAACGATGCTTGTGAATGAGCCCTTGCTTTGTGATTGAGCCCTTGTGAAAAGGCCAGGCATAGTTTGTGCAATACCCCTGCAAAAGTAAAAACAACATATGCATTGAGCCTTATGATAAGGGTGAAGTTGTTTGTGCAATACCCTTGCAGAAGCAAACGACATTTTGCATTTGAGCCATATGATAGGTGCGACTTTGCTTGTGCAAACCCTGAAAATGGACATATAACATTGCATTTGAGCCCTACGATAAGGGGTGAACATTGTGATTAGGGCAAGAACTGTTAATGCAATAACCCTGCAAATATAAAAATTCTTTGCCATGTGAAGGGAGAATGTGCTTTATTTATCATCCACATTTGCAATGTCATGGGACACTTGGAAGCATGACCTGAAGACATGTCGCACCTGGAAAGCACATTTGCGTTGCTTAGGACATGGATGAACAAATAGCAGGAGCACCTCGGTTGCTGTGAAGTATAAACAACAAGCTTTATTGTTGCATTGAATATGGCCCTTGCAAAAGAGTGAGCATGGATGCAGAAACAAAGGGAAAATTACATGTGAACTGTAATATAGAATGGTGTACCAGAAGGGGTTAAAAAATTTTTTTAAAAGAAATTCAGGCAATTACAATGATATATTATGAAAAGTAAATAGGCCAATGCATATCAATAATTAATCAAGTTAAGGCATGAAAAATGCCTTTAAATGTATCTTACTATTTGAAATCTTAGACGACAGAAAGGTCAAGGACTGGCGAATGGCATAAGATGCAGATCAGAATATGTGAATAATGATGTTATGTTTGACACTGAGGCTTCTGTTGAAACCTGCATCAAATCAACAACACCTATGCATAATCCATGACATATGAAGCTTCAATCGATTGAATATTCGGTATATGCTTTAAATAAGTCCCAATAAGTTATGCAAATACTCACCTGCTAATAAATGTTACTGCCCTGACCACAAGCATATAGTCAATGGAGCAAAATTACCAAATTGCATTTGTAACTTATAAAATATATTGTTGTTAGCTAAATTGGTTGAGCATTAATAGGAGTTTTTGTTGATCAGTAGATGCAGAAAATGGAACTATATGAGGAAACTTGAGAAAAGGCACCTTGGAATTTCAAATGTTCGTGATAAAGCACCATTGTTAGTAAGCTTAAATTTCTATTATTAATTAAAAGAATTAAAAGGTTACAGTGACCCCTAAAATTGCAAATATCTACAATGAAAGATGCCATAAAGACTCTTATAAAACAGAACATGTAGCATAATTAATACCTCCTTGTTTTGACTTGATTATTTCTTGTATTTGAGCAGCAAATGCATTGTGCTGTAATGAATTAGGAATGTAATTTCTACATTTAGGTGTCAGAAGGCATACAGCTACGAATGATACTTCCCTTAAACACTCAATTTAACTTTAACTTGCGATTTAACTTGTGATTGGGGATTCCACAAGCAGATAATATCAAAAATGATTTTAATACTTGTCATTATTGGTGTGAGTAGATCAGTCAGTAGATAAACATTTTACATAAAAGCAAAATGTGGAAAATGCCAAAAAATTTAATGAAGAAGGCATGGTTTCCAAGTTTTAATGTGACCTTTATATAACAAAAAGAAAAAACTTGAAATATTTTTTTTTTAACAAAAATACACCCCTTGGACATGAAACTGCCTGAAGTTAAAGTAACACTCTCATGTCTCGAGCAGTTGTTGCAATCCAGTGCACTGGCTCATTGTTTACAAGTTAGTTCTTTACCTGCTTTTTTCTAGACTGATAAAAACCTGTGCATCCTTGAAATTAAAGCCAACCAATCAAATTGGAGCTTGCCATTTTTGGCATATAATTTTTAGGCATTTTTGGGTGAATATTGATATACCATAGGAAGAGCAGTGTGTGTGTGTGTGTGTGTGTGTGTGTGATGTGAGAGAGAGAGAGAGAGAGAGAGAGAGAGAGAGAGAGAGAGGCAAAGTACTGCACTCTGAGCCATGGAACTCACAAAGTTCATGTAGAGAACTAGAGAGAGAGAGCGAGAGAGAGAGGGAGGAAAGGAGGCAGTGAGCAACTGGCTCTAATGAGGGTTTAGCTCTACCTCCATGACAAAACAACTCACTGTAATGATGTGGTGGGCTTCCCTGGCTGCTGCTGCTGGGTAGGGGGTCTCTCTCCAGTCAACACACTGCCTGGATAATCACAGGTCATCATACCAACGCCCCACAGCCTAACAAAGCTCTCCAATCAGCCTGCTATTACCTCTATTAAAGGCCTTCTGTAATAACATTAGACTAAGTCTCTGAGTCTTATCTTCTCAGCTTTGCATATCCAATAATTACAGCACAAGCAGGATTTCATAAGGTGGTGAGAATATTTTAAGGGCTCCTTTGTGTCAAAACAGTTACATACCATATATATTGTGCTTATTCTACATTGGCCATTTGGTTATTAACAGAATGTAAAGTATAATGTAAGCAGCATAGGCTAAATAAAGTGACATTTGCTAGCTAAAGTGCTTAAAAGAATGTTCCTGATTCAATACAAGTTAAGCTAAATCGATGGCATTTGGAGCATAATGTTGATGACCACAAAAATATATTTAGACTCATTCCTCCTTTTCTTTCCAGTGAGGCACTTACAATTGAAGTGAATGGGGACAATGAAAGTGAATGTGGACAATTTTTGGAGAGTTTAAAAACAGAAACATGAAGCTTATAATTTTATAAAACCACTTGCATTAATTCTTCTGTTAAAACTTGTGTATTATTTGAGCTTTAAATTTGATTATACTTAAATTTTTACTGTTAGGGTTTTAGGGTTTGTTAAAATTACATCGTCATGTAAGTGATTTAATCACACTAAATCATGTTTACACACACAAATCCTTTATGTCTTGTGGTTATACTTTTTCAAAATGTAAAAAATTGGCCCCATTCTCTTCCACAGTAAGTGCCTCACTAGAACGTCTAGGTTACGTATGTAACCTCTGTTCCCTGATGGAGGGAACGAGACGTTGTGTCTTGAGCGCCGATATTCACCTCTGGACTATGAAAAAAGGCCAATGAGAGTTGGCAACCAGTATTTGCATGTCCCGTCCCCGGACATACGGGTATTTAAGTGGCGCATGTCATGGATATGTCAGGATTTTTCTGAGGAGCCGGAAATGGTCTGGCCACAACAGTGGTTCGGCTCAGCGACATGGCAGGAGGTTACATACGTAACCTAGACGTTCCCCTTCTGTCGCTCTCTCCACATTGTGTCAGAGAAGCGACACTAGGGGTCCACTTATAAAAGCGCCATGCGCTGAGCCGTGTACGTGAACTGCTGATACAGGAGCGAGCAGGTATTCTTACGAGCAGGACGACCAACTGTATCAGGCTGCACGTACCCTTCCCCAATGCCCCATTTAAGCCATCAGGATTCCTTATCGTTACCCTGGAGGGGAACAAGGTGCTGGCCGCCAACCTGGGAACGGGCCAAGCCTGGCTGGGCCTCTTTTCTCTCTATGTTTCTTGCATAGAGCAACTTAGGCAGGGGCCCTTACACGCATTGAGGGAAGGGGGTCTTAGCTCTTATTCAGGAAGGAGAAGACCCTGCGGAGGCCATGCCTACCCGAGAGGGGAGGCAAGTTTAAGTGGCAAAACCATCAGAGGCCTGCTTAGGGCCTATGTGGAAAAGTCGGTGCGGTGGTGGATCCAGCCTATAGAGGGGGGAACATACAGCACGGCAGCCGAGGCAGCCATGACTGCCTAAGGGAAACACGGGAGTCAGCTCGCCAGAGGGGACAGAACCTTGGTGTTACACACAGGGGGAGTCCGAAGGAGGCCTTACCTGTGGAGCACCTATACCAGTACAGGGTAGCTTACGGTACCCGCAGTGGCTTGGGTCAGCGAGTTCCTCCGGCTGAACTGCGACCCACGAGGGCTAGGGAGGAATCGACCAGTGTCCCAAACCTGAGATCTCCTGGGAATGAAGGCGCACTGTTTCCCCTGGTTAGGGGAAGGGCGCTAGGTGCAAGCGATTCACCTGGTCAGATCGTGGGCGTGCCACCGAGTTCTACGGGCTCGGTACCTGAGAGAACACGGGACGATACTGACTCAACTCGGAGATTGTAGAATCTCGCAAAAGTGTTAGGTGTTGCCCAGCCCGCTGCTCTACAAATGTCTGCTAGGGCAGTGCCCCAGCCAGTGCCCATGAGGACGCAACACTCCTGGTGGAGTGAGCTCGGACCCGCAAGGGGGGGGGGGCACGGCCTGGGTGTGATAAGCCAGGGAAATGGCGTCGACAACCCAGTGGGCGAGTCTCTGCTTGGAGACAGCATTCCCTTTCTGCTGTCCCCCAAAGCAGACGAAGAGCTGCTCAGAGCGTCTGGTGCTCTGTGTGCGGTCCAGATAAATACGTAAAGCACGTACTGGACACAGCAGTGAAAGGGCTGGGTCTGCCTCCTCCCGGGGCAGCGCTTGCAGGTTCACTACCTGATCCCTGAAGGACGTGGTAGGAACCTTGGGCACATAGCCCGGTCGCGGTCTTAGGATCACGAAAGTATCTGCCGGACCGAACTCCAGGCAAGCGTCGCTAACAGAGAACGCATGCAGGTCCCCGACCCTCTTGATGGAAGCGAGCGCGATCAGCAGGGCAGTCTTGAGAGAGAGGGCCCTGAGTCCAGCTGAGTCAAGCGGCTCGAAGGGGGGTCTCTGGAGGCCCTTAAGGACGACCGAGAGATCCCCAGGAGGGGAACAGGTTAGGCTGGGAGGGAGTTATCCTCCGGGCACCTTTTAGGAACCTGACGATTAAGTCGTGCTTACCAAGAGACTTGCCGTTTACCGTGTCATGGTGGGCCACGATAGCGGCAACATACACCTTGAGGGTGGAGGGGGACAGCCTCCTCTCCAGCCTCTCCTGAAGAAACACGAGCACTGACCTAACTGCGCACTTCTGTGGGTCTTCGGCTCGGGAAGAACACCAGTCCGCGAACAGACGCCACTTTAGAGCGTAGAGATGCCTGGTAGAGGGGGCTCTGGCTTGATTGATTGTATCTATGACGGTCGGTGGTAGGCCGGCTAGATCTTCCGCATCCCATCCAAGGGCCAGACATGGAGGTTCCAGAGGTCTGGGTGCGGGTGCCAGAGCGTGCCCTGTCCCTCAGAAAGAAGGTCCTTCCTCAGGGGAATCCGCCAGGGAGGGGCTGTCGTGAGGAGCGTGAGGTCCAAAAACCAAGTCCGGGTAGGCCAGTTAGGGGCTACCAGAATGACTTGCTCCTCATCCTCCCTGACCTTGCATAGCACCTGTGCAAGAAGGCTCACTGGGGGGAATGCGTACTTGCACAGCCCCGCAGGCCAGCTGTGTGCCAACGCGTCTGCCCCGAGGGGAGCCTCTGTCCGGGCATACCAGAGCGGGCAGTGGGAGGTTTCTTGGGAGGCAAACAGGTCTACCTGAGCCTTGCCGAACCAGTCCCAAATCAGCTGGACCGACTGGGGGTGGAGCCTCCACTCTCCGCTGGGCAAGCTTTGTCTTGACAGCACGTCCGCTATCACATTGAGGTTGCCGGGGATGTGAGTGGCGCGCAGTGACTTGAGTCGCTGCTGACTCCAAAGGAGGAGACGACAGGCGAGCTGTGACATGTGGAGGGAGCGTACTCGCCTTGGCGGTTTATGTAGGCTACGACCGTGGTGCTGTCTGTCCTGACTAGGATGTGTTTGTTCAGATTAACGGGAGAAACTTCTGCAGGGCCAGAAAAACAGCCAGCAGCTCTAGGCAGTTGATGAGCCAGCGCAGCGGCCTCGGTTCCACCGGCCTGCGGCTGCGCGCCCGTTGCATACGGCGCCCCAACCCAATTTGGAGGCGTCGGTTGTGACCAGAACGCGTCGGGACACCTGCTGCAAGGGTACTCCTGCCCTTAGGAAGCAGAGGTCTGTCCAGGGTTTGAAGGTTTGGCGGAAGGCAGAGGTAACTTTTATGTTGTGCGTGCCGCGGCGCCATGCTCGTCTCGGGACTCGAGTCCGGAGCCAGTGCTGAAGTGGTCTCATATGCATCAACCCCAGCGGTGCGGCCACCGCGGAGGATGCCATATGCCCCCGGAGCTGTTGGAAACGTTTTAGCGGGACCATGGCGCCTGGCTTGAAGAAAGCGAGGCATTTCAGCACTGACTGAGCACGCTCGTTGGAGAGACGTGCTGTCATTGGGACTGAGTCTAACTCCAGACCGAGAAAAGAGATGCTCTGGACCGGGGAGAGCTTGCTCTTTTCCCAGTTGACCTGAAACCCCAAACGGCTGAGGTGGCTGAGCACCTGGTCTCTGTGTGCGCATAGTAACTCTCGGGAGTGGGCCAGTATGAGCCAGTCGTCGAGGTAATTGAGTATGCGTATGCCGGCTTCTCGGAGCGGAGCAAGAGCTGCCTCTGCGACTTTCGTGAAGACGCGAGGGGACAGAGACAGGCCGAAGTGGAGGACTTTGTACTGATAAGCCTGGCCGTCGAACGCGAACCTTAGGAAGGGGCGGTGTCGAGGGCGAATTGAGACGTGGAAGTACGCGTCCTTCAGGTCTACCGCTGCGAACCAATCTAGATGCCGGACACCAGATAGAATTTGTTTCTGGGTGAGCATTTTGAACGGGAGTTTGGACAAGGTCCGATTGAGAACTCGCAGGTCCAAGATCGGTCGTGAGCCGCCGCCTTTCTTGGGTACAACGAAGTAAGGACTGTAGAAACCCTTCTACGTTTTGGTTGGAGGGACAGGCTCTATCGCGTCCTTTAGTAGAAGGGAGGCGATTTCTTCGCGCAGGGAGAGGGCATGTTGGCCGTGTACTGCGGAAAAATGTACGCCCAAGAAGGGGGCGGAGACCTGGCAAACTGAATTGCGTAACTGAGTCGAATGGTCCGGTGCAGCCAGCGTGACGGGTTGGGCAGTGAGAGCCACGCCTCTAAACTCCGTGCTAGGGGCACCAAGGGGACGGGTTTTTTGGATGTACCCGGCGGGACTTCGCAGCGGTGCAGAACAGGTAACGTGGCGTCAGGAGGCAACGTGGCATCCCGAGGCTCTGGTGCTGAGAATGAACTCAAAGCACTTACCTTGCTCCGCGCACCCGGGGCGGGTTCATGACTGAGGAGGAGGTCTGATGTTGGCGTCCTCTGGACTCGTCTGAACCGGCTGGCCGGGGAACAGTCGTGGTGCTGAAGGCGGGGACACCGCGTCCATGGAGCCGGGACTGTTGAGGCCTGAAAGCAGAGTGCCGTGAGAACGGCATTTGCGGGCCATGTGCCCCAGAGACAAAGGAAATAGCTCTTTTATTGAGAATTTGGGTACCGCAGCCCGTGTTAGGGGGTGCGGCAAATGAAAAAACAAAGGATTCTCCTCCTGGCCCTCCACCGGGGGACGACTAACGTCTTGGGCTCTGGGTGCGTTGTCTCAGGAGCACCTGGGAGCCTTCCGGGTCCTCGAGGGGGTCCGTGAGACAGGGGGCGTGCGCTTCCCGCGGTTTGCTCGATGCTGGGGCTGAGAGCTGGGCCCGGGTTGAGGCAGAGCAGGGGTTTGCCTTCTGGCCGCGGGAGGACGCCCTCGGCGGGCAGACGGGGCATGGGCCGTGGCGGCAGGCTTGCGGCGAGGCATGATGTGAGAGATGGCCTCCGTCTGCTTCTTCACCATGGAGAACTGCTGGGCAAAGTCCTCGCCGGTGTCGCCGAAGAGGCCGAACTGGGAGACAGGGGCGTTGAGGAAGCGAGTCTTGTCAGCTTCACGCATCTCGACCATGTTCAGCCACAGTTGACATTCCTGGACCACTAGCGTGGCCATCGCCTGCCCGAGTGCTTGCACTGTGACCTTCGTCGCTCTCAGGGCGAGGTCGGTCGCTAAGCACAGTTCCTGCAGCGTGTCGGGATCAGGGCCACCCCCGTGCATGTCGCGTAGTGCCTTGACTTGGTGGACCTGCAGGAGAGCCATGGCATGCAGGGCTGAAGCAGCGCGTCCGGTGGCGCTGTAGGCCTTTGCTGTCAGCGAGGAGGTTGCTCTACAGGTCCGGGAAGGGAGTACGGGGCAACCTCGCCAGGTGGTAGGGGTACCGGGGCATAGATGGATCGCAACCGCCCTATCCACCTGGGGAATCGCCTCGTGGGTGGCGAGGGCGGACGAGCCTGTGGCGATGTGACGAGTGGAGAGGGGTGCTCTCCACGAAGACGTCAGCTCATCATGCACTTCTGGGAAAAACGGGACCGGGGGGGTGAGGCTGTGAGCGGTGCCCAGACCCCAGGAACCAGTCGTCGAGCCGTGATGGTTGTGGGGAGGATGGAGGGTTCCAATCCAAGCCCACGCTGTCGGCTGTTCGTCATCTGTGCGTCGGCCTCAGCCTGGGCGTGCAGGCCCAAAAGCGGCAGCCCAGGGGAGTCCTCAGCATCAGATAACCCGCCCTCCGATGCCGCGGCGAGCTCATCGGCTTCCATCGCAAGAGGGTCGGCCGACTGGCTGTGAGGCGAGTCACCGCTACCTCGAAGCACGGACGGAATCAACGAGCGTGTCGGGCGCTGGTGGTCCGAGGGGCGTACCGGCGGAGCTGCACCCACTGCCATCCCCAAATCGCCTCCATCGCCAGCCGCATCGTCCTCAATCCCGTGGGAAGAAGGAGCGACACGGGGGGCGGCTGGAGTGGCTTGCTCACGGTTGTAAGCAAGCTGCGACCGCAACGTTGTCATGGTCATGTTCTCGCAGTGAGAACATGAACCATCCACAAACGCATCCTCGGTGTGATCGCTACCCAGACACACGAGACAGCGCCTGTGGCCGTCGGAACCGGAGAGCACTCTACCGCATCCAGAAACAACACAGGGGCGGAAGGGCATCTTTATAAAGACGCGTCCTTAAAAGGATGTTCAATGCCGCTGTGTTTTGCTCTTTTAGAGAAAATTACTCTTTTAAATAAAATCACTCTTTTAGGGAAAAAACTCGTGAGAGTTTTTAAATCTGCACTGTCGATACACCCAGGGGCAGGAATGCACAGCCGTGCAAACAGGAGAAAGCCGCTGTTGTGCGCCGTAGAATCCAACAGCATGCAGCAGAGGGATAACAGGAACTCGGTGTGTACACGCAGCAGTTGCAGACACGACCATCGGCTCGAAGAAATGTTCTGAATGAACTCCCGTATTTGTGCCGCTTAAATACCCGTATGTCCGGGGGCGGGACATGCAAATACTGGTTGCCAACTCTCATTGGCCTTTTTTCATAGTCCAGAGGTGAATATCGGCGCTCAAGAAAGACCCCTAGTGTCCCTTCTCTGACACAACGTGGAGAGAGCGACAGAAGAGGAAACTTGATTTTTGCTTTTTTTAAAGAAATGGAAGGACCAGTCAATATAAATTGTTGTGGTAATCAACATTATGCCACAAAGGCTTTTGACTGAGCTTAACATGTATTTAACCTGAAACAAATGTTCTGGGTTCAAAACAAGTTAAGCTCAATGAACAGCATGTGGCATAATGTTGATAACCACAAAACAAATTTTGAATCGCTCCTCATTTATTAAAAAAAACAAAAACAGTTACAGTAAGGCACTTAAAATGGAAATGAATGGGGCCAGTCCATAAACATGAATATATACACTGTTCCACATATATATCCACAAGACAAACATTAGGCTATACGTGTTCACATGATTTTACTGTGATAAACTCACTAGCTAACCTGATCTGTGTAAAGATATATCCAATATTGCAACTTTGTAGTCATGATAAAGAAACGTGTATTCATGGTAATGGATGCAACTTTACAAAGATAAGATAGGGTTACTAAATCGTGTTAACATTTATAATGTTTAAATCTTGTAGCTATAATTTTGAAACGGTGTGTACTTAAGCATTTATGGACAGGCCCCATTTACATCCATTGTAAGTACCCTACCTTAACCAATTTTTGCTCTTTCATTTATTACATTTTTTTTGATAAACGAGGGGTGAGTAAAAATAAAAATTTGTGGTAATCAACATTATGCAACAAATGCTGTTGATTGAGCTCAACTTGTATTGAAACCAGAACAATTCTTAAAGTAGTTTCAAGTAGCCAGACTTTTGACTATTAGCATAAAGTCTGGTCTTATTCTTGCCCATTTTGAAGGGACTGGGCAGTCTGACCAACATGTAAAGTGACCACCCACAGCTAATTTTCACGTGTCGTTTTAGGGCAGGTAAATTTCATATACATATATGTGGCAGCGGAGAGAGAGAAAGGGGTAAGGACGCTTGCACCTGAGCTAAATGATGTCTAACACCTGTCTCTAATTCCAGTGAGCATGGGGAGAGCTGCATATAAACTGCCATACCACCGCCAGACAGTAGAGAGAACAACATGAGTGACCAGTGACTGGTGTGTGTTATTAAGTGTTTTTAGTTATTGTGAAGCTGAAGACTCAGAGAAGTTTATGTTAACAAAGTTTGTGTTACACTGATCTGATTAAACTGAGAAAAGCACAGAGAAAAATGCACACAGTATTGAAGGCAGAGAATGACTTAATGACTACATACCTGTCGCCTGACGTCTGTGGTCATGAAGTCATTTGAGATTCTGGTATTGGCCCACCTGAAGGACATCACTGGACCATTTCTAGATCCTCTTCAATTTGCTTATCGAGCGAACAGGTCTGTGGATGATGCAATCAACATGGGATTGCATCATGTCCTGCAAAATCTGGACCGACAGGGGACATACGCAAGGATCCTTTTTGTGGACTTCAGCTCAGCTTTCAACACCATCGTCCCAGCTATTTTCCGGACAAGGTTAAATCAGCTCCTTGTTCCCATGTCTATCTGTCAGTGGATTACCAGCTTTCTGTAGGAAAGGCAGCAGCTTGTGAGACAGGGAATATTCACTTCCAGCACCTGTACCATCACCACTGGTGCCCCCCAGGGATGTGTGCTCTCCCCACTACTCTTCTCCCTCTACACCAATGACTGTACCACCAAGGATCCTTCTGTCAAGCTCCTGAAGTTTGCAGATGACACCACTGTCATCGGCCTCATCCGAGATGATGATGAGTCTGCAAACAGAAAGGAGGTTGAATGGCTGGTTGGCTGGTTCACTGGTGCAATCATAACAACCTGGAGCTGAACACGCTCAAAACGGTGGAGATAATTGTGGACTTTAGGAGGAACACCCCAACACTGTCCCCCCTCACCATTCTAAACAGCACTGTGGCAGCAGTGGAGTCATTCAGATTCCTGGGCACTACCATTTCACAGGACCTGAAGTGGGAGACCCACATTGACTCCATTGTGGAAAAAGGCCCAGCAGAGATTGTACTTCCTTCGTCAGCTGAGGAAGTTCAACCTGCCACAGGTGCTGTTGATGCAGTTCTACTGAGCAGTCATTGAGTCCATCCTCTGCGCTTCAATAACTGTCTGGTTTGGTGCAGCTACGAAATCGGACATCAGAAGATTACAGAGGACAGTTCAAGAGCTAGACTTCCAGAGTGAGGAAAAAGGCTGTTTAAGCACAGGTTAAGTCTATTTATATTATCTAACATATCCACTTCTGTCATTACATACATTATGTACATAATATACTGTATTTTTGTTCTTTATATAACAGATTTTTACACACAAGTGTGTGTATGTGTCAGTGTATGTACGATTTATGTACAGTTATGATTTTTTTTCCTTTTTTATTATCCATGTCTTGCTGCTGTTTTTGTATTGTTGTGCACTGGAAGCTCCTGTCACCAAGACAAATTCCTTGTATGTGCAAACATACTTGGCAATAAATCTGATTCTGATTCTGAAATAAAGAGCCTTACTTGACTGCATCACTGCTCTCCGTCTCCTCCCTTCCATCGCCGAGCTTGAATGTGTTACAATATATTTCAAAGATTCAACACAATAAACCTATCAAACTTTGGCAAATCCAATGGCTAGTTATTAATTGAAAACTTTCATTGTTGCAGCCTGTAAACACTTTGTGTGCTAGAGGAATGCTAAACATCTGTGCACCCTGACTCGTGGACATTTTTAAAACCATCCAATAAGATTGGAACTGGCCATTTCAGCCAGCTTTTGCAATTCTTTGGAACAATTTGCTTTAGACCGTCCATGGGCATGCCATTTTAAACTAAGAATGGAGCTTAAGCAACTTTGTTGTAAGTGGCTACAGCATGTCCTTAAGACCAACCCCTATTACACACAGGTTCTTAATAGAGCGATTCTTAAGGCTTCTGTATCCATACCAGGCACATTATTTTCAGCCACAACTGCACTACATCAACAACATTACTGAAACCGTGAGATGGAATGAGGTAAATCTGACAAACTGGAGCTCTTGAGCAAAAGAATGTGTATATAAAACAAAAGAACTCCTTGTTAGTAACCAGATCCATACTGATAGGATCCATTGGACGTGTCTCACTCCTTGAGGCTCCTAGACAGCACGTTTTGGAAATCTGAAGACTGTGCATCTGAATTCTTATGAAGCACTATTTTCTGAGTCTTGAAAATATGTTGACAGCATAATTTGTTGAAAGCAAAAATCAAAACATATGTATTTTATCAATGATACTAGAAATTAAAATGCTTCTATGCATCTGTTAGTTTAAGCAGATATTAAAGACAATTAATTAAAAACAGTGCAGTATAACATCATATCATACTACAATGCACTTCTGCTTCGAAAGATTGTGATATCTGGCAGCATATGACCAAGCTGCGGTGGTGGAAAAAAATAAAATGGAAGTCTATGTTTTTAATGATTTTCATTGGTCTTTTACCACTTTCACAATTTCTGTAATATATTCTTGTACTAAGTCTTCAATTTACAGCAATTACTGTCGTTTGACAATTTTGTCTATGCCTTCATTACAAAAGACATCCTTTAAATGATATTCAAATCATATCTGATTTAATTAAGCCCTCTCGCATGCGCATCAGATTAATACATTTAAATCACAGATGACTCATTCTCTGCATGAAGTATTAAGTTGTTTTTATGCCTTGCCTTGAGTTTTTCAATTGTTCTCATATCAAAAACAATGGAAAATTAACGTCAATCACGAGTTACCTTTTAAGAACTTAATGAATTGAAATACTGGAAACAAAATAGATCTTTTATCTATTGTGCAGTGAAAAATACTTTGTATTTCCATTGTAAACTCTTTTGTTCTTTTGAAGTTCTCCAAACAATGGAAGACACAGACAGAGGCAATAACAGGAAGGCGTTAATGAGAAGTTTGGTCTGACTTTCCAAGAGTTGGTGGAGATATCTATTATCACACAAGGCATTTAGACTATACCCTTGTGCTCCAGGCTTTCCATTCATTAACCTGCAGCAGACACCTGAGAATCAGGGAGGATGTTGCACTCCCCTTAACTGAGCAAACAGGTGAGTCATGCTCTCTTATTTTATTTCTGAAAGATTCCTGTAATGCTAAATGGTCAAATCCTATTCTTGTGCAAGCAAAAAAAATAAAAAATAATTCTGATTTTCTCTGTTTCTATTTTGGCCATGATGCTAGAGCTTGTGCTGCATCTGAATTCCTGTCCTTTCAGTAAGTACTAAAGTAACAGTTAAGAACGTTCTTTCACCATTTACATAAATTAAATTTTCAATGCAATGGCAGTAGATACTGTAAGTACCAGTGTCAGAACTGTTATATTCAGGGGAAATATTTGTAGAGGTGGGAAAAAATATAAAAATATCGATATATCATTATATTTTTCCTTGTGATATTGTATCAATATATTGCCAAATATTGATATTATTATTTAAATTTTTTAACCTTGCCAAATTGATCTAGGAAACCAATAACAGTCCCTTATCATGCCTCACACATAATCACCCAAAGTTACTAAAATGTATTGCAATTTTACAGTAGTAACGGTAACTGAGGTATTTTGACAAACATTTTAGTATCATATTGCTAACTTTTTAGGTGAAATCTATTTTACTTTTAAGTATTGAAACTGTGTTGTAATAAATCATGTTTTTAAAGTGTTTAGGCTTCTATTGTATTTATAAATACTATAATTGTTTTTTAGAAAGACTAGCTACATTGACCGAACCACAGAAATAAGGACCCATTATAATCTTAATGTATATGCTTATGACTTTGCAATGCACACAGATGTTAAGACACAAACTGAAATTGTTTTGTAAACTGGCACATTTATATTAATTTAACAATGCATTTGGTGATTTGGTAACAATGAATACGAATGAGAAACATTGGATGAAATATCGAGGCATTTGTTACCTTAATGGAGGACATTTTTTTTCTAACCATATATAAAAAAAATATCACATTTTGTATCATACTTTCTTGTGAAACACGATTTTAATTCAATTCATTAAAATTAAATTTCAATCCGAGTAATTAGGTTGTTGGCTATAAAACTAAATCAGCATTACCTCAAATTCTGTGTGATGAAACTAGGTGAAGAAAACACAGATGATACAAAGAGAAGAATTCATTATGGGGAAATTTTGCACCCACATTTTGAATTTTAGGGGGCCATTTTCTCATCTTTTTGTAATCTGCTGTCAAATCAGCCATTAGCTGAAGCTGACATGTTTACATAAGTGAGATGTTTGATTAATGTGTATCGTCCCTGACAAATAACACATTGAACATTTATGAACATTTATGCATTTGGCAGACGCTTTTATCCAAAGCGACTTACAGTGCACTTATTACAGGGACAGTCCCCCCGGAGCAACCTGGAGTTAAGTGCCTTGCTCAAGGGCCCAACAGTGGCATCTTGGTGGTGCTGGGGCTTGAACCCCTGACCTTCTGGTCAGTAACCCTGAGCCTCAACCACTGTTTAATTAATAAATAGTGCCATTTTTGCTCAAAGCCCCCAAATTTCTGTTCCTGATAGGGTCTCACTTTCAAGCTACAAAAAGTACACAAAATTTCATAAAAGTTGTCCTTGCAACTTGACATTCTCCAAGTCTTCTGAAGGCATATGATAGGTTTTGGTGAGAAACAATTTGATAATGCAAGTTCTTGCTTGAACATGCAAGAAGCTGTGAAAGAGCTTTTCACAAAGCACTCATGAATGCGCAACAGGCATCTGGCAAGTTTTCACCCAGAAATTATTTTGTTGGGAGTTTGGACGTGTGAATGGCGAGCTCTGCACGCTTTGCTATTTTTAATACTTTTGTGTCATAAACCGGTGAGACTGTTCTAGGAAGACAATATTTTAATGAATTTGAAATCCTTGGGCTCTGGAGACATTAAAGTACACTTATGTGCTCAAGCTGAAGCCCCGAGTAGCAGGCTGTAACCCTGGGAGTCAATTTGGATGGTGACGTTCAGGAAATTTGGCATAAATTGATGAACGTGTCAACAATGCTGACGAAGGTCATTGCTGACTTACAGGATCTTCCTATAATACGTTGATCGATCACTGCCATGGAGACAAAATTCACGTAGTTGGTTACAAGAGTGGTGGATGTTGAGAAACGGGTTGATTATCAGAAGTCATCGGAGAGGGAATTAGCTGCTAACCTGCTAGCGACCAAGGCAGACTTGGAGAGCATTTGGGAAAAGTTGGAAGACTTGAAGAATCATAACCGGCAAAACAACATTAGAATTGCTGGAATTCCTTAGGATGAAGAAGGCTGAGATATGGTGAAATTCCTAGATGGGCACTTCAAGAGTCTGCTCAACATAACAGGCCATAAGCTGGAAATCGAGCGAGCTCACAGAGTTCTGGCTCGTAGATCCACGGAAGGAGACAGGCCCCAATCAATTATGGCCAAATTTCTGAGATCATCCAATAAAGATTTCACGTTACATGAGACGAGGAGTAAAGGAAGGCTTTCTTGGAAGAACCACAGCATTTTCTTATTGTCAGACTTTGTGAATTAAACAAGAGAGAAACGTAATAGATTCAAGGAATGCAAGAAACTCTTACATCAACAGAAGGTCGCTTTTGCACTGATGTTCACGGCCAAATTGAGAGTAGATACTAAGGATGGTCGCAAAATATTTACATGCCCACAGCAAGCAATGTCCTTCAACTTCAAAACAATCACTCCAAAATACCATCAACACATAAACTTCAACACACGAGGGGACCGGGTCTTAGATCATTGTTACTCTCCTTTCCGGTATGGCTACAAATCCCTCCCCCGCCCCCCATTTGGCAAATCAGACCACTCTTCCGTTCTGCTTTTGCCCGCTTACAGGCAGAAACTGAAACGGGAAGCACCCACCCTCAGAACGATCCAGTGCTGGTCGGACCAATCAGACTCTGCGCTACAAGACTGTTTTGATCATGCGGACTGGGAGATGTTCCGGTCCGCCTCTGATGACGACATCGAGGTTTACGCTGACAGCGTAACGTGTTTCATCAGGAAGTGCGTAGAGGATGTTGTTCCGACCAAAACAATACAGATATACCCCAACCAGAAACTATGGGTTAACGGCGATGTTCGCACGGCACTCAATGCGCGGACCTCCGCTTTTAATTCTTCTAACACGGAGGAGCGTAAACAAGCCAGTTATGCCCTCCGTAACTCTATCAGTGAAGCCAAACGCCAGTAAAGGCACAAACTTGAAGGTCAGTTCAACACCACTGACTCCAGAAGTATGTGGCAGGGAATTAACATCATCACGGACTACAAACGGAATAAAGACTCCACCGTGAACACCGCTGCATCTCTCCCGGACGAACTTAATACATTTTATGCTCATTTTGAGGACAATAACACCGCCCTCGTGGAGAGAGTATTCGCGACTGATGCTTCAGAGGTTGGTTCACTCTCCGTCTCTGTTGTGGATGTAACCCGATCCTTCCGACGGGTGAACATCCGTAAAGCCGCGGGTCCAGACGGCATTCCGGGCTGCGTCATCAGAGCGTGCGTGAATCAACTGGCAGGTGTTTTTACGGACATTTTCAATCTATCCCTCTCCCTGTCTGTAGTCCCCACATGCTTCAAAACATCAACCATTGTGCCTGTACCGAAGCAAGCCACAATCACTTGGTGGTTCAGGACTCAGGACTGGCGTCCTGTTGCTCTGACCCCCATCATCAGCAAATGCTTTGAGAGGTTAATCAGAGATTACATCTGCTCTGTTCTGACAACCTCTTTGGACCCATTGCAGTTTGCCTACCGCAACAATCGCTCCACTGATGATGCCATTGCATCTACACTACACACTACTCTCTCCCACCTGGAAAAAAGGAACACATATGTGAGAATGCTGTTTGTAGACTACAGCTCAGCATTCAACACCATAGTGCCCTCCAAGCTTGATGAGAAACTCCGGGCTCTGGGCTTAAACAGCTCGCTGTGCAGCTGGATCCTGGATTTCCAGTCAGGCAGACGTCAGGTGGTTAGAATGGGCAGCAACACCTCCTCATCACTGACCCTCAACACTGGAGCCCCGCAGGGCTGTGTTCTCAGCCCACTCCTGTATTCACTATACACACATGACTGTGTGGCAACACATAGCTCCAGTGCCATCATTAAGTTTGCTGATGATACGATGGTGGTAGGTCTGATCACTGACAATGATGAAAGAGCCTACAGAGCCTACTCTGACACGCTGGTGTCAGGAGCACAACCTCTCCCTCAACGTCAGTAAAACCAAGGAGCATGTGGTGGACTTCAGGAAGAAAGACTGAGAACACAGCCCCATCACTATTAATGGAGCACCGGTAGAGAGAGTCAGCAGTTTCAAGTTCCTCGGTGTCCACATTACTGAGGAACTCACATGGTCTGTCCACACTGAGGCCGTTGTGAAGAAGGCTCACCAGCGCCTCTTCTTCCTGAGACGGCTGAGGAAGTTTGGAATGAACCAACACATCCTCACACGGTTCTACACTAGTACCGTAGAGAGCATTCTGACTGGCTGCATCACCGCCTGGTATGGCAATAGCACCGCCCACAACTGCAAAGCCCTGCAAAGGGTGGTGCGAACTGCCAGAAACATCATCGGAGGTGAGCTTCCCTCCCTCAAGGACATATACACCAGGCGGTGTGTGAAAAAAGCTCGGAGGACCATCAGAGACTCCAGCCACCCGATTCATGGTCTGTTCTCACTGCTACCATCAGGCAGGCGGTATCGTAGCATCAGGACCCGCACCAGCCAACTACATGACAGCTTCTTCCCCCAAGCAGTCAGACTGTTGAACAATTGATCTACCATGATCAATAATTTGCACTGCACTTTATTAACCTATAATCTCACACTGGACTGTCAACATATTCTCCTCAATACAACTACTTATATATATATATATATATATATAATGTATACTCTGTACTTATTGTATTGTATATTGTGTATTCTACATTGTGTATTGTTTACTGTACATTATATATAATTATTGTGTTGTGTAAGTATGTGTACATCTGATATGTAAATTGTGTTGTGTAAGTATGTTGTTTACTGTAATTGGTATATGTCTCGTCACTGTCATGACTGCTATGTTGCTCGGACCTGCACACAAGTATTTCACCTACTGTTGCACTTGTGTACATGGTAGTGTGACAATAAAGTGATTTGATTTGATTTGATTTGATTTCATAAAGTCAATGACTGAGTAAATTATATGTGGTTCTCATGTTGCAGCCGAGTGGGCCTGACTCACTGAACATTCACTTGAATGTTCGAGGAACAGTCCTTTTTTGTTTCTTTTTGTGCTGGTTCCACCAAGTGGCTGGAGTTTGTTTTGTGCAATAACACTCCTTTGAGACAGTTTGTGGATGAATCTGCATGTTCTTTGTGCTTATGCCTCCTATTGGCTGGAGTTTGTTTTTTCAAAAGATGAAAAATTTGGGAAGATATGGGGTAGACATGTTTACTTTAGTGTTGGCTCAAGTAAGAGCAGGGGAGTCATTACATTGATAAGTAAGCATCTGCAATTCAAATGTCTCAAACAGATTAAAGATAAATAAGGAAGAGTCATTATTGTATTAGCAGATACAATAGAAATAGAAATTCAGAGGTAAACAGTGATTTTGGCTAATATTTACACACCTAACGCTGATGATCAGGGCTTTTTTATAGAACTTGAAAGGAGGTTGCATGTTGCTGGCACCTCTCATGATATAATACTGGGAGGAAACTAAAATTTTTTGATAGACTCAGTCCTTGATCATAGTGAAGCAAAAGTGTAACTCTTCACATGGTATGTACAAATCTTGGTCTTACAGATATTTAACCCTCTGTGGTCCGAGGGTGTTTTGGGCCCTGGAGAAGTTCTGACATGCCTTGACATTTGTGTTTTTTCAGTTGCTTAAAAAATATTTATGGCTAAAGTCTGATAACACTGTATTCAGCACAAACTGGGCGACAATAATATGTGATAAACGTGTGTACATGTTTGTATTTTTGAGAAAATAACATTTATGCATGGTTTTTGAAAAAACAAAAATATAAGTCATTGAAATAAGGCCATATAACACATAATAAACATTTGTCCACAAGCCTTTTGGGAACTGGATCTTGTAGCCTAGAGTTTTTTCTACAAAATTATGTGAAAACCATCCTGATCACTCATTCATACAAAACAATGTAGTAATTGAACTTTTGTAAGACACTTTTAGTGTTAGAAAGGTCATATGCGTGGAGGCGTGAACTATAATGAATAATTATGTGATTCTCACCTGAGGAGACAAAGACCCTCCTCTGGGCCCATCACTGAGGAATGTGACAGAGAGAGAATGAATGTGAGGAGACTTAATGATCTTAATGAAGTAAAAAGAAGTAATCTGACTATACATTTTCTTTACATAAAGACTTTACTTAATTTTAGACCTACACTACCTTTTAAAAGAAGTCTCTTCTGCTCACCAAGACTGGATTTATTTGATCCAAAATACGGTAAAACAGTGATATTCTGAACTCTTTTTACAATTTAAAAGAACTTTTCTATTTTCTAACTTTTAAAAGAGTTTATTATATATTGTAAAATGCAATTTGCGATCAAAGCTGAATTTTCAGCATCATTTCTGCAGTCTTCAGTGTCACATGATCCTTCAGAAATCATTATAATATGCTGATTTTCTAATATGGGCATATCTACATCACATTTGACACATTTACACTTGAACACATATTTGCAAGCACAAGCTTTGCTGATGATAATGAGGTAGCTTAAACACTAGCTAAAATATAATATAAACATTCATATTATTTTTCTATCATATTACATATCATATTTATATCATACAGCATACAATTTAAATGCCTGCTTTAGCCGGAACAGCATTTAAATGTAACTAAAACGTGCATATTATTTAAATAATACCCTGAATCCTGGCTGGCAAGTCTGGAAACATTCTCACTAGTAAAATATGTACATGTTTATATAAAATAGCATGTCAACTAATGAAAACTAAATTACTTACTCGTCCAAAATTGTATCCTCCGCTGGATCAAGTCACTCTTCAAAATATAAACGTCCCGCTCTTCTTCTGAGGAAAATGTTAACTCTTTGTCACTATCCAGGAGTTTACTCACTTGTGTATCGTGCGATCTTTCAAATGTGCAGAAAAGTGAATTAACTTTGTTTTTAAGGCACAGTAGGGGGTATTCTGTTCTGACCAATTGCGTAGCTTGAGCAAAGGCTTAACAGATAGCGTACAACTTGAAAAAAGAACTCCAGAAAGCAGTCTTCATAACTTTAGTGACTTTACTGGTGATTCGCTTCTCAATAATATTTCTGTAAAACTACAAACAAGAAGAAAAAATATGTATGAACATCCATGTTCACATTTTAACATTACGGTTTGATTTTGTACATAGTTCCTTTTACATCATTTTAAGTAATATACACAGAGAAATTATATTCAAATGATATTATGTACAAACAGAAGATAAATTAGCATGTCAGTACGATACAACATAGCACGTATAACACAAATCAAGTGTGCTTATAACAGAAATATAGCAATAATCTCCATCTAATTATTCTTAAACACTTTAAATCACTATTTAGTGTAAAAACTGCACTTACAGACATATATTTCCAAGGTTTAAACAATGGAATCAATAGCCGATAGAAACTGCATGCACGTTGTTCTAGACTGCGTTCAATGAGGGAAACCGAAAGTAAACTATATAAACATAGTGCAGTACCTTAAATGTCCAGTGGGAGGCAGAAATGAAACACAGCTAGACATAAGCAACAGCACACTCCCCGCTTGGTATAATAAATTATTATACCACTATTTATCCTTCTGTGACTTTCCAGGCAGGAGTAGTACTACCTCTGAGACAGGCCTTAAGTAAACCTTTGCAGATCCTTCTTTAATTATCTTTACCTCCACCTTCCTCACTTTATCATCACTACTGGGTATGGTTTTCACAATGAGTCCAATCGGCCACTCATTACGTTTCACATTTGAGTCCTTAAGCAAGACAACATCACCTTCCTCAAGATCTCGCCTTTCCTCAGTCCATTTCCTATGTACTTGCAATGTTGCAAGATAATCTCTGCCCCATGCCTTCCAGAAAGCGTCTGCCAGACACTGAACCTGTCTCCATTCTTTCTTGTAGAGGTCCTTCATGTCAAAGTCCCCAAGAGGTGCTGGTATAGTGCTAGCCTTTTGGGTGAGAAGCATTGCAGGGGATAGAACTTCCAATGTGTCAGGGTCAGAAGAAATAGGAAGTAAAGGTCTAGCATTCATTATTGCCATGACCTCTGACATGAGAGTAGTCAAAACCTCATGGGTAAGACAGGCAAGACCGGTTTTTAGCAGCAATGAATCCAGAATGCGTCGTGCTATGTTGATCATTCTTTCCCAAGCTCCTCCCATGTGGGAAGAGTGGGGAGCATTAAACGTCCATACGCAATCATGCTCCTGTAAGTAACCTTTTAGTTCTGGATCATCGTTATTGATGTTCAGTTCTCGACAGGCTCCGATAAAAATTAGTCCCTCTGTCAGATCTGAAGTGTTTGACTGGTCCGCGAACTGCCAAGAACCGCCTGAGGGCGTTAATGAAACTTGAGGTTGACATGGACTCGATTACTTCCAGGTGGACAGCCCTAGTACTTAAGCAAGAGAAAATGACGACCCATCTTTTACTTTCAGCACTGCCCCCTCTAGTGCGGCGTAATGTTATATTCCATGGCCCAAAAACATCCAAGCCCATATGAGTGAATGGAGGATCCACTTTCACTCTGTCCGAAGGTAAATCTGACATTTTCTGTTCTTCAAATTTCCCTCTTAACTTCCTACAGATAATGCACTGATGAATCACATGGTTGATCAGTTTTGTTCCTTTTACAATCCAGAGCCCTGCTGATCGTAGTGCACCGGCAGTTAGATGACGTCCTTGATGTGCCACTCGATCATGGTAGTGTCTGACCAACAACGTGGCTACGTGTTGACTCGCTGGAATAATTAGTGGGTGCTTTTCCTGTTCAGACATTTCTGCTGATTGCAAGCGACCTCCCACTCGAATAAGTCCTTCGCTGTCTACAAAGGGAGATAGGTTCTTCAGAGCACTTTGCTGTGAGATTTCCTCACCTTTCTCCAAGCTTTTGAGTTCATCTTTATAGTGCTTTTGCTGCACACATTTAATGATGAAGGTTTTAGCTTGTGTGCGCTCAGACTGGAGACTTTTTTGCACCAATGCCAGCCTTTACAATCCCCACCATTTCCCTCTCGAGAAAATGATTTTGAAACATGGACAAGCATAGCTATGCTTCTTACAAGGGATTTCCACTCAGAGAAGTGCTCGAATCTGTGTGATCCTAGAGTCAGTTCTGTCATCTTAGTGACCAAGGTTAGCACCTGAGGGCGAATCTCCTGATCCTCCTCTGGCTCTATAAGCTCAAACGATTCATTTTCAGGTGTCTCCCTGAGAATAGACTGACGGAGAAATTCTAGACCAGAAAACCAGTTACTGTGAGGTAGGACAGCTGCTGGAATGAATCTGGTACCAAGGTCTGCAGGGTTCAGGCCTGAATCAACGTGATGCCACTGTTCTGGCTTTGTAAAACATCTGATTTGCGCCACTCTGTTAGCAACATAGACATAGAACCGTCGAGATGTGTTATAAATGTATCCTAAAACAATTCTGCTGTCAGTGTAGAATTCTACTGCAGTCAAATCCAAGTCCAGCTCTTCTTTAATCATTCCTGCCAGCTCAACAGCAAGAACTGCCGCACATTGCTCTAGACGTGGCACTGTGTGCGCGGGGTATGGTGCCAACTTTGATTTGGCCATTACAAACCCAATGTGACATTGACCGTCTAAAGTAACAACCCTGAGGTAAGCAACGGCTGCTATGGCCAAAGTGGAAGCATCCGCAAAAATGATTACCTCTCTCTTGGAAGTGTAGGACATAGAGACTGGTACATAGGGTCTGTGAATCTGAACTTCTTTGAGATCAGTTAAAGAATCTGTCCATGCTTTCCACTTAACCTCTTTATCAGCTGGGAGCGGTGTGTCCCAGTCAAGCTGCTCGGATGATAGCTCTCTTACCAAGGCCTTACCCTGCATGGTAACAGGGGCAACAAGTCCCAAAGGATCGTAGAGACTGTTAGCTGTTGAAAGTATGCCCCGACGTGTGAATGGTTTCACCTCTGTAGATACCTGAAAAGTGAAACAGTCAGTCTCTAAGTTCCAACTCAACCCTAAGCTTCTTTGGAGAGGTAGAGGATCGATACTCAAATCAAGATCCTTCAGGTCTTTTGCTCTTTCGGATGGAGGGAATGCTTCCATGACTTGATGACTGTTTGATGAAATCTTATGGAGCTTGATGTTTGACTCAGCCAACATATTTTTGGTGTTTCTCAGGAGACTGATAGCTTCAGCTGCACTGGATACCGAAATCAGGCCATCGTCCACATAAAAGTTTTGATGGACAAACTGGTTGGCTTCTCTACCATGCTCCTCTTCTCTGAACTCAGCTGCTCGTCTCATTCCAAAGATTGCCACAGCTGGAGATGGGCTGTTCCCAAAAACATGAACCGTCATTCGGTACTCTGTAATTTCTTTGGACAGCTCGTTATCCCTGAACCACAAGAACCTCAAAAAGTTTTGGTGATCTTCTCTGACCTTGAAGCAGTAGAACATTTGTTCTACATCAGCTGTTACTGCAATCTGCTCCTTACGAAAGCGCATCAGGACCCAGAGTAGCTTGTTGTTTAGATCTGGTCCACTAAGAAGTGTGCTATTCAAAGAGATGCCTTCACATGTTGCACTAGAATCGAAGACGACCCTAATCTTCCCAGGTTTCATAGGATGTATACACCGAATATTGGTAAATACCAGCATTCTTCATCAGGCTGCAGTGGGGGAGCTAGTTCGGCATGTTTGTTGATGAACATGTTTTGCATAAACTCCACAAAGTGTTTAGCCATCTCAGGTTTCCTTTGGAAGGTGCATTGCAGGGCATTAAGGCGCTTCATAGCTTGGTCCCGGTTGTTCGGCAGTGGACTGTGAGGTAAACGGAATGGCAAGGGAGCTACCCAGTGGTTCGACTCATCCATGTACATTTCTCTGTTCATAACATGAAGGAAGATCTCATCTTCAACAGACAGAGAAAGTTTATTATCATCGGGAGTCCTCTGAAAGACCTTGTCACCCAGGTGATCTGTAAGACAGCCTGTGACTGGACAGCTAGGTAGAGTGGACTGGTAAAGATTATTCAGAGTGCCAAACTGTTCTTTGACCTGAATTCCTTTAGAGCAGGGTGAGAAAAAAGCGGTACGTCCATTTTGCAGTAGTTTGTCCTGAAAACATTTGCAGTCTCAGACTTATGTACTCCTCCCATACACACTTCTCCCACAATGACCCAGCCTAAATCAAGACGCTGAGCATATGGCGTGTTACCAGGTCCATTATACTGTTCTCGAACCTTATGCACACTTAGGATGTCCCTTCTTAAAAGGAGAAGAATGGGAGCTCTTGCATCATAAGGTGGTATTTTGTCAACCATTGACTTAAGATGAGGGAAGTATTGTGCTATTCCTGGTGTTGGAATTTCGTCACGATCTTCAGGCAACATATTGCATTCTAAGAGAGTGGGAAGTGGCACCTGCGTTTTCCCATCAAGTGAACAAACAATAAAATTGTCTGCCTTCCTTCCCATCGTCTTCGATGAACCAGCACATGTACGAAGAGTATAGGGGAAAGAGTCTCCTTTGATCCCAAACAACTCGAAATAGTCAGACCTTGCTAGAGACCGGTTACTCTGGTCGTCCAGAACTACATACATCCTCTTAGCCTTTTTGGGACAGTTAGATGGATAAACGTCAACCAAACAGATTTTCGAGCATGATCTAGGTCTGGGAGCTTTGCCGCAGATTTCTGTGCACTTAGAAGTAACATCAGATGATGTATCTCTTTCAGACTCCCCGCCTTGCTCTCGCTCTGTTACTGGAGCTTCCTCGGCCCATGGAGCAGGCCCTGGGTGCAATGCAGAGACATGACGATCACTGTTACACTCTCTACATTTAACAGCTGCCCCACATTCTTTGGCTATGTGTTTGGCGGAACTGCAACATCTGAAGCAGATAGACTGTTCTTTGAGGTAAGTTTTCCTTTCATCCAGGGTCTTTCCTCTAAAACCACGGCACTTTGACAACAGATGCGGCTTATTGTGAATTGGACATTGCTTACTAGGGTCCAAAATCTTTTGTTCTGGAGGTTGGTTGGTTCTGGTTCTTAAAACTGTGTCCAGCACTTCAGTTTTCCTTACTGACACAGGTATTTTGTTGCTGACCTGTGAACATTTCTCCTGTTTAAGACGACTCTGCATAGATAACAAAAAACTGGGATCATTTCTTATTCTTGCTTGGTTGCAAATGAACCACACAAAAAAGCCAAATGGTGGAAAAGAGACCTGATAATCCTCTTTATACTTAGCACCATGAGTGATCCATCTTTCCTGCAGATTAAAGGGAAGCTTCTCAATGATGGGATTGACTCCCCTTGCAGTGTCAAGAATGGCTAAACCTGGTAAATGTCCACCTGTCTTTGCAGATTCCAATTCCATAAGCATGTCCCCTAACTCCCTGAGTCTTTGCCCATCTCTGTTAGAAATGTTTGGAAACTCCTCCAGTTTTCTCAACAGCGCATTCTCAATTACTTCTGGGCTCCCGTAACACTCTTCCAATCGCTGCCAAAGCATACGGACACCTGCTATAGGATAGTGCGCATCAACTTATCTGATCCGTTTTGCTTGCATGGATGACTCTGGGCCGAGCCATTTTGTGAGAAGGTCGAGCTCTTCTCTGGCTGTTAACCCGAGGTCTTTTGTGACATCTTGAAAAGAGGATTTCCAGGCCCAGTAGTTCTCAGGGTGATCATCGAACTTCACAAGACCAGAACTCACCATCTCTTTTCTTACCATGTAGTTAGCTACATCAGATGTGTTTGGCAGGTTAACCATGGGAGCTTTAAAACTGGGAATAGGAGAAGCTTGAAAAGCAGAGCTTTGTCCATGATCTTCGCCTCTCTGGTTATCCATTGTCTCATATTTTATTTTTAGTTCCTCCATTCCATACGATGGATGTACATGTGGAGATGTTGCTGTAGCTTCACACTGAAGAGGTTCAGTGCTCATCATGGATGACTGTAGAATCGGAGTATCAGGAAACCGCTGCTGATGTTGTTCCATTGTATGATTCTGAACATACTCTTTAGTACGCTGAGTGCAAACTAAGTTTGTCTCATGGTCCAATTCGTCTATATTTCCCTCCTCTATGTCAACTGCTGCCTCATAAATCGCTGCTTCAGCAGACGCTGCAGTTGCTTCTTTTTGAGATTGTAGCAAGAATAGATCTGCTTCTACTTCTGCTTTTTTCTTCATCATAGCTGCTTCTTTTTCTGCATAAGATGCTTTAGCTCGAGCTGCTTCGGCTTTAGCTTGAGCCCGAGTCGCTGCCACACTTGCTGATGACCGACTTGATCTTTGAGATGACTTGCAGTTTGAAGATTGTGATCTAATCTCAAAGGCTTGAGATTTATCTTTCTCATCACCATGTGACTCCATACCTTACTTGCTTCTGAACAGTTGAGCAATGCAATATAACATTGACTGTGTGGTTCCGCTGTCTTCACCCGCTGTGTCAATGTCTTTTTACTATTCTGTTCTGACCAATTGCGTAGCTTGAGCAAAGGCTTAACAGACAGCGTACAACTTGAAAAAAGAACTCCAGAAAGCAGTCTTCATAACTTTAGTGACTTTACTGGTGATTCGCTTCTCAATAATATTTCTGTAAAACTACAAACAAGAAGAAAAAATATGTATGAACATCCATGTTCACATTTTAACATTACGGTTTGATTTTGTACATAGTTCCTTTTACATCATTTTAAGTAATATACACAGAGAAATTATATTCAAATGATATTATGTACAAACAGAAGATAAATTAGCATGTCAGTACGATACAACATAGCACGTATAACACAAATCAAGTGTGCTTATAACAGAAATATAGCAATAATCTCCATCTAATTATTCTTAAACACTTTAAATCACTATTTAGTGTAAAAATTGCACTTACAGACATATATTTCCAAGGTTTAAACGATGGAATCAATAGCCGATAGAAACTGCATGCACGTTGTTCTAGATCTGCGTTCACTGAGGGAAACCGAAAGTAAACTATATAAACATAGTGCAGTACCTTAAATGTCCAGTGGGAGGAGTAAACGAAACACAGCTAGACATAAGCAACAGCACAGGGGGCGTTTACCATTTGCATTGATTGCCTCAGCACATTACCGTATGGATAGCGCCCTCTGCCCGTGGGTGTGATCACATTAGGGATAATTAGTTGAGCCAGGAGAAACTGTACATCGCTTTGTTTCATACAGATTACATTGCAGGAGAATATTTGTTTTAAATTTGAATTGTTTTATTTAAAAGTAGACATTTTAAGCTTTCTTTAGACATATGTTTCATGTTTGTGTGATAAGTATTCACAGAGTTTCAGTTTCAGATATATGCATCAGAGACTGCTATAAGCGCACCCTTTTTATTTTCTTTATTTTACAAAAGCACAAGGTTTTGTTGTTATTGTGAGTGTACACAAATAATAGTAGACACTTTATAGTCTCTAATGATGTCTTACACTTATATGGATGCCCCAAAATGACTGAGAATTGTTGTTTCCACTGTAATGACGACATTTTATTCCCAGATCACACCCTGATGAGTTTAGAGGTGTTGCCACATGCATAGAAAATGAAATCATATATTTGGTGCTTTAATATATCCCTTTTGCAAAATCCTGACTTCCAACAAATGCTAAAGGCTGAAATCAATGCCTATATGGAGACCAACTGGTCCTCAGTGTCCTCTGTGGGTGTCGCTTGGGTGGCACTTAAGGCAGTTGTTAGGGGTTGGATCATACAGTATGCCTCATTCATATAAAAATCCAAAGCACGATAACTCTTAGAGTTGGAAGCAAATATTATAAGTGCCGAGCTGAAGCACCGAATGTCATCTGATGTCCTCAGAGAATTGACCCGATTGAAATACAGATATAATACTATTTTGTCACAGATGGTGGAGTTTTGGCTATTCAGGGTATGACATTCATATTTTGAGTTGGGGGTCAAAGCAGGGAAGCTTTCAGCTATAAAAAGCTGAAATATATAAAGCAGAGAGAGTCTTTTTCTACCATTCCCTCAATGAAATCTGCTGGTGATGAAATATTTACCACATTGATTTGAATAATGCTTTTAAAGAATGATATATTGATCTCTATAGTTCCACATCTTAGTCTACTAAGGAAGACTAAGAAACTTTGTGGAACTATTAGAACTTCCTAAACTGACAACTGAGCTTACAAATCCTCTTGATTCTGAGATAAACTTGGAGGAGCATGACGAGGTAATTAAGGCCTTGCCTACAGGCAAGGCTCCGGGACCAGATGGCATTGCCACAGAATTTTTTAGATTTTATGCTACAGAAAGTAGAAGGCTGGGGTTTTGGGACTTGTTTGATAGTAAATGGGGCAATTATTTTGCCTTTTTGGGAGACTCCTGGGGAGGGGTTATGGAGAGAGAAGTTCAGTGTAATTATGTATGTTTATTATATTTTCTTTTTTTTTTTTTTTTTTTTTCTTTGTGTGTGTGTGTGTGTGTGTATTATATGAGACCATAGGGGTGTTCGTTGGGGGTCAGGGTGGGGTTGGAGATTAGGGAGGGCTATTAGTGGGGGTTAAATGTGTTGTGTTCTTCTTTGTTGTGTATCTATGAATCAATAAAATATGTTAATTGGAAAAATTATTTTTGAACATTCTCACAAAAACCTATTGTACGCCTTCAGAAGACTTGGAAAATAATGAGTTGCATGGACTACTGCACATTTGTGATACTTTTGGGTCCATTTTTAAGCTTTAAATTGAGTGCCCTTTTGCTTTTCGCATAATAAAGAACAAAGAGAGTAAATTATGACAGAATTTTCATTTTTGGGTGAACTACTTTTAATTCAATAAAGAACGTACTTGTCGATCATAGTTGTACATTCTTTAGGTATGCAGGTGTCACCTACTCATTCAATATATTGCTTTTTGCATTATTTATACAGTATTAGGGAAGTAAACCTATTGAGAATTGGGGGTGGCTTTGACTCTTCCCTCATTCACTGTCATTGCGAACTGAGTTCCAATGCTAAGCTTGTAGAGAATCACTACACAGCATGGTACTAAAGCATTTGGTCTCATTAAACACATGCTAATCAATGTTTTATATCAATTCATGTTTGACAGCCATGTTCAAATCCCTTGAATGGCCTGGAGAGGCTGCACAACACCCTGAAATCTCTTTGAAAAGCTCAAAACCCATCATATTCCTGCTGACAAAAACAGCTAAAGACAGCCTAAAGTTGTTTGCTGGTCTTAGCTGGTCTCCTAGCTTGACCAAGCTTGTTTTCATCTGGTCTGCCAGCCTAGCAAAACTGGTATTTTTCTGATGTTTAAATGCCCAAACCCCCTCTAAAACAAGCCAAATAAACCAGCTAACCACTTTAGAATATTTTAAGCTTAACTTTTCAGCAGGGATGAACTGAACATAGTCAGTTAATTCTTGTTTTGACAAGCACACTTGCATGATGCATGTGAAAAGGCAGAGCTTCTGTCAGATCAATGGGTACACAAACACAAAGACACACAGCATCTTAAACAGCAAAAGAGCATTTTGTGGGTGCTAATTGGAGCATGCAAAAAACCATCAACAATGCGAGTGGATGAGTGGCCACTGGGGGCAGCGTGGAGCGCTCAAGGGGCCTCATGGTCATTACACCACTAATGGAGCCATATGGTCCGAAAACAAACAGAAAACAGCCATTTTCGCCTCAATAATAAGGTCATGAGATGCCTTTGCTTGTTTGGCTAGAGACCACTGAGAAGTTGAGAGAGATGAGACCATTTAAGCTTGCGACAGCAAATTGATTTATTTTGTCAACAGAGCCTTCGGCAAAGGCAAAGTTAGCCTTTTGAATCTTTTTGAGTGAAAAACAGAAAAATCATGGTATTTTCAATGTCAGGGCAAGAATACCGACAAAATTATGACTATACTTTAAAACCAGTATATAAAGGACAACAATTTTATTAACTTTTTCTACTTTGCTGAACACTAGCATTGACTGAGAGCCAATGACTACATTAAATCAGCTTATTGTTAAAAAGAAGTATTCCAGTTCACATGCACTGTATAAGCAGTGTACTCTTTACTCCCGTACAAATAGTCAGTAAGCAGCGCTCTTTGTATAAATAACAAACATGGCATCCAAAAAACACTGCGTTATTTAATCCTCTGTTGCTTCGCTTTATTTAGAGATATTCCAAAGTTGTTGCTGCCAAGCCTTGGCACAGGTGCATACAGAGCAATACCTAAACACTTCTCTTTAAAATATAACAAAGTTTATTGATGCAGTAATATCAATTAATAATCAATACATAGCAGTTGATAAACTTCCGACTTCCAACTTCAAACTAAACATTAACATGATTAGATATGTAACAGATGAGCCTATAATACATGAGAGGAGGGTAGAGGTTTATGTGTGTGTGTGTGTGTGTAAGGAGAGAAGGAGTGCACAAAATGGTGGATGTGGTGTGTCGCGCGAGGTTTCCAGCCAGAGAATGTGGCTACGAATGTGGGTGGAGAGACTGGTTGATGGTGTCTGCTCACTTAACATATGTCTCCACTGGTACGACAACTTAGGGACAAAGCTGGGCTCTATCACCAAGGTATCTGTTCACCAAATGTGTGTGCGGGTATGTTTGTGAGGGGTCCTGTGTGTGGTTAGTACGAGAGAGAGAGAGATCAAGGTGATGGCACCGAAGCTGGTTTAGCGATTGTGGAAGAGACGGCAACCACTAGGTTTGTCACTCAGAGACATGGTGAATGGCTCGTAGACCATCCGCCGCAGTCAATGATTCTTTAATGGATCAACTCACTGTGCCGGTCTCACCTGCAATGGCAGAAATGCACAAACAGCCCAACGTAACAGTAATTTACAGTGATACCTTGAGTATTATTAGCAGCAATGTGTAGATTTGGTGGTCCGTAAACTGTACAAGCAATACAAAAATTCTTGATACACAAGAATAACACACTATAATCTGTTCGTCCATCATTTGTGGGCAGTGGTGGCTCAGTGGTTGAGGCTCAGGGTTACTGACCAGAATGTCGGGGGTTCAAGCCCCAGCACCACCAAGATGCCACTGTTGGGCCCTTGAGCAAGGCCCTTAACTCCAGGTTGCTCCAGGGGGATTGTCCCTGTAATAAGTGCACTGTAAGTAGCTTTGGATAAAAGCGTCTGCCAAATGCATAAATGTAAATGAATCCAAAATGGTTCCTCGAAGCTCGTGATTATGGGAGGCCAGTTCCTCACTCTGCTGGAAGGCAGTACAGCGGCTGATTCTCAGTGGGTTGGGGGAGATATCAGTGAAGTTGACTCGGTTGAAGAAGGAAGAGAAAACTTCTTTCTTCTCTTCTGCAGGCAAAAGGGTTAGACACGGATTACTCGGTGGTCTCCTTTGGAATATGGAGAATCTTGGCTCATCCATTGGAGATTGTATGGCCAAAGTTCAGGGATGTACGTTACTTCCTTGGGCAGTGAGGCTACACCTGGGAGCAGCAGAGCTGCAAATACTGTTGCTGGAAGCAAAGCTTAGGAGGTTTTATACTCTCAATGACATCATGGTTGAGGGACTCTTTTTGTTGTGCATTTCATCCAATAGGAGTTGAGAGTTCGATCCTTCTGAATTTCACACCTAGGTGTAAAGTGAGCAAGGCTTGATGGGATCTATAGACTCTTTGGACTCCCTTTTTTTTATTTGGCACCTTTCCCACTGTACTGTTATCTGGTTTGTTCTAGCACAAGCACCCTCTTCAAAAACCAGAACACCACGTGTTTACATGGCCACATTAAGCTGCATTCTTGAGGAGAAACCTGGGTGTGTTAAAACGCTTTCTCTTAAATCCTTAAATGGCGTAACGAAATCTGCGTTCTCGTGTACACAATGTTTCATAACACTTTTATGTATAATAAAGGAGATACATATTGGCTTGTTCTCACCCAAAACAACTGGATCACTTCAGAAGACTGGAGTCTGATTGATTACTTCTATGCAGACTTCATCTCCTTTCTGGAGTTCTGATGACCATTCACTTATTGTATGGACCTACAGAGCTGAGATATTCTTTTGAAAATCTTTGTTTGTGTTCAGCAGAAGAAGGAAAGTCATAAACATCAGGGATGGCATGAGGGTGAGTAAATGATGAGAGAACTTTCATTTTTGGGTGAAGTACCCCTTTAAGTGCATGTAAACGTGGTTATTGAACCATAAAGTGGTGGAAGTAAATGACATGTCCTGACACAATCTTCAAATTACTGCTGATATCAAATTCAAGGTCAAAGTTTTCTTCATAACGCAATTGATTCTTCACAATATGACAACATGTTCAAGTTGGTCTCTGTCTTACATTTTAATTTTGGACTCAATATTTTTAGATTTTCTACTAAAAACCTGGAAATATAAGAAAGAATGGTAAAATAGCATTTTCGATACTGCTCACATGTATAGTAAAACTCACTTGCAAGCCATAGCGATGGCCATTTTGTGAACAAATAATTCTTTCAAGTTTATTATTTTCAATGAATTGGTTAAACTAATTCCCAAATTGAATAATTCATTAGCAAATCTGTCTAAATTTGAATGATTTTTGCAAATCACAAAAAACTGAAAAGGCCATGAAAATTACATTTCAACGGTGTAAGGATGAGTGGGGACTGTCCGCTCTGGTATTCCATCACCGAGGCTCCCCTTGGAACAGAAAACTGGCACACAGCTGGCCCCTGGGGCTATTCAAGTATGCGTTCCACCCAGGGAGCCTACAAACACAGATGTTGCAGGACAAGGAGCAGATTGTCCTAGTAGCACCCTACTGGCCATCCCAGACCTGGTTCTCGGACCTCACGCTCCTCGCGACCCCTGGCGAATTCCCCCGAGGAAGGACCTTCTTTCTCAGGTACAGTGCACCATATGGCATATGCTACCAGACCTCTGGAATCTCCACGTCTGGAACTTGGACAGGATGTGGAAGACCTAAGTGGCCTACCACCCACGGTGGTAGACACGATCACTCAGCCCAGGGCTCCCTCTACAAGGCGCCTGTATGCCTTGAAGTGGCATCTGTTCACTAAGTGGTGTTCTTCCCGATGCGAAGGCCCCCAGAGATGCGCAGTTGGATCAGTGCTTTCCTTCCTGCAGGAGAGGCTGGAGGGGCGACTGTCCCCTTCCATCTTGAAGGTATATATAGCGGCTGTAGAGGCACATCATGATGCAGTAGACGGTAAGTATTTAGGGAAGCACGACATGATCATTAGGTTCCTGAGAGGTGCTAGGAGGTTAAATCCCGCCAGATCGCGCCTCATCCCCTCATGGGACCTCTCTGTGGTCCTTCGGGGCCTATGGGGAGCTCCATTTGAGCCCCTAGATTCAGCTGAGCTAAAGGCACTCTCTTTGAAGATGGCCCTCCTGACGGCGCTTATCTCCATCAAGAGGGTAGGGGAACTGCAGAAATTCTCTGTCAACAAAACATGCCTGGAGTTCTGTCCGGGTGACTCTCATGTAATCCTGAGTCCCCGACAGGGCTATGTGCCCAAGGTTCCCATGACCCCGTTTAGGGATTAACCTGCAAGCGAAGCTGCACCAGGAGGAGGCAGACCCAGCCTTATCGTTGCTGTATCTGATGTGTGCTTTGCGCATCTATTTGGATCGCACGCAGAGCTCTAGATGATCTGAGCAGCTCTTTGTCTGCTCTTTGTCAGGTGCTGTTTCCAAAGGATCGCCCACTGGGTCATTGACGCATCGCTATGGCATATCATGCTCAGGACGTGCCGCCCCCCCTTGGGGCTACCAGTCCACTCTACTAGGAGTGTGGCTG
Organism: Xyrauchen texanus; assembly: GCF_025860055.1. Taxonomy (NCBI): domain Eukaryota; kingdom Metazoa; phylum Chordata; class Actinopteri; order Cypriniformes; family Catostomidae; genus Xyrauchen; species Xyrauchen texanus. The sequence goes on along the minus strand of NC_068302.1, from coordinate 31,612,969 downwards.
CATCCTGGGCTCTGACCAGTGGTGCCTCTTTAGCAGACATCTGTAGAGCAGCGGGCTGGGCAACACCCAACACCTTGCAAGATTCTATAATCTTCGGGTTGAGCCAATCTCTTGGCTCAAGAGATCGGCTCTTCCCTTCTCCTGAGGTGAAGACGTGTGCTTTTTACCCGCAGTCATGTTTATGAAGTCATGGACCCTGAATGTCCTTCCTCATAAGACTTGAGGCAGGCAAATTAACGGAGAAACTCGGCCAACTGCCGGCCCAGTACGTGTTCTAACTAGGCCCTGTACTGGGGTAGGTGCTCCACATGTGCTGGTTGCCCGTACGTAACCCTGTGTGATGTATCTGCTGAAACAAGGTTTCCCTGTTGGTAAACCGTGTCTTCCTTGGTCAGAGGTCCCTCTGCCCCGGTCACCATGTATGTAGAACTCCTCCCCCTCTCGGGTAGGACCTACCATGGGACTTCTCCACATGTGGACTGCGTGGACCTTATATGGCCCCCAGCTGAACGATTTTGTTCCTTTTGGGTTGAAAAAAGTGCAGAGACCACGGCTATGTCAGCCGGTCAAATTTTTGGGCAGACGACCATTTGACAACTGTAACTGGGGGAGGTTATGTGTCTGCCTGGTGCGCTGGCCACGAGGCCCTCAGAAGGCTGCCCGTTTCGCACCGCCAGTCCACGTAACACAGTTCAGTTAGCCATGCCGTTTTGTATAGGGACCCCTAGATTCACTACTTCGACACGACGTTGAGTGAGTGACAGAAGGGGAACATCACGGTTACTGTTGTAACCTCCGTTTCCTGATGGAGGGAACGAGTCATGTCCCTCCTGCCTAAACACTGTACTACCCACTGAAATGGCCAGGACCTCGTCTCGGCTCCTCAATGAGTGGTTACATTTCAGCTCCTTTTATACCCGTATGTGCGGGGGAGTGGCATGCAAATTCCACTCGCCAATTCCCATTGGCCTTTTCTCAAAAATCAGTGGTGTTTGGGGCTCCCAATAGCGACCCCTAGTGTCACTACATCGGCAAAACTTCTCGTTCCCTCCATCAGGGAACACAGGTTACAACAGTAACTGAGATGGGGTTTTTTTAGTTGATGTTCTGTGAACAACTTATGTAAGAGCATTTTACATATATGTGGCTAATCCATCAGAGACAGTCAAGTGATCCTGTGTAATGGTGTTCAACTTACCTCTCCAAAACGCACAGAAAAAAAAGTGGACCATTTTGCTGATTTTTCATTTCCTTGGTTCCAGCAGCTGTTTCCTCTTTCACTCCATTACCCAGGCTTCCCTGTGCAAACCAATTGCCGCCATCCACCATTTAACCATACATTTGCAAGAAAGCATCGTTCATCACGTCCTGCGTTTCAATGGGAGGTGGCTGTGGACAGTGTGGAAAACATGAGACATAAAAGATGTCTTTGCACCATACAGACTGGGAAGAAATTATCATTTTAATATAATTTGCCATGTCTGTTCCTCTCCAGGGATCTATTACATGGAGGAAGAGACTGGAGTGGTCTCAACGAGTCACTCAGAAATGTCACCCTGGCTCTCACTCACTACATTTCTACCTCTACCTCACTGAGGTGCCTTAAGGGGAAGTGTGGAAACAGCCAAAGAGAGCATTTAATATTCACGCCCAGATTGAGAGACGTTTTGGGTATTAGACAAAGAGAACTTTGATGTGACATTAAGCATGTGCTGAAAAATACATAGAAATATATATATAAAAAAGCACACATGGCATTTATTTTTGTCTCAATTCCTGGCTTCCCCTGTACCCACATCCTTCTTAGAGAGGGAGTGAAAAGAAAAGTCCCTTCACTCGAGTTCTCTCCTCTTTTTTAGGAATTTATTTGAGCAGCTGGTGAGTTTTTGATGTGTTTCACTTTAATACCGACTCAGACTCATCTCCTGGCTGAGATTCTCTCTCTTTCTTTCTCGTTCTTGCTCTTTATCACTCTCTCCCTTTCCATCCATCTCTCTCTCTTTCTCAATGCCCAGCAAAATCCTTCTGGGTCCCAATTAAGACTCAAAGCTGCTGTTCTCTGTATGATAACAACACCAAGCACTGACAACATGCTACCTGTCAACGAAAGCATCAACACACGCCATCTGTTCCTGGGCAAATTGTCTTCATTATACACAAACTTCACAAAACAACACACTCTCACACAAAAATATGTATATACAGTGGTATTCCACTGGTGAAAATTTGTGAAAACATGAATTATTGAAAATGTACATAAGTTTTCTTGTATTTGCTATGTCTGCCTTTTGCTTTAATGGCAGCATGCACTCAATATCATGGAATTTAAGTGTGGGCAAAACCTGATTACCCATGTAATCCAGCATGATTTGAGAATATTCCAAATAGAATCTTGTTTGCTTCAGTGGAAACAAGGAAATCAGTCCTTTAGTAAAAAGAAGATACAAGGGTCAATGTCACAAATGTACAAATATTGACCTAGAAATTGTGCTGTCTCTGAAATATTTTTTTCTTCATTTTACATCATAAACTTTCCTTGTTTTACATTTTTCATTTATTTATTTATTCATTTTATTTGTAGGTTTAAATTAGATTTTGAATTCCAGATTTTGCAATGTGAACTCTGACTTTTGAACCCCACTATACTCTTGCAAAGGATTACCTTCAACATGCAGAAATCTAATTACAAGCTAATCTCACTTGAATTCAACCACTCTGCTGCATGTTATCAAATCTTTCCACCTTTTTATGTTTTGCTTTTGTTTATAGATGTGCATTAATTGTTTAGTTTTTTTTATTTCAAAGAAAGGTGTTACAAATACTTTGATTTGTGAACTATAGAAAAACACCCTTGATCTTGCTTCTTAATTATTAATACAACTAATTAAAATACAGCCTGCTGTTGTAGGTAACCACATTTCCACTCACACCCCTGTTTCTCATAATGGTTTGTCAGGGAGCAAATTATCCTGAGGAGGTGATGATAGATTTTGTTCTCTAATTAAAACAGACTTTTTTTCACTCACCGGTCTATTAATCAGAGGATAAAACTGCATTGTCTGGAAATATGGAGTTACAGTCCTTTCCAAATGGGAACATTCACCTAGAGAGCATTCAAAGTGTGCATAGACAGAATGTTTTCACTTTCACTATGGACTGAGTAAATTGGTTTCATAAGACTTGTTTTACAGCACAAAAAGTGCAGAACGTTTCATACGTAAAACTCCATAGGGACAACACCACTCTGTTTACTCAGCTATGCCACAAATTATTTGTATATGGTAAGCTAAAATGTTGGATGTGACTGTTATTGTCACTGTCAAAATGGTCATTCAGGTCTTTGTGTTTTGTTTTATGTCATCATTAAGTTCTGGGCAGTGTGAGAAGATACAGTATATAGTAGTTGAAGGGATAGTTCACCCAAAAATGAAAATTCTCATAATTTACTCATCCTCATACCATCCCAGATGTGGATGATTTTTTTTTTTTTACTTCAGAAGAACACAAACAAAGATTTTTAGAAAAATATCTCAGCTCTGTAGGCCCTCACATTGCAAGTAAATGGTAAATCGTTAAAGCTCCAAAAATCGAATAAAGGAAACAAAAGTAATTTATATGACTGCAGTGGTTAAATACATGTCTTCAGAAGCAATATGATAGGTGTGGGTGAGAAATATATCAATATTAAAATCCTTTTTACTATAAATTCTCCTCACTGCCCAGTAGGTGGTGATATGCATTAAGAATGAATCGCCAAAAACAAAAGAAGAACAATGTGAAAGTGGAGATTAATAGTAAAAAAGGACTCAAATATTGATCTGTTTCTCACCCACACTTATCATAATCACTTTTGAAGATATGGATTAACCACTGGAGTCATTTGAATTACTGTATATTTTGGTACCCGTTCACTAGCATTGCAAGGACCAACAGAGCTGAAATATTCCTCTAAAAATCCTTGTTTGTGTTCAACAGAAGAAAGTCACACACTTTCTGGGATGGCTTTAGGGTGACTAAATGATGAGTGAATTTTCATGTTGGAGTGAATTATCCCTTTAACTGCACTTTCACTACAACTTTCACTCATCACAAATATTCTGATTAGGTCTACCTTAAAGGGACACAAAAATTAAAATTCTGTCATAATTGAATCATCCTCGTGTTATTCCAAATTTGCGTGACTTTATTTCTTCAGTTGAATAAAAAAGGAAATGTTAAGTAGAATTGTATGAAAGAAGATGCAATGAAAGTGAAGGGTGACTGAGGCTAGCATTCTGCTAAACATTAAGATCTGCTAACACAGCAAACATTGTGTGCGTGTGTGTGTGCATGCGTGCGTGTGTGTTCTTATTGGTAAAAGGCCCAGAGGCATCTCTTCTCCTGCGGCACAGACATAGTGCTACAGGAGGGCTAAATATAAACAGTGTGGGCAGCTTACCATACGGGCGGTTTGCGCGACCATCTGAGGTGCTTTATGGGTCTGATGGGCTGATGACAGGATCTGTGCTATCAGGCTGTGAGGACCCACACTGTTTGAACGCAGTAACAGTACGAGTCAAACGCAGGGAGTGGGTGAGAGTGCTCTGGACTGCCTCACACTGAGAGGTTTAATGAGAAAAGAATAGCCCCCAGCAGATGTGAGTTCAGACTCTCACTCATGTCTTCTCACATGCTGGGTCAGCACTGTTTAACCACCATATGTGTCCTTTGCGTTTTGGCCACACCTTAAAATGGCCACTTCAAAAGCAAACAAAGAATGCCAGTCTGGTGTTTTCACGTAAGAGGTAAGTTCCGACTTGTGAAATTATGTGGATGAATTGTGTAACATATGCTCTGGTGGCCTGTAGCTAATATTCTCTGTCTATCTGTCTGTCTTTCTGTCTATATATCTAAGACATCTTGGTCCAGCACAACCCACAGATGCTCAATCAGATTGAGATCTGGGGAATTTGAAGGTCAAGGCAACACCTTGAATTCTTCATCATGTTCCTCAAACCGTTCCTGAACAATGTGTGCAGTGTGTTAGGGTGCATTAACCTGCTGAAAAAGGCCACTGCCAACAGGGAATACCATTGCCATGAAGGGGTGTACCTGGTCTGCAACAATGTTTAGGTAGGTGGCACGTGTCAAACTGATGTCTACATGAATGGCTGGACCTAGTGTTTCCCAGCAGAACATTGTCCAGGGCATCATACTCCCTCCTTGTCAACTTCCCACGGTGCATCCTGGTGCCACCTATACTTTCCCAGGTAAATGGCACACACATACATGGCCGTCCACGTGATGTAAAAGAAAACAGGACTCATTGGACCAGGCGACCGTCTTCCACTGCTCCAAGGTCCAGTTCTGACGCTCGCGTGCCCATTGTAGGAGCTTTCAACAGTAGACAGGGGTCATCATGGGCAATCTGACCGGTCTGCGGCTATACAGCCTCATACGCAGCAAGGTGCGAAGCACTGTGTGTTGTGACACATTCCTCCCTTAACCATCATTACAATTTTCTGTGGCTTGTGCCATAGTAAACCTTCTGTTGGTTCGGACCAGACGGGATAGCCTCTGTTGCCCTCGTGCACCATGGGCACCCAACACCCTGTCACCTATTTGTAGTTTGTCTCTCCTCGGACCACTGTCATTAGATACTCACCATTGATGACCGGGAGCACCCTACAAGCCTTGACGTTTCAGATATGCACTCACCTAGTCATCTGACCTTGACAATTAACACTTGTGAAAGTCACTCTGGTCTTTAATCCTGCCCATTACTCCTGCATTCAACACACTGACTACTAGAACTGATTGTTCGCTTACCATCTAACCTACCCAGATCTTGACATGTGGCCTTGTTAAGAGATGATCAACATTTCTCACTTCACATGTGAGTGGTCATATTGTTTTAGTTCATCAGTGTGTATATATATATATATATATATATATATATATATATATATATATATATATATATATATAGTAAAGAATTTGAGTAAAGAAACAAATATAAAATAAAATTCTGTCATAATTGACTCACATTCAGGATGTTCCAAAAACTTTATTTCACAAAAGGAAAAGTCTTAATGAATATTCCAGACTGTCTTGTCAGTAAAATGGCAGTTGATATGGACTCACTTTAAATCTTAACGTCCCAAAAGTATCATAAATGTAGTCAATGTGACTCATGCATCATATTCCAAGTCTTCTAAAGAGACACGAAAAATGTTTGGGTTGTTTCTCACCAAATTCATATGCCTTTGGAAGAATTAGAATATGACGCACAAGTCACATGGGTCATCTATTTGATAATGTAGTTAATAAATGTTAACAAAAACGTTTTAGACGTAGGCTACACATTTTTAGTCTTTCTCTTCAGTAAAAGTGAACCAAACTTTATTTATAACTCATGTTACACTACACAGATTTGTGTCCATCCAAATGCACTCTAAAATGAGAATGTCCCTCCACCTGCAACCAACTAGCAAGTAACAAATTGTGGCAGTGACATGATTAAAGCCCATTGGCTAAAAAAAAAAAAGAAAAAAGGGACAAGCCTAAATTTCCTCTTTTTTTTTTTGCCAGTGTTTGTGCCATCACCTGATTTACATAATTATTTTAGTCAATCAGGTGCTAAAACAATGCAGACAGCATAAGTTAATAAACAATGCTATCCATTCTTAGAGAATTCCTCTATGCATGTCTAAAAGTAGACAGAATCCGTCAGAATCCATCTACTCAGGAACAGATAGCCATTTTCATCTGGTGAATGCTAAAAGTCGATGACAATTTATGAGTCACTTCAGTCTTTTTAGATTTTGTCTTCACTTAATGCCATTACTTGGCGTTCCATGAGACAGCATAGATATGTTTATACCAGCCTTCATGTCAGAGAGGAGATGGCAATTTTGCTAAATATATGAGAGTTGAAAATATTAAAGTGTTTCTGGAGTTTTAAAAATTCTACTTAAATTTCTAAATACAAAGAGAGACTATTAGTGCTTGAAATCATTGTATACTCCCTCTGAGTTGTTTATCTGAGCTGTTTTTAAGGAATAAAAAAACTCTGAAAGCATAATGTAAACTAATCAGGGCACTAATAAGTACCACCAACAGCAGTAACTCACCAAAAAGACAGATTATTTCCACATTAATGATAAAAACATTACACTCTTGCCACAGACTGATCCTGGATGGTGTTCAACACATTTTTACTGCAATGCCGCAAGCAAGCTCTTGTGCATGAGTCCCATCGACGGTCGTGCTACAGAGATGAATGGACTGAAACTCTCCCTCTCTATAATGTCATCTCTTCGCCCCATCTCTCTGCCTATAATCTCTGGCCCACAGGCCAGGTGAAGACCATCCTGCAAGCAAACACCATGTCATACATTATGCATTACTGCACAGCTAATGCGTTTAAACATTGTCCGCTAGCCGCCCTTGTTATTGGAGACCTCCTTACTTGAGTAATGAGAGTCTCTGTGCCCAATGTCCTGTACAGCAGACGATGACTGTGTTCAGAAGAGCAAAAAACTGAAAAGGAGAGAGAAAGATAGAGAGAGAACAACTGCCAAGCTCAGACGTATGGTCTCTCCCTGCTTCACATCCTCCTTCACTTAAAAAATCACATCTTAACTTCACCCTGTGTTAAATTCTCATTGTCTTCGTGTCAGTAGTCATTAGACAAGTCAATCTTTAAAGGTAAAGTGTCTAATTTTTTGTTAAATAGTTTCTCTCATAGAAAAGTGCAAGTAAGGTTTCAAACAGGAGTATCATATATAAATATTGCAAAATAGTTTAGGGACTGGATGGCTTTTGGATAGAAACTGTTCAAGAATCTGGCAGTGCACATTTTAATTGCCCTGTATCACCTTCCTGAGGGCCTGATCAAACCTTTCTCTCAACTTCCCGACATTCCCTGTGACAAAATCATTGCACGGAAATCAACTTTTGTATTCATTTTAATTTATTATTATAAGTAGTATTAAAGGAAATATTAAGAGTGGATCTTAATACAGAAAACAGGATGGGAAAAAGTGGGTCAAAAGGTCAATTAGAACCCGGGTCGACCGCACACAAAAAAAGCCTTTCCACACACAAGCGGCGCAGTTTGTCTTCAACTTTTGATTTTCCACCAGACTATTAGAGTGAAAATAGCTGCATTATGTGTGTCACGATCCCCTGTTGTCTGCCCCGTGTTTCACTAGTCTTTGTCACAAACTCCAATTCCCATGATTCCCGGCCCTCATCACTGCCAGCCCTGTGTCATTGTTCTCCTGTGTATTTAAACCCTGCTGTTTCTCCATTCCCCTGTCGATTGTTGATGAATGTAGATGTTTCTATGTTATCTTTGCCCTTCGTGGATGTTTCCCCAGCCTGTTTACTCTTTTGATGTTTTTCGTGTTTTGGTTTTGTTTTGGTTTTCCCACCGTGGATGTTTCATTTGTTCCTGTCTTGTTTGTTGTTTTTTCATCTTTCAATAAAAGAACCGCATTTAGATCCCCACTCCTCGTCTTCCTTCGTCTGCCATCGTAACAATGTGGCAAGTGCTATTAACACCTAGTGCAAATAGCCACACCGTTTATAAAAACTAAACTGCAAAACTGGGTCATTAGCAGGTATGATGTCACATTAACATTCCATGACGATGTTTATAAATGCCTATGGACCCTATTTATTTATATCTGCAATTTTTAATTATTTAGTGTAAATGTATTACAATATACTTTGTATTATATAACCCTTTAATAAGTTATAAAAAACAAAACAAGTTACCACAGCTATGATGAGGTTTCTAATACAGCTGACGAGGGAGTGACAGAAAATTTGGCATCTTTCTCTCTTCTTACTTTTGTAATCCACGGCTCTCTATTTGTTTCTTCTTTTAAAAATCTGAAAAAGTATAACCATATGTTTCCACTGGCTTGTTTTGAGCAAAGGTAAGCAAGTGTTTTCAATGAATTCCTATGGAAGTCGAGTGCCAAGCTATCTAGGTGGATTGTGGGACTGACAATGGTGTAGAGAAAGGCGTTGAGGGTGTTAAAAAAAAAAGTTACAATTCCTAGGCTTAATGCAAATGAGCAAAGAAAAATGCCACTGTGAGCTGAAATCCCAGTCATAAGCACTTCAACATGAAGATACTGCTGAAGTTTCTACCGGAATCATTGCTATAATAACAAACAGACTCCAAATGATGATTGCATGCATTTATTGTGGCAATACTCTGGCTGGGTAAGCAAAAGTGTGACTTAAAACAGACTTGACAGATGAGGACTGCATGCATTCATTGTCAAAGTACTATGGCTGGATAAAAAAAGTATTTACCCAATTTTTATACATTAGACATTCTAAAGTATAGAATGTATATATACTCAGAAATAAAGTTTACATCTTTCTGACTGTAATAATGAATATATACTGTATGACAATTATATTGACTGGGCTGAGTTCGAAATGGCACACTACATACTGCTCTTAATATTTCTGCCATAGAACGATGTAGCAGAAGCAGCAAATGTAGTATGGGAAGTATGCCATTGCAAACACAATTTTTGCTGTAACATGCCCCAAAGCGGCAGCTCTCTGGCATGGTGAGCGGCGTTGAGCATTTGTTCCGCACCAGTGGAAACGGACTGTAATATGGTATTTTTTATTTTGCTTTTGAAGCAAATGGCCAAACAAAAATGATATTTGCAGTGGTATCAATTCACCGCTATACACGTTTACCCCAATATCATTTACTTCTGCATTTCAAAGCTGGATATGTGAAAAGGGTCTATTCCACATTCAGCAACTTGCCTTGTCCTCAAGTAGGTTAGCCATTCAAAACAGAGATCATTTACATGTAGAATCTCATTCTAAGAGTCAGAGAGAAGTTGGAAAATCATTAGGAACTAAAATTATTAGACTTTTTGGTACAAAAAAACCTTAATTAACATTACAAGTAGACTTCAGGGAAATATATAAATGCTATATGTGTAGCATATGGTCCCTATAAGTCCAATCACTGATAACAGTGGAAGATCTGCTGACTTCTTGAATCCGAATCTGACCTGGCACTGATATCTGGCAACCTTACGAAGTGCAGGGAATGAAATGACAGATATTGTCATAAGGTCAAAGGTCCAAACAATTACTCGGGATAAATAATGACAGTGACTTGTCTGGAATAACAAGTAGACAGATATATTTGACTAATATTGATTGACAACTCTGTCCAGCAGCCTGTTCAGAGTGTCAGACTCTCCTCAGCTAAAGCACAAACTCATACTGATACACCCCTAATCAAAGTCCTTTCTCATTACTAATCAAACACCAGTCTGCAGGCAAACTGTCAAATGAATGTAGCCAAAAGTTTCAGAAAAATAAGAATAGAAACTGAGGGGGAAAAATCATATTAAAGAGAGGATTTTGAGGCCCTTATGAATATACCCACCCTTGGGACCACAAATATCAAAGTCATTCACTTTTCAAAAGTTGCTGAAATTTTGGGGCCATTGTAGTTTCATTTTCTTTCATGTACAGTAGTTGTGTAAAAATGATCCTGTGTGAAGTAGTGGTGGCTCACAAAGGTCTTAATGACTATTGACTAGTTTATGTAAAATGTTACTTATATTATGTATTTATTTAATTTAGTTGTTTAGTTTACTAGTTTTAGTGCTGTGCTTTAGTTGTTAGATAGGTTGCTCTGTAAGTCTCCCTGAAGTTGTTTCTTTAAATATATCCCCTTTAATGTACCATTCTTCTAGCCTTACAAATCCAGACGAACATCTCTGGCAACTCCGTAGCATTTTTGCTATTTTGAGAGTCCCACCATGAGCATTGCATTTTTAAGATGTCCAATGTTTAACAACACATCTCAAGACCCCTGCATTCTGTTCTGCATCTACCTGTTTTTGAATGCATTGAAGTTTCTTGAATGCCCTTGTAAGAAATGCCTCCAATCAATCCAAAAATATGTCATTTTCCCAAAGTTGGACACAGAATTCAATGAACAGACAAAACATTAAGGACATTAGGAACATTAGCATATTCATTAGGGCATGACAGCTTCGGTTAAAATATATATTATGACATGAACAATGAACAAATCAAGCTAATAATCCATTAAACAACCTTTAAGCATCCGTTACTATTTTTTATTTTGTGTTACAAAAAAGACACATCATAATTCATGCACAATAATATAAGTAAATCATTTAAAACCGTATAAATTAGCCACACTGAAACAAGTGGTTGGACTCTAGAACACAATGATTAAGAAAAATATGTCTGTACAAAAACATTTTCATATGATAACATTAACTCTCAGAAGGAATGTTTGTTAGCAAACAAAACAGCAAGCATATTGTATAAAGGCTTAGTTCACAAACATTTCAATTCTGTCATCATTTACTCACCTTGATGTTGTTCCAAACACAATTTGGCTTTCTTTGTTTCTTTTTTGTTTGGCAGAATATTTGACTCAGTCACCATTCACTTTCCTATATGGGGAAAAAACAAAACAAAGAAAACAATGAAAGTGAATGGTGACTGAATAGGGTTGCAACGGTATGAGATTTTTAAGTACAATAACCGTCTCAGAAAATATCCCGGTTTCACGGTATCACTGTATTACACAATTATTATTATTATTATCAGTTACAATGACCTTTAAAGGAATTAAAACAGAAGGGATTTTTTATTTTTTTGGTTGAAAAAATGCTTTAGTATAATTGAAACTTGAAACCATTTATTTTTATGGAAGTTTGTGTAAAAAAAATTCTCCCTTTTGAAAATAAATAAGAATTAGGATGAAACAATTATATCTTTAGAAATAAACTTTTGAACAAAAGAAATGGGAGAGAAAAAAGAGCAGGACATTTTTGTTACAATCTTCCTAAAAATCAGATTATAATTTCGTGATTTTTTTTCAGTTCATGTTGAGATTTTGTCCAAATATCTCAAAATGCTTTAATTACTAAAATACATACATAAATTTGACTAAAATAACTAGTAAACATCAGCTGTGTGAGCTTTTAAAATAATGTCCTATGATTATTAACAATGAACATATACTGTCGGTGCTAGTAAATATAGGACCCTCGGTCTCCCATCCCAGGAGCTTCTCTTTACTGTCGTGTCATAAAAGCATGGGAACATGTCATTGTGGAGGAATAAAATACTTTGTAGATGGCTTTAAATGGCAGGAGAATGTCCTGAGGTTTCCCCCTCCTCCTCTTGGTCTGTTCATGGTGTTTTTTAATTAAAGGAAATGTACTGCAAAAAAAGCCTCCACCAGCTCACATACACCCACATTATTCTATCACGTCTACTGCAGGGCTGTAAAGCTGCCGTTAATGTCTGGTTGTAGCATGGTTAGAGGGGAAATGGGAGGATACAGCACAGCTAGAAATGAAAGCAGAAACACCATTTATTCTGTCCGCCCCCTGCCCCACTTTCCCCATCTCCTTCTCTTTCTCGCTGTCCAATCTCTCCGATCTGTCATCCGCTGGCATTTACAGTGCATTTCATTCAGTCGTTCCTTAAAGACAATTGGTTTTCTCCACTGATTCCATTAACATGAAGGCAAAGAGAAATGAGAGGTGCACAGAGGCTGGAATAACCCCACACTCACCACCCCTCCACATGTACTCAACAAGCAGACAACACACTACACACGTGACACAAAATTACATTTTATTTTGAACCTGATCTTTTGCATTACACTTTAAATAAAGGCTGAATAGGTCACAGCAGGGAAATGCATGTTTCACTGCACTGTAAAAAAAAATCTTGTTATATTTACAAATACTGGCAGCAATTTCACCAGAAATGCACTGCAAATATACAGCAGACTTAATGTAAAACTCAAATGCAGTTCTTTACTGTATTCATCAAATACTGGCAGCTACTGTTTTTCAAAGTAATTAGAGTACAGTTCTGGCACCAGCTTTGTACAGTATGTTACTGCCAGCAGTTTCAACAGTAATTACATTTTTTTTAATGTTTGTTTTTTACAGCTCTGTAGCTCTTACTTTTTTAGTACATTTCAGTATATCACTGCATTTATACAGCTGCACACTGTATTTGCAAATGCAACACATAAATGTATTTAAAGTTACAATCATGACAACTCACATTAAAATAAAGTCTTGAGTCACATAAGTAACCTTATAAACGTCTAGGTTACTGTTGTAACCTCCGTTCCCTGCTGGAGTGAACGAGACATTGTGTCGAGTGAAGTGACACTAGGGGACTCTCTTGAAGGCCTCGGTTACATCTGAACTTGAGAAAAGACCAATGAGAATTTGGCAGACAGAATTTGCATGGCCAGGTGGACACAACGTCTTGTTCCCTCAATTTGGGGGGGGGGGGGGGGGGCAAAGCAACGTGGAGGCTGGGGGGAGATAAAGAATGGCGAAATATGTCACATGGGTTTTCAGGCCACATGTGGAAATGGCGCAGTGGTAGATCTTGTAGTTACTACAAACACGGTGACCGGGGGCAGCGGGGTCTGCCCAAGGGAGAAGTGGGTCTGCCCACAGGGGGACGGTACCGTGGAAAATACACACAGGGGAATTAATCCACAAGGGCCCATCCTGTGGAGCACCTGTTCCAGTACAGAGTAATTTTAATAGTAGGTCTGGTCGGGGAATTCCTCCGCTGATTTCGCGGACCAGAGGGCTAGGGAGAAAGAACATCCAGGGAGCGTGAATCTAGTGGACCCTCCTGTGGGAAAAGAGAGCACGTGATCACCTCAATGGAGGGGATAGGTGCGAGGTGTTCCTCGTCCTCCCTGACCTTGCACAGCACCCATGCAAGTAGGCTCACTGGGGAAATGCATACTTGCGCAGCCCCCGGGACCAGCTGTGTGCCAGTGCGTCTGTCCTGAGGGGAACACATGGTACGTGCCGTGGCGCCATGCCCATCTCGTGACTCGAGTCTGAAGCCAGTGCTGAAGCGATCTAATAGGCATCAACCCCAGCGGTGCGACCGCCGCGGAGGATGCCATATGCCCCAGGAGCCCTGGAAAGTTTTTAGAGGAACGTTCAAGCTGTGCCTGGCTTGAACAAGGTGAGGCATTTCAGCACTGATTGGGCGCGCTCTTTGGTGAGGCGCGCTACTATTGAGACTGAGTCTAACTCCATGCCGAGAAAGGAGATGATCTGAACCGGGCGAGCTTGCTTTTTTCCCAGTTGACCTGAAGTCCTAGACGGCTGAGGTGCCGGAGCACCTGGTCCCTGTGGGCGCACAGTGACTATCGAGAGTGGGCTAGGATGAGCAAGTCGTCGAGGTAATTGAGTATGCGGATGCCCACTTCCCTTAGCGGGGCAAGGGCTGCCTCTGCAACATTCGTGAAGACGCGAGGGGACAGGGACATGCCGAAGGGGAGGACCTTGTACTGATACTCCTGGCCGTCGAACGCGAACCATAGAAAGGGTCAGTGCCGAAGCAAGATAGAGACGTGGAAGTACTTGTCCTTCAGGTCTACCGCTGCAAACCAATCTTGATGCATTTTGAATGGGAGTTTGTGCAAGGCCCGGTTGAAAACTCGCAAGTCCAAGATCGGTCGTAAGGCGCCGCCTTTCTTGGGTATGATGAAGTAAGGGCTGTAGAAACCCTTCTTCATCTCAGCTGGAGGGACAGGCTCTATCACGTCTTTGAGTAAAAGGTTGATCTCCGCACGTAGGGTGTTGGCGTCTTTGCCTTGCACTGAGGAAAAAGCGGACGCAGCTAAAAGGGGACGGGGCCTGGCAAACTGTGCGACGGGTTGGGAAGTGAGAGCCATGCATCCAAGCTCCATGCGAGGGGCACTAAAGGGACGATCGTTTTTGACAAGGCTTCGCAGCAGGGCGGAGCAGGAAGTGTGGCGTCGGGAGGCAAAAGCGCGTCCTGAGGCTTTGGTGAAGACTCGAAGCACTTACCTTGCTCTGTGCACCCAGCAGGGGGCAGGTTAGGAACTGAGGAGGAGGTCCTATTTAGACTCGTCACAACCGGCCAGCCGGGGGGCAGCAGTAGTGGATCCGGAGGCGAGGGGTCCGCATCTTGGGTGCCGGAACTGCTGGAGTGTGGCTGAGAATGTGGGTACCACAGCCTGAAGGGGGTGTGGCAAAGGAAATAATTTCAAATAAGGATTCTCCTCCTGGACCTTTACTGGGCGACGGAGTGGTCTCCTTAGCAGCTCCGGAGCAAACGTCTCGTTCCCTGGGCCGTCCATCTCAGGAACACTTGGGAGCCTTCCGGGTCCTCGAGGACGTTCGGGAGACGGGGGGCGTGCGCTTCCTGTGGGTGCTTGACGCTGGGGCTGAGAGCTGGGCCCTGGTTGAGGCAGAGCTGCCTGCCGTTTGGAAGCAGCAGGAGGACGCCCTCGGCGAGCAGATGAAGCACGGCCCACGCTGGAACGGTGGCGGGGCATGATGTGGGAAATGGCCTCCGTCTGTTTCTTCACCGTGAGAACTGTTGGGCGAAGTCGTCGACGGTGTTGCCGAACAGACCGAGCTGGGAGACGGGGGCGTTGAGAAAGCGAGCTTTGTCTACCTCCCGCATCTCAGACCGAGTGTCCTCGCTGTGACCTTCAAGGCCTGGAGGGCAAGGTCAGTCGCAGAGCGCAGTTCCTGCCACACGTCATCCTACAGGCCTTGGAGGGGAGCACCAGGTGATCCCGCCAGGTGGCGGCGTTCTCGGGTCACAGGTGGATCGCCCTGGGGGACCTCTGAGTCCCCGTGGGCAGCCCCGCCGTCGAGGGTAGTGAGAGCGAATAAGCGAGGAGGTCAGTTGCGGGCAGTGAAAGGTGCTTGAAAGCAGCTGCACAAGCTCTGAATGATGAGCTTATTCGCTGACAGCTTATTCGCAATTGGCTAGACTCAATATGTGGGTGTGTGTTTCATGGGCTAAGTTAGCTATGGCATACTACTCTTACAACTTCTGCTATAGCAGTGTATTGCAGTAATAATTAACTTGATGTTGATTTTATACCCGGGAGATGAAAATAGCACAAAAAAAACCCTAAACTAACCACTTTCCTCCTAAAATTACAATGAATGGATACTAACATTGTCTTCTATAATTTGCAACACATACATATTTGTTACAATATCAGAAAATGTAGTTTAGTGTTTCATGTGAGTGGAGGTGGCATAGTGGCTAAAGCACAGGGCTGTTATTCAGAAGGTTGCTGGTTCGATCCCCACAGCCACCACCATTGTGTCCTTGAGCAAGGCACTTAACTCCAGGTTGCTCCGGGGGGATTGTCCCTGTAATAAGTGCACTGTAAGTCGCTTTGGATAAAAGCGTCTGCCAAATGCATAAATGTAAATGTAAATGTCATGACCCTTTATCGCTATTTTTGATGTGAGGGACGTGGCTCTGGAGGAAGTTAGAATGACTAAATCAGTTACAGCACCTATAAATTGCTGCCTCTCAGGTCACTTGGTTTTGGAACAGACCCATGGACTTGACGTCATTGTTCACATTGTAGAGACATAGCTTTAATTAATCGTAGAGTCATAGAAGTGTTGTAGAGCATAGGCACTTCAGTGTCAGAAAAAAAACTGACTGGGAATAGCATACTTTAGTTCCAACATGTCAATAATTTTACGAAAACTTTTGCAGTCTAGCTGTGTGAAGGATCTGTACAGACATCTTAACAAAGTAGTATTAGGTTTAAGTTCAAATTTATATAGAGTGTTCATTGACCAATTGTTGCAGTATCCTCGGTTTCCTCTTCTCACACTAGCTTTGAGTTGTGGTTAACCTTTTTCATTTTTTATATTATATGAAACATTTAACAAAAAATATAGATTTTTGGCATTAGAAAATCAAAAAAAAAAAATTGTGATGTAGAATACTGCAGTACAATATTTAAAAATATATCGCTTGTTTCTTCTACCTCTACCTTGGATAGCCTAACGTTTCTCTCAAACATACCAAAGGTTATGGACATATCTCGTCACAGAAGGAACAACAAGTAACAGTCTCTCCACTGGAATTTTTGTTGGTCCAATGGCCACATTTAACAGCCAGTGTGTTTAAACTGCTCTTAGCAATGTAGAACTGCCTCTCATGGCTAATCAAGCATAATACCGTAGTCACCTGTTGCCATGTGTGGATCGGATGTGTGAATGGCGAGCTGTACGCAATTTGCTAGTTTGAATACTTTTTTCAGTGTGAAAACGGTGAGAGTCGATTGTTCCATAACTGTTCTAGGAGGACAATATGTCAAAGAATTCAAAATCTCGGGCACTGGAGAAATTAAAAAACACGTATGTGCTCAAGCTGCTCTTGCTATTCTAAATATAAAACTAAATTAACAAATAAAACATGAAGTCTGTTGTCTTAAAAACCATTTATCCTTCTTTGAGTCTAAATTGAATTGCAATCAGATTGCCCAAAGTATTTAACTAATACACCAGCACTTTGAGCAAAAGTCTTAGAGATGTACTTGCGTGTCATTGCGTTTCTTTGCTTTGGTTTCTTTGTGTTGCTTGGTTGTGTGGAAAGTTCATTCCGTCGATGTTTTGGACTCTGTTATGATTGCGGATAGCTATTGTCTGGAGGAAGCGAGGCCTTCTGCAAGAAGGACTTGCGACTCCCGTTGGGTGTGTGAACCATAGGGCAGAAAGTGAGAGGCTTCCTCAGGACTTTTGGTGTCCTGAGTTTTCCTTGGACTCTACATAGCACGGAGGATCTGGAAGCAGCAAGAGACGCTTCCAAAAAGAGCGTTGCAAGAGCAAAGATCAGCAGAAGAGGACGATCAAGAGAAGAGGGAGAAGAGTCCATTGGGGTAGGACATTTTTTTATTGAAATTAGCCACACCCCAAAGGTGTCAATGTTGATTGACATTTCCATTTCCTGATATGGCTGCGGATTTATGCATTGTCACATAATGTCACAAGGTGTTACATGGCCATTTGGTCTTACCGAGGGTTTAAGTTTGTGGAACAAAGAAGGATCTTTTTTATTGGTTATCAATTACAAACCCTAATTTTAGATTAAACAGGCATGGGTGTGATGTCTCCTTCAGCAATTTATGTGTCATGGATGAGTTTTCATGGCTCTCTAATGGCTCGGTGGGGGATCTCTCTGATCTGTAGAATGTGTTGTTGTGTTCATTTGATGGCTTTGTTTGTGGATAATCCAACATTAGCATAACAACTATGATATAGTGTTTCTTCAACAAATGCATCTTTCTCCTCAGGAACCTGAAAATGTTTGAAAGATATGGGGCTGCCATTTTTTTTATAGTGCTAGCTCGAGTAACAGCAGGGGATTCTAAAATTCAAATATCTAAAACAGAGTAAAGATAAATTAGGTAGAGTCATTATTTTTTTAGCTGAAATTCAGGGACAAAGTCTTATTCTAGCTAATATTTATGCACCTAACGTTGATGATCAGAGCTTTTTTATAGATCTTAAAGGGATGTTGCAAGCCACTGGCACCCCTCATGATAAAATATAGGGAGGAGACTTTAATCTTTTGATGGACTCAGTCCTTGATCATAGTGAAGCAAAAGTGTGCAAGCACCTAGAGCAATATTGACGCTTCACAGTATGTGTAAAAATCTTAGTCTTACAGATATTTGGAGACTTTTTAACCCATCTGGTAGGGACTATAAAAAAAATTCATAAGCGCATAAGATTTACAGTACTCTAGAATATATATATATATATATATTTTTATATGTAAGTCCATCATTTCATCTGTCATTGATTGCTCAATTGGAAATATTTTAGTTTCAGATGAAATCAGTGTCTATATGGAGACCTTCTGTGGGCATAGCTTGGGAGGCACTTAAGGCAGTTCTTAGGGGCCGGATAATATATTATGCCGCATTCACCAAAAAATCCAAAGCACAAGAACTCTTAAAGAATCTTAAAGATCCAAGGCAGAGCTGAAGCACCAAATGTCATCTAATGGCCTCAGAGAATTGACCCCATTGAAATACAGATATAATACTATTTTGTAGTGGAAGGTGGAGTTGTGGCTATTCAGGGCAACATAGTCATACTTTGAGCCAGGGGACAAAGCAGGGAAGCTTCTGGATAGATATATAAAACAGAGAGAGTCTTTTTTTTTTTTACCATTCCCTCAGTTAAATCTGCTGGTGGTGAAATATTAACCTCTGCCACTGAAATGAATAATGGTTTTAAAGAATTCTATCATGATCTTTATAGTTCCACATCTTCATCTACTGAAGAGGATATTAGAAATTTGTAGAACCATTAGAACTTCCTAAACTGTCGGCTGTACAAAAAATTCTCTTGATTCAGAGTAGAGTTGCACAATTAATCGAAATAAAATCGAAACCGCGATATGACCTTGTGCGATTATTATTAAATTGCAACGGGCTGCAATTTATTTCATTAAATAAATATTATGCGTTGCTCTGTCCTGTCTAGATTAAGTTACAGCATTGTTACTGTGTTTTCAGAGCAGTTCTGTGCTCTACAACTCCCTCTCTTGCTTAGAGTTACAGAAGTGCTCCGAGTTCGGTTCCGTTTGCTTATGTGCGCTAAACGCTTTACTTACACTAAACTGGCGCATCCTGTGTGAAGCGTTTTTTATTATTATCTGCAGTAGCAGCATCTCAGTCTCCGCAAGGCACTGGTATCATAATAATAACACGGAATACAAGATGGTGTATAATTCAAACATCTTTATTAAATGATTGCTGAGCAAACAGCATTAACAATAACACCTGCAGAGTCCAGAAAATTCTCTTTCTCATTCTCCTGTCATTTGTTTACCTCACGAGAGAGCGTGTTGCCCTTATTACACTCCCCACGGAAACAAGTGAAAGCGGAACTAATATTACAACATCCAACAAAATGAAAAGGAAGGAACATACATATAATAAATCTATATCAAATACTTAGTCACTATACTATAATGCCTTGCTAAATTAAATATAATAAAATAATGAATACAAATAAATATTGAAATGTTGACAAACTAACCAAAATTTTCACTTTAAATTTAATTACACCAATGGGTTATCAGTTCAACTTCAGTTTGACATTAAGCCTCATTCTTTAGGACTATCTAATATACAGTAAAGAATAGTTTGTTTAAACATACTAGTTTTTAAGGCCTAGAATAAAGAGTAACATTTCTATTTTACAATTATATTTTGTGTTTATTCAATTAACCAACATTCATTTTGACAGCAAAAACTAGGCAACAGCTATGGTTTTACCAACAGGGAAATTTAGTTAATAGTGACATTGAGCAGAAAACTTACATATAACCAGTTTTGTCAGAGCTGCTGATAAAAAGTTAAATGATCAGCATTGATTGATGAGATGAAAATAAAATTGGAGATCTGTATCGGATGTTAAAATCCTGATTGGGAGTGGTGATGGTATAGTGGTCTAAAGCACATAACTGGTAATCTGGTAATCAGAAGGTCGCTTGTTTGATCCCCACAGCCACCACCATTGTGTCCTTGAGCAAGGCACTTAACTCCAGGTTGCTCCAGGGGTTATTGTCCCTGTAATAAGTGCACTGTAAGTTGCTATGGATAAAAGTGTCTGCCAAATGCATAAATGTAAATGTAAATGATTGGAGCATCCCTAATATTCAAGTTGACTGTGTTTCAAAAACTAATGATGATGATTAGTGGGCTGAGACCCTATCACAAAATGGACAAAAACAGGTACACGGTGTATGGTAACATTTGAATATGAAGAAGACATTGTTTCACTTTTTATATATTTATTTGTTTGTGGGTGAACTGAAAAAAGGTCTCAGTTTGGTTCTTTTACGAAGGCTCAAGTGTGAAAACCCTAGTAGCCTTTTTGCAGTTGAACTTGTGGAAAAGATTACCATCATAATCGCAGTTCAAATCGCAATCACAATATTTTTCAAAATAATCGCAATATGACTTTTTGTCCAAATCGTGCAGCCCCAATTCAGAGATAACCTTGGAGGAGCTTGGCGAGGCAATTAAGGCCTTGCCTGTAGGTAAGGCACTGGGGCTAGATGGCTTTGCTGTTGAAATTTTAAGATCTTATGCTACAGAACTGGCTCTACTTTTGCTAGAAGTTTATACGGAATCATTAAAGAATGGAAAGCTTCTGCCAACAATGACACAAATCCGGATCAGTCTGAAAAGGACAAAGATCCAAGTGAGTGTAAGAGTTACTGTCCAATATCCTTGATCCAGCTAGATGTTAAAATATTGTCAAAAATTTTGGATAACTGATTAAGTGAAGTTATGACATCTCTTAAACATATAGATCAGATGGAGTTTATTCAGGGCCATAGCTCTTCTGATAACAGGCGTTTTATCAATATCATGTGGTCAGTGGCTAATGATCAGACTCCAGTCGCTGCCATCTCACTTGATGACGAAAAGGTATTTGATATGGTAGAATGGGATTATATTTTTAAGATTTTGGAAATGTATGGGTTTGGGAATACTTTTATTGGATGGATTAAGTTACTTTATAGACACCCGGTGGAGGTGGTACAAAACAATTTATTAATTTTAAATTATTTTACTCTGTATAGGGGCGTCCGGCAGGGTTCCCCTCTTTCCCCATTATTGTTCTGTCTTGCTCTGGAACAATTAGCAGCCACGATTATAAAGTAGGATAATTTTTCAGAGGTGATGATGGGAGGTGTGGCACATAAGCTTTTGCATTACGAAGATGATATTTTATTATTCGTCTCTGACCCCACTAGATCTATTCCTTGCCTACACAGAACTATTCATTCCTTTTCTAAATTCTCAGGATATGGAGTTAATTGGTCTAAATACGAAGCTTTGGCTCTGACAGCATACTGCCCGGTAATGGCTTTTCAGCCGGGCACCTTCCAGTGGCCCCAACAGGGCATTAAGTATTTGGGTATTTTATTCCCAGCAAATTTGTGTAATTTAATTACACCCCATTATCTCGCATTTGCATGTGGTATGGACAAAAGTGTCCAGAGTGTTTAATTCAGACATATTTTTAACATATGGATTGTTAGGGAGTTTAATATGCTCTGTGACCTATATGAGAGTGGAGTGTTTAGATCTGTGATTACCAGTTCTCAATTCTTCAGGAATTTACATCTGCGCCACCTGCACTGTACTATATTTGGGAGTAGCATACACCATCCTAGAGTGGCAGATACTCTGGGAGTGGTTATTACTGCTTTTGGAAAAGGTCATGAGGCATCAGTGTATTACTCCCTACTAATTCAGAGTCTGGGAGACGGATATTCAACTTCTCTCAAGAGATTATGGGAGAAAAATGTAAACTTGGTATTGGAGGAGGGAGTGTGGGCTAGGATTAAAAAAAATGTCAAGTCTACATCTAAAGATGCAAAAGTGCACCTTATGCAATTTAACATTTTACATAGATTCTATTGGATCCCCTCTAGATAGGCTTGGTTTTAAAGACACACCCACCTGCTGGTGATGCCAATCAGAAGATGGGGACACAACCCAAGTTTTTGTGGGTGTGTTAATATCCAAGAATTTTGGTTGAGGGTTCAGAGTATTATGTGTGACGTATTAGGCACTCAAATTTAATTTTACCCCAGACTCTGTATTTTAGGTGATGTGGTGGTCATTAATATAGGGGATAAATGCATAAAAATTGGGTCATAGCCAGTGTTTTGATCAGCAGACAGATTATTCTTAGGGGATGGAAGTTGGCAGGAGTGCCCTCATTTCAAGAGTGGTGCACAGAGATGGGGAGGGTAGTAGCATTCGAGGAAATGTCATGTAGAAGTCTAGGCAACTTTTAATAAAAAATGGGGCAGCTATTTGGCCGTTTTGGAGGGCTCTCAGGGAGAGGCAGTGGAGAGAGAGGTGTAGTTTTAAATGTGTGTGATTCTTTTTTATATATATTTTGTGTGTGTGAATGTGTGTGTGTGTGTGTGTGTGTGTGTGTGTGTGTGTGTACTCAGTGTGACCACAGGGATATTTGTTGAGGGTCAGGGTGGGGTTCGGGATTGGGAGGGGGAAAGGGAATAATGTTATATATTGTCTACGGATGATAGACCAAATCACTCTTTCAAAGTTAATTTTCAAATCAACTGAACCTTCATGCTCGCTTTAGAAATTCTCCACCGACCAATCACTGTTTTGCTTTCAAACACGCTCTGAAATACAAAGCCGCAGATGTTTTGGAGCATTGTGTGTCACATATTTGCAACGCTCTTATCTGTACTGTTTTACACATACTTGGAACATATATAGAGCTGTGTTCTGAGTTCGGTCTGGTTCATGTGTGTTGCTAACATGCGCTAACTTCATGATCCAGATTTACTTTAGTTGCACATTTGCGTGATTACAAATATGTTTGGACATTAAAAGTTTCTAAACAAATCGAAAGTACACTGGGATTTTGTGGGCCATGAAGAGACGAGAGTATTACATCATGTATGGAAGGAGGAGCACAAATCTTTTGTAAACAGAAACTACAACACACCATCTAAAAATAAACTTACTAGTTTGTAGTTTTAACACTTTGTTCAACATAAAAGATGCTGTTTAATGTAATTGTATATTTTTTTTATCTTTTTGAATTATCTAAACAGTGGCAACATTGATTTTTTAATAAAGCAATCATTCAATAATTGTGATAAATAAGCGTGATTATCAGTGTTGGAATAGTCTCTTTTTTTTTCTCCCCTTTTCTACCCAATTTGGAATGCCCAATTCCCAATGTGGCGGCATAGTGACTCACCTCAATCTGGGTGGCGGAGGATGAATCTCAGTTGCCTCTGCGTCTGAGACAGTCAATCCACACATCTGATCACGTGGCTTGTTGACTACGTTACCGCGGAGACCTAGCATGTGTGGCTTCACGCTACTCTGAAGCCACACATGCTATAACCACATTATAGCAACCATGAGGCAGTTAACCCAACGTGGCTCTACCCACCCGAGCAACTGGGCCAATTGGTTGCTTAGGAAGCCTGACTGGAGTCACCCAGCATGACCTGGATTCAAACTTGTAACTCCAGGTGTGGTAGTCAGTGTCTTTACTTGCTGAGCAACCCAGGCCCCCCACGTCTTAGAACAGTCTTAAACACTGGCACTTTCCTCCGTTCAGCCTCACTGGATAGACAAATAACAGCCACAATCCTGATCAGGTGCCTTTCTTCCCTGTGATCTCAAGGGGAAATGGCTTCATGGGGAAAAAACTTATAAGCAACAGCTTTTTATTTCAGAGAAAGAAAAAAATGTTCAGACAAATAAATTGCTAGACATTGTAATGGTGTTTCTTTGCTGCGGCTCTGCCATGTGGATGAGAAATTTCAATATGTTGGAACAACTTAATACAGAATTTATAAGCGTGCTTCCCTGTTCTTGCAGAGAGATGCAGTAAACCCACTTTATTCAAGGTTTTTCTAGTTTGACATTAAATCCTGCATATGATTACATAGACTTTTTATAGTTGGACTTGTTCTGTCAAATTAGGTATTTTAGCACCCTGTCCTGCTGGAAATACAGACTTATTTCATTCTTGTGAATACAGATAATCAGGGTCTCAGGGTTTAGGAAAAACAGATGAGAGAACGAGAGGAAAGAGTGAATGTGAAAAGAAATGAGCATGAGAGAGACAGGGAGAGAATGGAAGACAAGAGTGAGAGGAACAGAGATCCTGAGAGTGAAAAAAGAGACACATGGAAAGAGATGCTCTTTCCAACTCTAAGTGGTCTGAATATATGAAGAAATTCTCACCTTCTCCATAATCTCAGCATGAGATGATTCTTCCCTCTAAGACCTTGAGAGATTACCGATGGTAAGCACAGCAATTTCCTCCACTTTGAAATCTATCCTTGCTTGGAGAGAGAGAGAATGTGTGCACACTCAAAGGCCCTCAATGTTTCTCTGATGCTCAAGATGATAACAAAAATAAAAGTAACTAATTTAACAAAGTTGAACATTAATAAATCACAAAAAATCTGATTATTTTGTGGTTCAATTTAACGTCATGGTTACTGTTGTAACCTCCGTTCCCCGAGGGAAGGAACGAGACGTTGTGTCGAATGAAGTGACACAAGGGGTCTTCCTGGGACGCCAAACGTACCTCTGAACTTGAGAAAAGGCCAATGTCAAGTTGGCAGACAGAATTTGTATGCCCCGCCCCGGACATACGGGTATAAAAGGAAGCGGTACAGTGAGTACAAGTCAGGATTTTGCACTGAGGAGCCGAAAATAAGGTACAGCCGTTTACAGTGGTAGGTCTAGTGCTGTGGCAGTAGGGACACAACACCTCGTTCCTTCCCTCGGGGAACGGAGGTTACAACAGTACATTCCCCTTCTGTCACTCACTCGACGTTGTGTTGAATGAAGTGACACAAGGCAAGGCAAGGCAAGGCAAGTTTATTTATATAGCACATTTCATACACAATGGTAATTCAAAGTGCTTTACATAGAAGAGATTAAAATAAGAATAACAAAATAAGAATAATTGAAACAGTTTAGAATAAAATAAAATAAAATACAGTACAAACAGTTGGACACACAGTGGCACAGTGCTCATTAAGTAAATGCACAGCTAAACAGATGTGTTTTGAGTCTGGATTTGAATGTGACTAATGTAGGAGCACATCTGATCTCTTCTGGAAGCTGGTTCCAGCTGCGGCTGGCATAATAGCTAAAAGCAGACTCTCCTTGCTTAGAGTGAACCCTTGGTATTTCTAGCTGATGTGATCCTAATGATCTGAGTGATCTGTTGGGTTTATATTCAGTGAGCATATCTGCAATATATTGAGGTCCTAGACCATTGAGTGATTTATATACCAGTAATAATACTTTAAAATCAATCCTAAATGTAACTGGGAGCCAGTGTAAAGACCTGAGGACTGGTGTGATATGTTCATATTTTCTGGTTCTGCTCAGAATCCTGGCAGCAGCGTTCTGTATGAGCTGCAACTGTCTTATGGTCTTTTGGGGAAGGCCAGTGAGGAGTCCATTACAATAATCCACCCTGCTGGTGATGAAAGCATGCACAAGTTTCTCTAGGTCTTGACTGGAAACAAAGCATCTAATTCTTGCAATATTTTTCATATGATAGTATGCTGATTTAGTTATTGCTTTGACATGACTACTGAAACTAAGGTCTGACTCTAGAGACACACCAAGATTCCTGACTTGATTTTTAGTTGTTTGACCCCTAAGCGTCAAGGTATGCATTCACCTTGAGAACGTCATCTTTGTTTCCAAACACAATGACTTCAGTTTTGTCTTTGTTTAACTGAAGAAAGTTTTGGCACATCCAACTGTTTAATTCATCAATGCATTGGCACAGGGAGTCAATGGGGCTGTAATCGGTAGGTGATAGGGCTAAGTAGATCTGTGTGTCGTCTGCATAGCTGTGGTAAGCAATTTGGTTCTTTCTCATTATTTGGCTCATTGGGAGCATATACAGGTTGAACAGGAGTGGCGCAAGAATTCAGCCTTGAGGGACTCCGCATGTCATGGACGTCCACTCAGACTTATGGTCTCCTATACTCACATAATACCCTCTCCCTTCTAAGTATGACCTGAACCATTTTAGGACCATCCCAGAAAGCCCCACCCAGTTTTCCAGCCTGTCAAGAAGTATGTTGTGATCGACAGTGTCAAATGCAGCACAGAGGTCGAGTAGTACCAGTACTGATAATTTGCCTGTATCAGTATTTAAGCAAATATCGTTTATTATCTTTATGAGCGCTGTCTCTGTGCTGTGATGAGATCGGAAACCAGATTGAAAATTGTCAAAGTATCCATTTGAGTTCAAGAATTTGTTCAGCTGATTGAAGACAACTTTTTCAATGATCTTGCCTATGAAAGGAAGATTTCAGATCGGTCTATAGTTGCTTAATATGGTCTTATCCAGATTGCTCTTTTTCAAGAGGGGCTTGACAACTGCAGTTTTCAGGGAGTTTGGAAAACTCCCAGAGAGAAATGAAGAGTTTATCACTTCTAGGAGATCTGCTTCTAAACAGTTGAACACACTTTTGAAAAAAGATGTGGGAAGTGCATCAAGGGCGCAGGTTGATGTTTTAAGGTGCTGTATGGTTTCTTCCAAAATTTTGCCATCAATTTCTTTGAAATCAGACATAGTAACTACTTTCTCAGGTTGTGGTATGATTTGTCTGACCCCAGCACAATTCAAGTTGTGCTGATCACCATTCTGATATTTCTGAGGAGAACAAGGGGTCACATATAAAAACACCACGCACTGACCGTGTTACGTGAACTGCTGAGACAGGTGCAAGCAGGCTACTGCGTGCTAGAGGCAACTGTGTTGGCTGCACTTTGCCCTCCCCAATGCCCCCAAAGAGGTGTCATGTACAGACCTTAGGTTCCCCGCAGCCCTGAGTGGGGGAACAGGCACTACATGACTAGCCTGGGAGCAAGCCCAGCAGCCGCGCCTTTTCTCTCACTATGTCTCTCACATAGGACGTGAAGCGGCGCAGTGGTAGGTCCAGCCTAATGAGGGGGGACTCTACAAGCACAGCGACCGAGGCAGCAGAGCTGCCCAAGGGAAATGCGGGTCCGAAATACATCACGGGGAGTTTGCCTGAAAAGGGAACTAAGTCCGTGGAGCCCGACCCTAGTACAGAGCACCCGTGACTTGTAGTGGGTCTGGCCGCGAATTGCTCCGCTGAATTCGCTGGCCAGAAGGCTAGGGAGGAGAACATCCAGGGAGCGACTCTTAGTGGCTAACCTGGGATAGAAGGCGCACTGGATCAACTTGGTGAAGGACACTGTGTGCAAGCGGAACACCCGGTTAGAGAAGAACACCAATTCGCGAACAAGCGCCACTTTAGGGCGTAAAGTTGCCTGGTGGAGGGAGCTCTGGCTTGGTTGATCATGTGTACGATTGCAGGTGGTAGATCAACTAGATCTTCTGCATCCCGTCCAAGGGCCAGATGTGGAGGTTCCAGAGGTCTGGGAGCAGGTGGTAAAGGCTGCCCCGTCCCTGAAAAAGAAGGTCCTTCCTCAGGGGAATTTTCCAGGGAGGTGCTGTCGTGAGGGGCATAAGATCCGAGAACCAGTCACGCGTGGGCCAGTAAGGGGGCCACCAGGATGACCTATTCCTCGTCCTCCCCGATCTTGCACAGCACCAGTGCAAGAAGGCTCACTGGAGGAAATGGGTACTTGCGCAGGCCCTGGGTCTGTCCCGAGAGGAGCTCCTGTCAGGGAGTACCAGAGCGTGCAGTGGGAGTTGTCTTGCTGAATTGGTCCTATATCAGCTGGACCACCTGGGGGTGGAGCTTCCACTCTCCGCTGAGCGAAACCTGCAGCGACAGCGCATCCGCCGTTGTTTTGCGGTTGCCAGTGATGTGAGTGGCGCGCAGCAACATGAGTCGCAGCTGACTCCAAAGGAGGAGATGGCGGGCGAGTTGTGACATATGACGAGAGCGCACACCACCTTGGCGATTTATGTACACAACCATCGCAGTGCTGTCTGAACGGATCAAGACGTGCTTGCCCCGAATTAGTGGGAGAAACTCCGTAGGGCAAGAGATACAGCCAACAACTCTAGGCAGTTGATGTGCAATGCTGCCGGGGTCCAGAGGCCAGCAGCCCCAACCCTGTCAAGAGGTGTCTGTAGTCACCACGACACTTCTGGACACATGCTGCAAGGGGACTCCGGTCCGCAGAAAGCAGAGGCCTGTCCCAGATTTGAAAATCTGATGGCAAGAAGGGGTGATTGTCACACGGTATGTGCCATGGCGTCGAGTCTGTAGCCAGTGCTGAAGTGGTCTCATATGCATCAACAGCTGTCGAACGCAGGTAAAAATCTGTTTCTGCTTGACCATTTTGAACGAGAGTCTGTGTAATGCCCGGTTGAGAACTCGCAGGTCCAAGATTGGTCACAACCCGCCGCTTTTTTTGGGTATGATGAAGTAAGGGCTGTAGAAACCCTTCTCCATCACGGCTGGAGTGACGGGCTCTATCGCATCCCTGAGGAGCAGGGTCGTGATATCTGCTCGTAAGGCACTGGCTTTCTCGCGCGCACGGAAGTGGAGCGAACACCACTGAAACTAGGCGGGAGCCGAGCAAAATGAATCGGGGGGGCTGGCAATGAGCGGCGCCCTGACCCGAGGAACCGATCGAGTAGCCGTGGGGGGGGAGTTGGAAGTTTCCAGTCCAGCCTTGCGCTCACGGCGGCCCAGGAAAGCATAGCGGATATCTGCACGTCAGCCGAAGGATGCAGCCCAGACGAGTCATCAGCATCAAACGCCGCTGTGACGCTCTTCGATGCAGCGGTGATGTCGTCATCCAATTCCAGGGGGCTCAAGGGAGAATGCCGAGCCGCACTCATCCCGAACTCGGACGGAAGCAAGCAAGTGTGCCGTTGGGCGGGTGGTTCGTGGAGATTTACCCAGCGAAACCGAGCCCATCGTCATCCCCAAATCGCCTTCATCGCCAGCCGGGTCATCCTCAATCCCGTGGGAAGAAGAACGACGCGGGGGGGGGGCAGCTGAAGTGGCTTTCTCTTGTGAGAAAAGAAAGCCGCGACCGCAATGTTGCCATGGCTATGTTCTCACACCATTCATAAAACACTGCGTGCATGTGATCGCAGCCCAGGCATGCAAGGCAGCCTTTATGACTGTCAGAATTAGAGAGAAATCAAGCGCATCCAGGAACTACACAGAGGCGGAAAGACATCTTTAAAAAAAACGCGTCCTGAAAAGGACGTTCAATGCCTGCTGTGTATTGCTCTTTTATGAGTGGAAATTCAAACTCTTTCAGGCAATGAGAAACTCAGGCATTGAAAGCGATGTCGAAGCGCCCAGGGGCGTGGACTGCACAGGGTGCAGAGAGAGAGAACGCCAGCTGGAAACATGCCGTAGATCCAACAGTAGTGCTTATCGCCAGTAGAGGTGAGTAAAATAGTGGTGAACTCGGCTCCGAAGAAAGTTTCTGACTGGCACTCGCTGCCCCGCTTCCCTTTATACCCGTATGTCCAAGCCGGGGCATACAAATTCTGTCTGCCAACTTGACATTGGCCTTTTCTCAGATTCAGAGGTACGTTTGGCGTCCCAGAAAGACCCCTTGTGTCACTTCATTCGACACAATATCGAGTGAGTGACAGAAGGGGAAAAGAAAATTTGCCTCTAAATATATTTTTCCTTTTTAAATGCTTTAAGTTTTAATGCATACAGTTCCTCTTAAAGTGTGTAATTATTGTGCCACTTGCGTCACCAAACAGAACTGAAAAAATAATGATTGTTTTCAAACAGGTTTTCCGAATACTCCCTGGTCTTCCAGTGGAAGACAGTCTCCATAAACTCCATCAACTCACCCTAACTCAGTTCTCCAGTGGCCTTTCATTAGCATTAGTACCGGGTGTACCGTGATAATTTAAGATGCCATTCAAAGACTGCAAATGACTTTGGAATTATGAATTTAATTAATAAATAAATGAGCATTTCAGAAGGTCTTACACCATAATTTACTTATAAAGAAGAGCCCAACACAAGGTATTTGAAAATCGCTCAGAAAAAAATGAAGGCATTTTAATGTCCAATTTAGTAAATGGGTTAACTGCATTAAATAAATACGATATAGATTTCATTTATCATTGTTTCATGATATTATATCTTTTATCATGTTAACACATTAAATTTGGCAGCCCATACTTCTATGAAATTAAAAAATGCCATCTGACTGTTGCCATTTTTCAGAACCAGCTGTAATTATTCACAGACGCCAGGGTTACAATAGCAATAGTGACCTCTCCATTATTAGGTAATTTCCTTTCAACGAGAGTAAAAAACAACAACAAAGAGTGGAAAAGTGGGCATCAGACACAGAAAGTGATTCATCATGTCTTATTCACAAATCATCTATCTTTGTGTTTGTGGTCAATGGCATGTCCAATGAGCACTAAACAAAACTCAGAAACCAGTTCAAGGTCTATCGACAAATCCTCCTGTGATTTGACTGAGTGTGTTGAAAAGCTAGGCTAGCAATATGAACCCATTGATTTTCTGCCATATTAAAAAGGATTAAGGCAGCCATAAATGCAACTGGAAAAAGACTTAATGGGCCATACTTGTGTGCTAAACTTTAATGTCTGTTATTTTTTCCCCTTTATTAGGCCCCATTAATCACATTTCAGATGTTATGATGGATGGCTGTCAGTGGAGGACGATTCATCTTATGGATCTCAAAGGTCCTTCCATTTTCCGTCCTTCAATAAGACACCTAAACTATTACTATGAGTAGGAGCTCACGGAAGCAGGCAGACAGAACTAGAGTGAAACATTTGTCTTTTCACATCAGGCACCTCAGGCATTTGATTACCAAGGTCAAGTATCCTTCATCTTTCCAAGCAACTCCTTGGCCCTGCTTTCCAGGGTTATGTGCCATTTGAATTAAATTAAGAATGGCTTTAAAATATTCCATTCCTGAATTTGAGTTGAATTCAAACTGAGTTAGCAAACAGGATGTGAACTTGTAATTCCACCTAAAAGATGCCATTCTGTTATATGTCCTATATTTGTATGTCTAATTATACTCTTACCTTGTTTTCAATTCTGTGTCTCACTCAGAGCATGCGAGCGGTGATAATTCCACCTGAGCGGAAAGCGCCTTTTTGAAGATTCGCCGATCGCTCAACCCAGAATGCGCTTCGTGATATGCTGGTTTGGGAATCTAAATAAACAATAGGCCTGAGGTTATGGAGCTCTAACATTGTTTTAGTGAAGTTGCAAACCTTATAACCTCAATAAAAGTATTAATCAAAGCTAAGAACGATGAAATCGAGAGGGAGTGTGGAGAGACCGTGAGAATGATCAAATATTCCTTTTGGAATCGTACGTGTCACATTGGCAGAGAGCATGAGGATGTGCTACGTGATGTAGTACAGCAAAAGGTGAGCTAGTAGGCTACACTACTATTCCAAAATAACTAATAGATAAGTAATGCATCTTGTTGTTTTGCCATCATGTTAGTGCAGCTGCCAGCTAGATGCGAACGTTAGAGCACTGACTATATAAGCTTAATAATACTGAATATTTGCAAAACGTTTTTCCTTGAATCCCGGCAAACACACATAAAACCAATAAATATGTATGATCTTGCAGATCAGTGTGTCCTAATTTGCAGGCAGAGCATTCTGCTTTCTTGCCTCTATTGTACAATTGATCATTTGATTAGTACAGACTTCCGTTCTCGCATAGACAATTTCATTGCAGAATTATCTCACTTAATCTACCAGCTTTCGATTTCTGCTTTGGGATAAAGAGGCTCATAACTGCTGGTCAGTTCCCAAAGCCAAATCTACACCTTATAAATTATTCTAGATTAATGGTTGCAGATAACATCTTCCGACATCACTTGCTGCATTCATGCGCAGAGAAAAGAGCTATAAATTATTGTACATTAGAGAAAAAAAAGAAATACTTTTCTTAAAGGATGGCAGTGTAATTTATTAATTAAATCATGTTTATTTGTTTTAGGATGATTAAACATGATTTCTTTTAATATATATTGGAAAAAATCCCACTTTATGCAGGTTGACACTTACAAAGTCCAGATTCACTTTATAATGCTTTAAAAATATCAAAGGGGGCACATGTTATCTTCTAATATAATAATTATTATATAAATAATAATAACCACAGTCCTTTAGATTGCATATGATTCGTACATATAGAAATCTAGGGAATGTTAATAAACAACAACACTCAAAAAGAGAAAAACATTCCCTGCTGTTTTCTGGATAAGTTAATACACCCTTTAAAACTGAAAACAATATTAGGATGAGAAAGTGCTCATTTTAATTTACAGACCGAAAGTCTGATAAATCAGAAACCTATTAATGTATCAAATCTACAGTATAATCATTCAATTTCCATGGAGACAACTGAAGAACAATTATGAATTTCACTTTTACCTGCAATATTTGTCCTGGTATCAGTCCATGTTTTCATTATTGCCATTAAGGACTTGAACAAACTTTAAAGTTAAAACAATTGTAATTTTCAGGGTCGGTTGTATCACTCAGTTCCAGTTAAACTGTAAAACCGCATAATTCCGTGTATGCGAGTTTCCGTGCCAACGCACATACATTTTATCACTTGTAGAGGCATGTTTGACGACTTGTTTAAAGTAACTCATGTTAACATGAGTTCATAAAACTTTATTTCAGATGTGTATGTTACTAATCATTTGATAATTTAATGAATGTTGGCCTATTGTCTATATTTCACCCAGAAGGGCACCTCAGCCCATGTGGTCAAAGGGGCAGTTGCTTGGGCCACTGTAGCTACTCTGTGTTTGGTATACTCTGTATACTGTGTTTGGACCCAAGTATACTACAGAGGAATTTCGTGTCAGAGCGAGATTTTAGTGAATGCTTTTGTACCGGTGAGCGAAAGCGGTACTTGAGCGGAGCATGTGCTTGGGCCGTGAGTGTTGTGAATGGAGCGGGTTATTGAGCGGTTAACATATGAGGTTTTTACAGCAAAATAATGGTATAAATGGTATTAACCATTAATGTTTCAAATGCCACCTGTGGAAATATTGTTTTATTTTATATACATTGTATATATACACACATATACACAGTGTTGTGTGTAATGCATTACTAAGTAATTGATAACTGTAATTAAATAACTTTTTCCATGAAAAAAAGGAAGGGATTACTCTTAATTTTTCAGTAATTTAATTACTGTTACTTCTGATGTAATTGCATTAAATATCGTATAGACTATAGAACAATTCTATATAAAACAATAGTACATTTTAAAATGAAATATAACTTCTGATGTTAAAATTCATGTTTTGTTTTTAATATCATATTTTATATGATTTATTTAAAAGAATTAAAAGAGCCATTTCATGTCTATCCTTGTAATATTCATCTGGTCGAGGTTGATATGGGTTTTAAAAAGTAATTTGTAATAAGTAGTACAATTACTTTTCAGACAGAGTAATTAGTACAGAAATCTAATAACGTGGTCCATTCTCCGTTGACCTATCTCATCAACAAGGCATTTCCGTCTGCAGAACTGCCGCCGCTTGATGTTTTTTGTTTTGGGCACCATTCTGAGTAAACTCTAGAGAATGTAGTGCGTGAAAATCCCAGGACATCAGCAGTTAAAGAAATACTCAAACCAGCCCATCTGGTACCAACAACCATGCCACAATCGAAAAAATGATTGGCTGATTAGATAACGCGTGAATAACCAGGAGTACAGGTGTTCGTAATAAAGTGCGAAGTGTATCTATCTATCTATCTATCTATCTATCTAGAGAAGTGAATAACATTTATTATCTCGTTACAATGGCACCTGTCAAGGGGTGGGATATATACAGCGACAGGGTCATGGGCGCCCAAGGCTCAATGATGCACGTGGGGAGCGAAGGCTAGTCCATTTGGTCCAATCACACAGAAGAGCTACAGTAGCACAAAGTGCTGAAAAACGTAATGATGGCCATGATAGAAAGGTGTCAGAACACATAGTGCATCACACCTTGCTGCGTATGGGGCTGTGTAGCCACAGACCATTCAGAGTGCCCATGCTGACCCCTGTCCACTGCCGAAAGTGCCTCCAATGGGTATGTGAGCATCAAAACTGGACCATGGAGCAATGGAAGTTGGTGGTGGTCTGATGAATCATCTTTTAGATCATGTGGACGACTGGTGCGTGTGCGTCATTTACCTGGGAAAGTGATGGCAGCAGGATGCACTATAGGAAGAAGGCATGCCAGCGGAGGAAGTATGATGCTCTCGGCAACGTTCTGCTAGGACACCTTGGGTCCTGGCATTAATGTGGATCTTAATTTGACACATACCACCTACCTAAATGTTGTTGCAGACCACATACATGTACAATGTCAAGGCATTCCCTGATAGAAGTGGTGTCTTTCAGTGGGATAATGCACCCTGCCACACTGCAAAACAATTTCAGGAATGGTTTGAGGAACATGACAAAGTGACTTGGCCTACAAATTACCCAGATCTCAATCAGATTGAGCATCTATGGGATGTGCTAGACCAACAAGTCCAATCCATGGAGGCTCCACCTCACAACTAACAGGACTTAAAGGATCTGCTGCTAATGTCTTGGTGTCAGATACCACAGGACACCTTCAGAGGTCTTGTGGAGTCCATGCCTTGATGGGTCAGAGATGTTTTGGCAGCACAAGGGGGACATACATATTAGGCAGGTGGTTTTAATTTTTTGGCGGATCAGTGTATATACCGAACCCCAAGTTGCTCCCAATTGCAGGCTAGCGCCTTGCATGGCAGCTCTGCCGCCATTGGTGTATGAGTGTGAGTGTGAGTGTGAATGTGTGTGTGAATGGGTGAGTGGGACACAGTGTAAAGCGCTTTGGACCATTTACCATTTATTATATAATTTCCATAGGTGGCATTTGGAACATTAATTGTTAATATCATGAATGTTTCTCCTACGTATATTTAAATTTCATTACATTAAAAAAACATATATAACATTTTATGGATCATGGTGGAGAATACTTTAATGTCCTAAAATGCTTAATTTACCCATCATTTTGTTTGTCAATATTTATTTTATGAAGATGTTACAGTATCTGAAAACAATTTGATGGACATTTTGTGGCTAAATTAAAATCTGAATTTAAACATAATTTAAAATTAAAAATTAATTAGACAAAAGTAATTACTACTATTATTATTATTATTATTATAAAACTACTACTACTAATAATAATTTGTATTAGTAGTTCTAGTAGTAGTTGCAGTAGTAGTGGTAGTAATTATGTTTAGTTGCAAAACTTCAACTTGCAATTCAGTAAATTCAACATCCATGGTCAATTTAATTGAAATTCCAATCCTTGAATTGAAAGGATTCTTCAATTCTGAACATTGCCCAACCTTTCCGCTTTTGCACAAGGCACTTCGACTATGTTTGCTGCTGTATCCACAAGTAAACCATTGTTAAATGTGGCATCTCATCCTGATGCGTTTGAAATGGTGTTTTGGAGTTTTAGAGACTCTTTAAATGGAGCTGTTTCATTGCCCTATTTCAAGAGTGCACGCTTAAGGATTTAATGCACAAATATCATCCTGAAGATCCGCTCAGTGAAATGTACCACATAAAGCAGTATATCGCTCTGAAGTAAGGGAATTTTCAGTGTGCTGTGTCCTACAGGAAGTGAGTGTTCAATGCTCCGTGAGAATTCTCTGGGAGTTTAAAAGGACTTTCGATTGCTACAGTAATGAGTTTGGCCTGCTTTCCCCCTTACAGTGACATTCTCAGACACTCTTAACATGACTCAAGTGAACATGACTAGCTTCTTAGAGACAAAACATGCATGCACCTTCTGCTATATAGCAACCAGCAGCCAAGCATACAGGAGTTTATTACACCAAACCCAGAGAGGTGAAGATAAATCCATTCGGCTAGAAGGAAATAGAAGGTGAGAAAGTAAGTGAGAGAGAGAAAGAAGCGTAGTAGACAGACACACAGACAAAAAGCTGGAAAATGAGGGACAAAGTCTGCTTCCAGACCCCAAGCACTCCCTGAAGGTATGCTATATATTTCATAGTGTTATGGGACACTCTGAATGGTTTTGTTTAATTTGTAACACTCTCCAATACTAAAGTTGAGTATCACACTATTATGGGATCTTCCGTACCGTTTCTATTGATAGGTAATGGAGTGGAGAAAATAAATATATCCACGCTGATGAAATACCAATAAACCATGTGTATTTACAACATAAACAATATTTACAACAATAACAAACAAGGTGTATATACATGTAAAAGTGAAGTCCAGAGTGCACAGAGTTATTTACAGTGTCCAGATCAGCCTCACCGGGTGTTTGTATAGTCCGTGAGCACGACCAAGTGATGAAATGATGGCAGACCAATGTCCTCTGATAAAAGGTAATCCTGGCTGCGAGCCAAGCGAATAACCTCCAGGAGGAACGGCGTCTCAGCGCTTCCAGGTCAGTCACCAGCGTAATCCAATTTGTGAATGAGTGAAGTTTGATGATGTGCGTACTCGCAAATGAGCCCTGATAACCGGCATAGCGGTTCTTTAAATAGCAACTGAAAGTTAGTTCCTGTTTACGTGGCAGGAAAACACGTAGATGAATTCACGCGAAGATCTCGCGTGAACAGAGATCGGGGAATAACACACAACAGCTGAGGGATTAACAGAAATACAGGGGAAATCAGTATAACAAATAGGCAAAAATGACAAACATAATTAGTTTTGAGTAATTGAACCATATATAAAACCTTCCCTTATAGATCCCCCCCCCCCCCCAGCCTTCGGCATAGGAGGAGATCGTCCGTACCAGCGTTTCAAGTTAACCACATTTATAATGTCTGTTTTACATGGGTCTCCCCAGCGAACGGTGTAATTTATTGGCCCCGTTTTTTTTAATACTTCAGCTGGACCCTCCCATTTGGGCGCTAGCTTAGCAGAGTATTTATTCGAGGCAGACGAGAGAGGGTGAGTTCTAACCCAGACTAGATCTCCCGGCTGGAACTGCGCATCTTTCCGTCGGGCATTGTAGTATCTAGCTTGTCTAGATTGTTGCACTCCTACTCGAAGCTTTACCTCCTCTGCCATGGTGTTCTGTCTATCAATTAGGTTATACGAGGTTTGGTCAGGAGTGGGGTTTTTGAGGATCAACCTCTCCAGTGGACCATGTAGCTGTCTGCCCATCATTAATTCAGCAGGTGCTCTACCTGTAGTTTCCTGATGTGCGGTGTTGATGGCAAACCTTAATTCAGGCAACCACTGGTCCCATCTCTCATGATGTTGTCCCACATATGACGCAATCATTGTTTTTAACGTCCTGTTAATTCTCTCCGTCAGGTTTGTCTGAGGGTGATAACTGGTTGTAAGTTTTTGAATACTTCCCCAGGATTTGCAGAGCTCAGCAAGCACATTGGAGGTGAATTGGGCCCCCCTGTCTGAGATGAGATATTTTGGGACCCCCCATCGGGTAAAGATCTCTTCCCTGAGAATTTTGACAATCTTAGGGGTCTTACTGTCTCGAAGGGGGAACAACTCTACCCATTTGGTGTAATAATCCACAAACACCAGTAAGTAAGCGTTTCGTTTCTTACTGGTCGGGAAAGGTCCCATGAAATCCATCCCCCAAGTGTGACCTGGTTCTGTCACTTGTGTATGCTGTAAGAAACCGCTGGGTTTTGTATTGTCATGTTTATATTTTTGACAATGTATCGCATCCTTTTACATACTCCCAGACATCCTTACGGACAGTTGGCCACCACGCCACCTCCAAGAGCCTCAGCAGTGTTTTTAGTCGTCCCAGATGTCCTCCCAGTGGGTTATCATGTACGTAGTGCAAGAAACCAGGAATTAATGCCTGAGGAACAACCAGTTGGAATTTATTTCCATTGTTCTTGACAGGAACCCGGCGATATAGCACCCCCTGGTGGACCTCAAAGGTTATTTGGTTTTCTTGAACCTTTCTGGTTTTTTGGGCCAGTTGGAGGAGAGACACCGTATTATCATGACTTTGTGCTTGTGAGATTTCCTGTAACATGTGGGGTATGTCAGAAGCACATTTTGTTTTTATTATGGCTAGACAGGGCACACTTTCACTTTCAGGAGCTTCACAGACTCGTGACAAGGCATCTGGTCCCAGGTTCAGACATCCTCTTCTGTGATGTACTTGGAAGATGAATTGCTGCAACCTAAGAGTCCACCGGGTCAGCCGAGAGGAGGTTTTAGGGCTATTGAAGGCCCACGTTAAGGCAGCATGGTCACTATAGATGTCGAACTGTCTTCCTTCCAGGTAATGTTTCCACTTTTACACTGCCCAGACCACCGCCAGACACTCTTTTTCAGAATAATTCAGTTCAGGTCCACGCAATGTTCGTGATGCGTAAGCTATTACCCGTTCCCCCTCTGGAGTGTGCTGGGTAATGATGGCTCCTAAGCCCACATCACTGGCGTCTGTATGAACCTGGAACGGTTGATTGAGGTCAGGCTACATCAATACAGGTGGGTCTTGTAACAGCTGTTTGATGTTTTCAAGGCTGGTTTGGCACTCAGGAGTCCAATCCCACTTAACTCCTTTCTTTTTTAGATTGTTTAAGGGAGCTGTGATGTGGGCAAAATGGGGAATGAACTTGTGGTACCACCCGGCTAATCCCAAGAAGCGTTGGAGGGCTTTAATGTCTTTGGGAGGAGGATATTCAGCTACCGCTCGGGTCTTTTCAGGGTCGACCTCCACCCCTTTCTCTGAGACTATATGTCCAAGAAACTTCAGCTGCTTCTTAAAGAAGTGACACTTCTTCATATTTAGTGTAAGTGAAGCTTGGTTTAGTCTCTGTAGAATGGTGTTCAGGTGTTGGACATGTTCTGATAAAGACCTTGAATAGATTATGATGTCATCAATATAGACAAAGCAAAACTTCCCTCTCAACTCTGCTAGGACCTTCTCCATCAGCCTCTGGAAGGTGGCAGCGGCATTCCATAATCCATATGGCATGGAGCAGAATTGGAATAGTCCTTGGGAGGTGATGAAGGCTGTTTTGGCTTTGCTACTTTCCTCCATCTCAACCTGCCAGTACCCTGACTGCAAATCCAATGTGCTGAACCAGGAGGCGCCTTCCATGGACTCCAAGATGTCGTGGATGATTGGCATTGGATAAGCGTCAGGGATGGTTTTACTATTCAGCCTCCTATATTCCACACAGAACCTGTAGGACCCATCAGGTTTGGGGACCAGGACTACAGGTGATGACCAAGGAGAGAAAGAAGGCTCGATGATATGGTCTTGTAGCATTTGTTCTACTTGTGCATCAATAATCTTCCTCTTGAATGGAGAGACCCTATAAGCTCTGGATCTCAAGGGCATTTCGTCAGAAAGTATAATTTTGTGTTGTTCCACAGACGTTTTTCCCAGGACTTGAGAGGTGGTATGAGGCCAATTTTCCATCAGCCTTTTTAATTCATCCTGATTGTCGGAGTCCCAGCTGGGAACAACTTGTGTGGGTAAGACATGTGTGGGTGGATTCCAGGTTGGCGGTAAGGCATAATATAGACTCACAGCAGCAGCAGTCGTGCCTAAACTTTCACCCATCAGATGTGAAGACAGCATTGGATTTATAAGTGCAGTAAGGAATGGATGATAATCATATCCTTTGCCCATTTTTAGACCATATCTCCAGTGTCCCACGTCCACTATGGCTTCAGCGGTCCTCAGGAAATCCAGACCAGCTATAAGGGGAAAGGCCAGGTGAGCATCCTTCATTACATAGGTGTCCAACCTGCATACCTTGTCATGCCACTCATAACAGACTGATCTCTTGTTAATCGCCTGGTGCATCTTTCCATCAGCCATAATGAACCGTTGAAGAGGGGCTAAAGGGTCAGGTTTAGCTTCCCCTCCTAACTGTCTCCAGAGGCTCTCCTGCATAAGGGTGTATGTGCTCCCTGTATCCAGTACCGCCTTCACCTCTTGTCCTTTTATCGTCATAGGCACTACTAGAAGAGATGTCATAGGGTGGGGTTGAGCAATGGATACTCCTGCTAGATTTTTAGCAGTATGGCGTTCAGGTGGTCTTTTAGTTGTAGTCTCTTTGCTGTTCAATTTGCTCACTTTCTGCCAGTAATCTTTTGCTCCCATCCAGTCCTTCTCCACCATAGATCCCACCTTCACCAGCTGTTCCACTGATTTCACCATCCCTCTCAGACAGCCCGCAACTCTTGGATTGATGTTGTTAAGAATGCGGCTCACCATCTCCTCTTCAGTGATAGCTGGCTTCCATTTGAGGCAGAGGGCTCGGTAATCATAGGCAAAATCTCTCAAACGCTGATTGGGTTGCTGCACCAGTGATCTTAACTTGTCCTCCACTTCAGTGAGGTAATCATCTGGAAGAAAAGCAGACATGAAAGCATCTTTGAAGGATTGCCAATCTGTTACCTTGTTTTTTTCTGCCTTCCACCAGCTTAAAGCGGGTCCTTTGAGCACTGTACTCAGGGTGCCAACGAGCTCCACACTAGGTAGGGGTCTAATGGCCAGATAATTTTCGACCTGTTCGACGAAATGGAGTACGTCGGATGTCTCGCTAGACTCACCGAAGGAAGGGAATTCCAGGCGGATAGGAGGTTTCCCACAGAAAGATGACATACTGGGCATACATGAAGGGTGAGCCAGGTTCGATCTTTGTGCTCCAGCAGTGACGTCATAGGTAGCATTGCCTCTATTTACAGGAGGGACTTTAAGTCTTGTAGCTGGTACGGGAGTATTTAAGACATTAGCTGTAGATGGGGAAGGAGCAGGGTAAAAGGCTGTATTTGAGATCGAGAGGGGTACTGGTGAATCTTATTTTTTTCATCTGATTTTCCCATCTTGCATCTCTCCACGAGGAAACAATCAACCACCGCTCTCTCCAACTTCTCTATAGACCTCTGGAAGTGATCTCCTAAGTCTGCTAAGCCAGCCCACTGACTCCGGAAACTAGTTTCCCTATTAAGGAACTCTCTACAGACTGTTGTAATTCCTGTTCATTATGTTGTATTTTTGCATTTAGAGCCAATAAATTCACCTTAAGTTTATCAATCTCCATTTGCATTGTCTGTACAACATTTATATCCACCATTTCTTTTTCATCATCATCATCATCATCATCATCATCAGAATTATATAAAGAACTCAAAACAGATGCTATTTCATCTGTAGGGTTCCGTCTGGTAACAAACGGGCCCGCAGTGAAATCAGCATCCTCAGTCTCAACCGAGCTACACCTTAACTCATTCACATCAGTCTCAATTTCATCAGTATTTACATTCATTCTTCCTCCATTTGCTTGAGTCATGTCTTCCATATTAATGAACACAAAAAACACTATCAATAAATAGAAACAGCACGTCCCCGTACGGGCCACCACTATGTAACACTCTCCAATACTAAAGTTGAGTATCACACTATTATGGGATCTTCCGTACCGTTTCTATTGATAGGTAATGGAGTGGAGAAAATAAATATATCCACGCTGATGAAATACCAATAAACCAAGTGTATTTACAACATAAACAATATTTACAACAATAACAAACAAGGTGTATATACATGTAAAAGTGAAGTCCAGAGTGCACAGAGTTATTTACAGTGTCCAGATCAGCCTCACCGGGTGTTTGTATAGTCCGTGAGCACGACCAAGTGATGAAGTGATGAAATGATGGCAGACCAATGTCCTCTGATAAAAGGTAATCCTGGCTGCGAGCCAAGCGAATAACCTCCAGGAGGAACGGCGTCTCAGCGCTTCCAGGTCAGTCACCAGCGTAATCCAATTTGTGAATGAGTGAAGTTTGATGATGTGCGTACTCGCAAATGAGCCCTGATAACCGGCATAGCGGTTCTTTAAATAGCAACTGAAAGTTAGTTCCTGTTTACGTGACAGGAAAACAGGTAGATGAATTCACGCGAAGATCTCGCGTGAACAGAGATCGGGGAATAACACACAACAGCTGAGGGATTAACAGAAATACAGGGGAAAGCAATATAACAAATAGGCAA
This sequence comes from Xyrauchen texanus, assembly GCF_025860055.1. Lineage (NCBI taxonomy): Eukaryota > Metazoa > Chordata > Actinopteri > Cypriniformes > Catostomidae > Xyrauchen > Xyrauchen texanus. Next base: position 31,570,542 of record NC_068302.1, on the reverse strand, counting down.
AAATGACAAACATAATTAGTTTTGAGTAACTGAACCATATATAAAACCTTCCCTTATGTGGCCACGCTACAAATTCAATCCCTGCCGCTACTGCTCCTGTCAGCTCTCTTACACTACAACCACACGCAGTACCATATACAGATGGTAAAATACAAAACCATTCACTGACTCACACCACAACCGCACACACACAGCAACAACACACTGACATATACAGCATCCACACACACAGCAACCTGGATTGAAAAGTTTTTGGCAGCCTGAAACATAATGAATGATATTCATCTCGTGTTCCGCACGTTATATGCACTAAATATGCTTGTCTGAGATGCGCGCTTATGCAATGCGACTGAAGCCTGGTTTTCATGCGCATGTACTCAGTGTGGTACCACTTGCACAAGGGATACGCTCTGTTGGATTATTTTAACATGTGCCAAAATAAAGGTCTTTCAAATACACATCATCACTTTTACTAAAATGTATTCACACTTTACAGAACCCCACACAATAAAACCAACACATAAACACACAATACACAACACCACACTCTGAAACACATGTACACACTAAACACAAAACTATAAATGCACATCACCCCACACAAAAACACAAAAACCACACACCTGCCACACATATTGCCACACTAACTCATACTGCCTCAGTTCAATTCAACAATCCCATACAGCATATCTCTTCATCCTCACTGCCACAGCGATTAACCAGCAGACGGAGAGCTAATACTGACTAAAACCTGAGAATTCACCTGAGCATGCTGTCTTAAAGTTCAAAATTACAGTATAAACAAGAACTCAAGAAGATAAACCTAAAGAGCAATGTTTAATTTAGGAATTTCTTGCTTTGGTTATATCAAGACATGAATTGATGTATTTTTATGATTAAGACTAGAGCTTTCCCATATGACACATATACTATGAACTTACAATATACACTATGCACACACAATGCCACATATTGTATGAATTTTCAAAGTGTAGTTTCATCCCAAATGGAACACTTACAGTTTATTACAGTGTTACTACAAAGAAGCAGTCACTGTTTTCAGTGCCAAACTCAGTGCTAACTTTACTGTGCCAAACTCAGTTCAACGCTTAGGCTGAATCTCAAATAATGAATCTCAAATAATGTACTGTACATATTCACACAACATGGGGTCATGGTAAAGAATTCAACTCACATTTGCAAGGTGCAATCTTCACAGAAGTTTCGCTAGCTGCCAAGTTTACCATTCATTACGATTTCTTTGTCAGCAGAGCATTGTTGCCCTGTAAGGCAAACCGTGACCACTGAGTGCATGAAGTGTCCAACATTCCACACAGCATTTTTTTCAGTTAAAGAAATACATCGTCTGAGTAGTCGCAATACACTTCTTTTTATTGGCTTTTCAGTCTAAACTTACTACATGCACCACTTACACTACAAAATGGCATAAAATAGTGACAAAGTGTGCAATTTGGGATGCACCTTTGGGCTGGGCAGTATGGCTACAAAAGTTATAGCTCGATATTTTTCAGCCAATTGGCTATATTTAATATACACTCACCTAAAGGATTATTAGGAACACCATACTAATACTGTGTTTGACCCACTTTCGCCTTCAGAACTGCCTTAATTCTACGTGGCATTGATTCAACAAGGTGCTGAAAGCATTCTTTAGAAATTTTGGCCCATATTTATAGGATAGCATCTTGCAGTTGATGGAGATTTGTGGGATGCACATCCAGGGCACGAAGCTCCCGTTCCACCACATCCCAAAGATGCTCTATTGGGTTGAGATCTGGTTAGTGTGGGGGCCATTTTAGTACAGTGAACTCATTGTCATGTTCAAGAAACCAATTTGAAATGATTCGAGCTTTGTGACATGCTGGAAGTAGCCATCAGAGGATGGGTACATGGTGGCCATAAAGGGATGGACATGGTCAGAAACAATGCTCAGGTAGGCCGTGGCATTTAAACAATGCCCAATTGGCAGTAAGGGGCCTAAAGTGTGCCAAGAAAACATGCCCCACACCATTACACCACCACCACCAGCCTGCACAATGGTAACAAGGCATGATGGATCCATGTTCTCATTCTGTTCACGCCAAATTCTGACTCCACCATCTGAATGTCTCAACAGAAATCGAGACTCATCAGACCAGGCAACATTTTTCCAGTCTTCAACTGTCCAATTTTGGTGAGCTCTTGCAAATTGTTGCCTCTTTTTCCTATTTGTAGTGGAGATGAGTGGTACCCGTTGGGGTCTTCTGCTGTTGTAGCCCATCCGCCTCAAGGTTGTGCGTGTTGTGGCTTCACAAATGCTTTGCTGCATACCTCGGTTGTAATGAGTGGTTATTTCAGGCAAAGTTGCTCTTCTATCAGCTTGAATCAGTCGGCCCATTCTCCTCTGACCTCTAGCATCAACAAGGCATTTTCGCCCACAGGACTGCCGCATACTGGATGTTTTTCCCTTTTCACACCATTCTTTGTAAACCCTAGAAATGGTTGTGTGTGAAAATCCCAGTAACTGAGCAGATTGTGAAATACTCAGACCGGCCCGTCTGGCACCAACAACCATGCCACGCTAAAAATGGCTTAAATCACCTTTCTTTCCCATTCTGACATTCAGTTTGGAGTTCAGGAGATTGTCTTGACCAGGACCACACCCCTAAATGCATTGAAGCAACTGCCATGTGATTGGTTGATTATATAATTGCATTAATGAGAAATTGAACAGGTGTTCCTAATAATCCTTTAGGTGAGTGTATATCTCTATAATTATGTATTTGCTCTTTATTCTGACATTTCACATTCTTAAAATAAAGTAGTGATCCTAACTGATCTAAGACAGGGAATGTTTTCTTCGATTAAAAGTCAGGAATTTTGAAAAACGGAGTTTAAATGTATTTGGCGTATGTAAACTGCTGATTTCAACTGTATATAATTACAAGCTGTAATGTTACGGCCGCTATCTGTAGTCCACAGCTAACTTGCTCACTAAAACACGGTAATGTCCAACTGGGAGTAAGCCTCTGTTCTCCGTTCATATCTCAGGCAAAAAAAAGTTTGGCTACACCCATTCCAGCAAAAGATGACTAACTTAGATGCACTATGTGTGTTTTACTTGAAGCATTGTTAGGTTCACAATAATCAACAGTGTACTTTTAAGAAAGCTGCAAAATTAAAACTTACCACTGCTCAAGTCGTGCTTGCGATGGTGGTTCGGGTCGATCAGCTTGTTCTTCCAAACTTACATTATCTGACTCGGGCTATAGCTAGTATGGCAAAAACCGAAGCCACTGTTACCATAGTAACAGTAGTGTTTACAGAGCTAGAGAAAATTTATAAAAAATTCTGGAGAAAGTGGTTCTTCAGCAATTGCAGAGCTTCTTGGTTGACAACAAGGTCTTCGATATATTTCAAACAAGTTTTATAAAAATGAATTCGACTGAGACGGCACTTGTAAAGGTTTTAAACAACGTCTTAATAGTTACTGATTCTGTTGACTTGGCTGTCCTGGTTCTTTTAGATTTAAGTGCTGCATTCGATACAGTTGACCATGATATCCTTCTTTCTCGGTTAGAGCATGTTGTGGGCATTAGAGGAACTGCCCTTAGTTGGTTCCAATCATATCTTAAAAATAGAAGTTTTACTGTAAGCATAGGAAAATTCCACTCAAGTGTTGCTCCCCTGACTTGTGGGGTTCCCCAAAGCTCTATTTTGGCCTCCATACTGTTTTCTCTTTATATACTTCCCTTAGGATAAATTTTTTTAAAACATGGCTTGAATTATCACTGCTATGCGGATGATACACAAATTTATCTGCCCCTGAAGTATATATTTTTTTTACATTAAAGCATGTAAAACTATTCTAGTAGACACCCAAAATAAAATTATGAATCTGTAAATTAGCATGATTTAGGCTCTTTAATGTCATTTAGTCACAGCCTTTTGCAGTTTAATACTGACATATGTCTACATCACAATTTGATGATTTCTTCATTAATTGCGCAGCCCTGAAGGATCGTGAAATGAGTTTAATAACGTGATTTTTAGGAAATGGAAGCGTAAGCTGTAGTTCTGTCAGGGGGACTCGTGTGGTACACGTCATCGTTTCATTCATAATTTCCTTTAACCAATCACTGTTTACCTCTTGCTTTAAAGGTCTGCCAGCAGCCAACCACTCTGCTACCTTCAGGTGCCAATGTGGCAACTCATTCATCCACTGCACCATGTCTGATTCAGAGTCCTTATCTTCTAAAGAAGAACATACAGATACTGCAACTACAGACGTTATTCCGAATTCTATTTCTACTTACCAGGACAATCCTGCTCCTCATTGCAGCTCACAATTACAACAATCGGTGTCTTCGTGGGACAACTGGCCTCTTGTAAAGATCATGGAAATACTGTCAAATTGTGGCATTCCATTAAATCCCAATCTATCCAGGTCCGAAATCAACCAACTTTCTCAAAACGTATTGGGCTGTCCTCCGATGGCGGCAGATGTTTACTCATCTTCCCTGCCAGCCTTCATTCCCGCTGCAAAATCTGCAGGGAGGAAACGTACAACTAAATCAAGATCCCCTATTCGTTCTCAGCCAAACAAGAAATCTACTCCTCAGCAGACGCTCCTTTAACTTCATTGGCCAGAGGTCAAGACTACATCCTGGAGGCCGTGCATTCTCTAGCTGACACCGTAAAAATTTTGACTCCAGATTGCAATCCCTGGAAACTTCTTAACCTGTTCTGCTATCTTCAGCTTCCATTCATCTGACAATGCCAAATTCAGCCCCATCTTCTGAGCCTTTTCTGTCAGCAGTTCCACCATCTAATGCTTTTTCGCATTTCTCCCTTGCAAGTTCTATCCCCGTTCCTCCATCAGGTAGGAGTTTCATACCTCCAGGGGCCAGTTGTTCAAAAGTAATCTGATCGGATTGGATCAAATCTTGAAAATGGGTTGTTCAAAAGAAAAAAAGGATTCTGAAATCGGATTAGATAACAAAATCCAATCTTGGTTTTGATCTGGATCAAATCATCAGTTTGTGTTGTTCAAAACTTTTTACTAAGATTGGGATACTTTTGATTAAAAAAAAATCTGGATTATACTGATCCCAGCAGAAGGGTGGATTTCAACAACAAAAAATTTATAAAACTTTAAAATTGTTCGAAAATACACCATTTGTATCATGTAATATATACTTTATATATATTTTGCTCTTGATTAGTTTAACCGTCATAGTGATAAAGTATACAAGTAATGTATAAAGTTCACACTGGACAATTAAGCCTTTCAGTAAAGTAAAAAAAATTAAAGATTTTGTCCCTTTTAATAGTCCCCCAAACAGATATCCATAGCGAAGAAAATATTTAATTTAACTGTCATTTGTCACAGTATATTAATTACAATCAATCATCAGAGATCAACCAGTCAGAATGCTGGAGGTTGGTCTGGGTATTCAGCAGGCTCAGGTGGATCATTATCATTATCTTCATCACAGAGAGGGACATTATGCCTTCTAGCAATGTTCTGCTGGACAATACAGGCAAGTATTATGTTGCATGCGCCCTGTGTTTCCACTCGCAAGTATTTAAGGCATGCAAACCTCAGGGTACGTGCATCATGGACAGACCCAGGACACCTTACGACGCAGTTTGTGATGATGAAGTCAGCGTCGTCCACAAGTTGGATGTTTATGCTGTGCCTTCCCTTTCCATTGACATATTCCCACTCCCTTTCATGAGGTGCTTGTATGTGCACATGAGTGCAGTCAGTAACCCCAATAGTATTGGGCATGTTTCCTAAAAGAAAAACCTTGTGCTTGCTCTGGGCAAACTGGTCATCCTTTGGAAATGAAACAAATTGATTGACTTGGCTTGCCAATGCAATTGACACAGATTTCACCACATCACTGACAGTTGAATTGTTCACTCCTACATTGTCACCAACAACTTGGTAGAACGTCCCTGTTGTATTGAAGCACAGAGCAATGAGGACCTGTCCTTTCACAGACAGAGCGTGACTCCTTCGGGTTCTGCATTGAAGTTTTGGCCTGATATGGTCTGCAATGTACTTAATATCAGCATTCCCAAAGCGAAACTGAGCATACAGTTCCTCAGTGGTATACTGCTCCATTGGTTTTGTATGCTCAACATACACCCTTTGATGAAATTCTCTCCTTCCAAATGGTGTTGTGGTTTCGGCCCAATTTGTGAAAAATCACTGAAATACTTGGAGTTTTTGATGCCAGAAAATAGACTTTATTATCAGAGATAACAAGCCGAGTTGCCCCTGCAGAAACAATTGATGTGTCTTGAGTTTGCACTCGCTTACATAGGTCTAACAAGGTGTGGCTAAAACCTTCTATACATTTTGTTCTGTGTCTTCAGTCTGTTATTTTAAGAAGGGAACATCTGGAACCTCTCTAAAGGGCCTTATCATATATTTTCTCTAGTGTCAAACCATGAGACTCAAGTTTACCATATATGAGTACCATATGTGATCACGCATTGCATTCTGAGGGGCCTAATTTTCACAGGCCTCTATACTCACACACACACAGTAAAATACACATTGACCATCAGAAATAATTGTATAATAAAATGGCTATATTTACACTTGATTAATTTATATTTAACTTAATAATGTTCCACAACTGGTGGTGGCGATGGACAATGCCTGCCATGTCAGTGCCTCTCTGTAAGTTCTCTGAGAACGGCTGAATAAGACGACTGTGATTAGTCTTTTCAAACACACACCCAGTAAACATCAATTAGCTGATGTGCTTTGGCTTGTGTTCGCTTAACTCAATGAAGACCAAGGCCTACAAACTTTACATTTACTACACCAAAGAGGTGGTACCATGGACTCGAACGGACCTATGTCACAGTTGCAGAAACTCACTGTGCAGGGTGGGGCCGGGTCATGATTCCACAAACAGTCAACAGGCCCTTTAGGAAAGGTGATTACACAGATGTGATTCTTGACATTATTGGAGGTAGAAACTCTCAATCTCTGCATGGGATTCAAGGGGTTGTTGGGGACAGTGAGTCCATGACTGAAAAGGAAAGCAACACAGATCCTTCTAATGCAGAAAGAGCATTTATTCTGGATCTCAGCCCTGTTATTGAGGAAGCAGGTGGATCCTCACTGGTAGAGCCAGTAGTTATTGCCACAGGAGCTCCGAAAGGAGGCCAGAAGCGTTCTTTCCCAAACACAGATGATGATGCCTATAAATCACTTGTTAAATGAGAAACCGAAAGAGCAGAAGTATAAATTTGTCTGGCAGAGGAACAAATCACTCTTACCCAACTACAGAAACCAAAGCAAGACTTGAGATCCGACTCCTAAAAGCAGAGCTTCAAAAAGCTGTACTCTCTACAAATGAGCTCTAAACGTTCTTTATTTTGTTAACTATTGGACATTTAGCCTTTCAATGATTTAAAACACATGTACAAAATATCCACCATGTATTTGTGAATAATGTATATTTGTTTATGTGTTATGGTTTAGATGATGGGTCTGACTGTTTAAAGAAACTGAAAAAGGAAGTGGCTGTTTGTATTGTTTTATTGTGATGTTTTCTGTCTCTTCATATATAAACACTTAAAGTGACCCCATGCTGGCTATTCTACCTGTTGTTCTTTAAATAGCTAGTAGCCTATATTGTGATATGCAGTCCCATTTAAAGCACTGATAATCCGAATTTGGTAATCTTGAAATGATCAGGGTGATTCAATCCAATGTTGCTTTGAAAAACCAACACAAAAGTAAAATGGATTACCTGACACTGGATAGCAAACATGGGAATTCCAAATCAAAAAACTTTTTGAACAATAGAGATCCCTCTATTTTCCTGTAATTTCTAGGGATCACATTCAATACTGTTAGAATGCAGGCTTCTTTCCCCCAGATAAATTGGACCGAATCAGAACTTTTTGTGATTTTATTATTCACTCAACATGTCTAAACACGACCTTCTGTCTCTTTTAGGGCATCTCAATTTTGCGATGCATATTATACCCCAAGGCTGTTCATTCATCTTCCGCCTTCTCACCTTAGCCCATTCCGTGGCCAACTTGTCAAACTGTTAAATTTAGTTACATATTGTTCCATGTTTTTCAACCAATAGAATGGCATTTATTTTTTCTATAATGACATTCCCGAATCCTCCAACTCCCTATATTTTTATACTGATGCAGCTCCCTCCATCTGCTTCGGGGGCTGCCTTGATGGGCTGTTGTTCACGGGGAGCTAGCCAACAGAATTATAGTGCTAGTTTGCGGTTCGTTTTCATCTGCTCTCTTTGAAATTTACCCCATAGTGGTAGCCAGCATACTATTGGGCTCCTAATAGTCACGCAAACACATTGTTGTTTATAATCAACAAAGGTTGATCTTGCGGTATGATCATGTCTTTATATTTTGTTTTTAGGAGTTCGTCACCTCTGCCCATCAGCCAGCGATCTGGCTGATGGGCAGAGGAGAGCCATGTTCTCTAATGGAGGACATGGCTCTTTCCAAGTGCCATGTCCTCCATTAGAGAACCTTCTGCTCAACTAAGCCCATCCCTTATGCCTTGCTAGATTCCACTAAAGATTTGATAAGGCGCTAGATTCCACTAACGATTTGATATGGTATGGATTTGCCCCTCTACGCTCAAAGCTTATGATTCTGTTTGGTTTCAATATTCTTCATTTTGCAGCTCTCACAAGACCCCTTTATTCCCAGTGTTAGTGTCAGCGGTCTGTGCTTTCATTGCTTTCTGTTTTAACATTTGATTATTGAAACCTTCATCCATTAATAAAATGGCAGCGGGCATTCAGTTTCTCACTAGATGTAATTCATCCGAATTCCCTAGTCTTTGATCCTTTTCATCCATCTGGCTAATTCTAAGAGGTATCAGAAAAATCTCTCCTACCATTCCCGATAAGCGGCTTCCTATCACTTCAGACATTCTGCACCTCCTTATTTCCACTCTCAGATCAAGTTGTATTTCTAAATTTGATGACATTCTTTTAGAAGCAGTTTTGTTTTTTTTTTTGTTTTTTTGCCATTTAAAGGCTTTTTGAGGTGTGGGGAATTCACATCATATTCTCTAGTTTTCTTACCCTCTTGACATTTAACTCTTTCTGATATTTCTTTCTCTCCAAAATGTTTTATTTTATTTCTTAAACATTCTAAAACACATAGTTTGGATCATGGTCGCACTATTTCAATTTCTAAAATTCCCAATTATTCCTTATGCCCATATGCCTCGATGATAAATTATCTTAAGTCACAGCCTCACGCTTCAGCATGTCCCCCTTATTTATTAATTCTTCAGGGGGCCCCATGATTCGCCATTGTTTAACAACTCATCTTTCTGACACGCTTATACGTTGTGGTCTCTCCCGTCGATCGAATTCCAGCCATTCCTTCAGGATAGGAGCCGCTACTGCAGCTGCTTCACAAGGACCTCCTGAGTCTTACATTAAGACGCTGGGACGATGGTCTTCTTCATCATACAAGACATAAATACAACCCAACCTGCATTCAACCAAGCTCAGCTCATATTAAGCACTCATATTACACTTCTGGTGGTAGAATCACACACACAAAAAAAGCTACGCACTCCCTTCCTCATTCTCCTCCAAGCATTGTTATGCTTTTCAAGGAAATTGCACAACAGTGCTCTCCTTCCCCTACATATGTTACAAGCTTTGGTTGCTCTTTTCAAGGGTATTGCACAGCCAATGCCCCCCTTCCCTTCATGTGTCATAAGGTTTGGTTATCCATTTCAAGGATATTGCACTACCAACATGTGTCATAAGCATTGGTCATCTTTTCAAGGGTATTGCACAACCATATGCTTACCCATTTCAGGGGTCATTTTCATCTAAACATTGGTTACACTTTTCAAGGGTTTGCACAACCAAACAATCACCCAATACAGGGCTCATATATATATCATAAGCATTGGTTACTTTGTCAAGAGTATTGTACAACCAAATGCTCGCCCAAGTCAGGGCTCTAATGCATCAAACATCACAGACAATGCTCCCCTCCCTCATAAGCATTTTTATTCTTTTCCAGGGTATTACACAATATATTACCTAGCCCTAATTAAGATTACATTAATCTTGAAATGTTTTATAGGATTTCTGATCAGGCACTGATTAGAATACCAAAAACAACCTTCCGCCAAAGAAATAGACTTTATGCAGGGTCGCTTCAGCATTATGCCTCATTGGCCAATGCATCTTTTGGTGCAACACCAAAATTTTTACACTCACTGTTTGAAATATCTTCCACAGATTACTGTGAATGATTTCAATCGCATTTTGAAGCTGGCATCAGTATTTAAAGCTTCTGGAACTCATCACAATACATTGTGTTTTAATATAAAACACAAAAATGTTGTTTACTATAGTTATTAATTATAATAGATTTTGATTAACTATCTATCACAACAAATGATATACTGTATATATATATATATATATATATATATATATATATATAAAATTTGTTGTGATAGATAGTTAAACGCAATCTGAAAAAGTTTGCTACTACCACAGCTTGTTATCGGAGAATACTATACCGGAAATTTGTGTAGCCACTAAGAGTTTAGCAGAAACACATTGGAAATACCCCATGCAGTATAGAGTCTATTGCTTTATGGTCCAGGGGGGATGGGATTCAATGGGGGGACTGAATATTGCAGAACACCATCATGCGGTTAAAAGAGTCCAAACCATTTTTGATACAGGCATCACAACACTTATACCATTTTTTTGTGCTTTGAGCTAAAACACAATTTATACAACCAACAATTTTGAAAAATCTGGCAATTCCCCATTAAAGTAGGATAGGAGTTGTACTTCCATGACTGGAAATAGGTGCCCTGAGGCATTGACAATATGAATGATGAGTGAACTAGCTTGCTTTAAAGAGATTTATGGTAGACATGGGCATTTTATATATCCATCAGGACAAACTGAGGATTTTTCCCATAAACTGAAACAACCTCAGAACGCCAACACTCATGCAAGCAGCTGACATCAGCTTTCTGTCACAGTAACTTTACAGTTTTTATTGTAATACTTCAACACAAAGAAGTGAAAGTGTGTATATATGTGTGAGTCCAAATTCTTTCCAGCTGGCATCCATCCTATCAGACCACAACAGCTTCCTTCCTAGTGTGCTGGAATTCAGTCTTTTCCCATTTTTTGCCCCATACGGACTAATGCATAATCCTGTCAGATATTTCTGGCAGCGTCAAGTGAAAGTTAATAAACACCATTTTATTGACTCATAGGGATTAAAAGTCATCTGAACATGTTTGTGCTGCTCTCACGCTCCTGTCTGCCAGGGCTGTGCCAAAGAATTTATGCCAAGATGTTTGCAACAATGAGCCCGATTTCTGCTGCACGGGTCCCCGGTGACATGTCAAAAACCAAACTGGAGGTAATTAGCATGTTCAGTGAAGTTTCACATGCATTTGCCGTGAAGTGTCAAGAGGATATGCGCAGGATTCACGCCACGAAAAATAATATATTAATTCAGGTAGATGTTCCAGCTTTCCTCGTAAACCCATTTTAAAAATGGTATATTGCTACTGAAGGGGTTTTCTGATAATTCATATTTGTTTATTTGTACAAAAAAATAAAAATAATCAGTTTTGTGACAGCTGCAGAGATTGCATACTTCACTCTTATTTTTTCTGTTTCTCAGATGTTCTCCAAACACATGTGTCTCCTAAAGTGTTTTAGAGCAGTTCCCAGAAACAAATCTTAAAGTAAAACAAGAGCCAGATTTTGCCTTAAAATTATTTGCAATTTCTCCTTTAATCTCCCTGCATTACGCAACATTTATATACCATATAATGATCATTTAATGGTACATAACAATATCAATCTGCCTTCCACTGTTGGAAATTTTGAATATGTTTTGACTTGAAAATCACATGAGTTTGGGGCGAGACAACCTGTTTGTTTAAACAATGACAAATGAGGGCAGTGTTTGGCGATGCTTGTGTTATAGAAATCGCATACCACATTTCTGCAAGACCCTAGTAATCTCACATTTGTCTTGTAAAATGTTTTAAATAAGATCCCAACAATGTAACACATTATGCTCACATTTGAGAAGATATTACATCTGCTATCAAAAGTTAGCAATTTCGGAGTGAACTGAAACATTTCTCATCAAATTTCTCCAAGTTCAAATTATCTGGGCAGTGCTATTGACATTAATTGAAGGCCTTTTCTGATAAAGATTATTGGTTTCTTTTTTTGTACACAAACTTATCTCAATGTACAAACAAATTTTAATCTCCCTGCATTATGGCTGCAGTAGTGTTAGAAAATAACATACATTTTCACCATATATGGAATATATAATAATCATGTAATGGTACTTAACAATGTCCACCCCCCTTCCACCACCAGACATTCTGAATATGTTTTGGCTCAAGGGAAATCACATGGTCTTTAGCAAAAGCATTAAAGGCCACCCAGTTTGTGCTCTTTAAGGGATGCTTAAGTGTCTCTCTCTCTCTGTTGGCCCCTGAGAGTCTAGAAGCACTCACGTCTACAGTCCTACTCAGGTCCAACTCACTTCAGAATTGGTAAGACTAGGAGGCAGCGCTATGGCAACAGCAGAACCCTGCATTAAGATTCCGGCTGTGTTCCGATCGCGAGAAAACGAGTCGCAGGTTTCTCAGGGAATCTCCTCCAGGCTGAGCTTCCAAGGTGAGTGCGCACGCTCCTTAGGAGTTGGGAGCGAGAGATAGCAGCCAGAAGCTATTAAAATATGGGCAGGAGTTTCTGTTATCTGCCTGACGGGAGGCTGTGACGGCGGCTTTGTGTTATTACAGAGATAAAATGCACAGGCGCTCAGAGAGCACAGGGAGGAGGCAAAAGGAGGAGAAGGAGGAGGAGGAAGGGTTGTTGTGGTGGAGGAAGGGAAGGTGTTGGAAGCTCAGATTTATAGAACTAGAGAAGCTTAAGGTTATTAAATATGAAGATTACTAGAGTGCAAATTTGCTGAAGTTTTCTTTTTTTTTTCTACAAGAAATTGAGGGTCCAAATTTGGTCCAGTAATTAGCAGAGTGCTTTAACGCCCAGTGATATTATTCAAAATGATTTTCCCTCTTGTCTTTCTTGCTCATTCTTTTGTCTTTTAGCAAATGTAAATGTTCCACAGTCACAGTCCTGTATTCTGTATGGTCCTGCTCTTGCTTTAGGTTTTTGTGCAGTGATAGGATCACACCCACAGTAGGTATATCACAGTTGGTGTAAATACAACAGTGGTAACAGTGTTAAAGAGTATGATATCTCTTCGATATCTCAACTGTATCTCCTAGAAAATAATGAGATTAAATGAAGATCAAATGGCTTCAAGGTGAAATGTGTTATTTCTGCACCACCTATCATCACCAAAATATAAGTGTCGGTTTAAAACAGGTTTTGAGAAGACTACAACCTCATCTGCCATTGGTCAGAAAAAATATTAATAACACCATAGAGCAACAGTGTTTACACTTTTCAAGGAAATTAGCCTACAAATGACTTATTAACAAGTCTCTGCATTTTAAACTGGGATTGGGATTAATGAAATGTCACATACAGTATGGTCTTTTAGTCTCCTGATTTTTCTAGAAACCTTAAATGCATCTTTTCTAAAGTTTCATATATCAATGTCACAGTCAAATTTCGTGCGCTGCTCACACCTCCAAGACTTTGGTGGAGATTAAATTCTGCAATAAAAAGTCACAGATTTTAATATATGTCCTTAAACATTTCCCTTCCTATACTTCTAAGACAAAATTAATTTTATACTTTATACTCGTGCCACATTTGTCCAACTGTGTCTATTTATTACAAGAATTTTACATTAAACATCAGAGACGAAGATAATATTTCAGTAAAAAGCTATTTGAATAAAAATAAATCTTTGGAAAATAAACTTTTCCTGTGGACAGAATCAATCAATGGTTGATCAAGAACTATTCATCTTATTAAGGGAATGTGTTTCGAGGACTGTTTTTGGCCATAGATATGATTTTTTGATTTTGCATGACTGCATCAACTGATGTCATGTTTCACTATTATGAAATGATAGCTTTAGCTAGAAAACAGTTCCATCCACAAATGGACTACAAACTGGCGCCAACTGTTTATTTACACAAATTTATTCAAATAAAGCTGTACAGCACGGGTGCCCAACCAGTCGATCGCGATTGACCATGATTTTAGCTGTGCATGCTGGGTATGGTTTGCTGCTCTGGTTTTAGCTAGGCCCGTTATGTTATTAGTAGGGACTCGCTGTTACAGTGGAGAGGTTGAGAGAGTTGCAAAGTAAAACGCAACTGGCAGAAGCCAAAAAAACAAAAACAGATAATTTTCATTAAGACTGGGAGGAGGATAATTTTTTTGTTTATTCAAATTCGAAGTCCTCTGTCTTATTTACAATGCAAGCGTGGCCTTACCAAAGAAGGGCAATTTGGAGCGGCATTTCAAGACTGTGCACAAAAGCTGCGATGCAGATTTCCTGGCTAAATCAGCTCTACATACCCAAAAAGTCTGGGAATTGAAAGGGCAGTTAGCAGCACAGCATTTTTACCAGGTCAATCACCAAGGGTAAGGCTGCAACTATTGCATCTTATCACCTCAGTCACGTTCTTGCAAAACACTGTATAATCCACCAGCAGGCATTGTGTGGTAGGATTTTAAACATGAAAGAAGTGATGGATGTTGTAATGAAGATTGTGTGTTCCGTTTGGGCAAGGAGTCTACAGAGAAGGTTATTCCATGCTCATTTGGAGGAGACAGGTGCAGAACACACAGACCTGTTGCTGCATGCCGATGTTAGATGGCTGAGTAGAGGTACATTTTTTATGAGATTCTCAGAGTTGTTGCCTGAAATAAAAGATTTTCTGAAGCTTTCAAAACATGCAGAATATGCCCAGCTAGAGGACCACCAGTGGCTATTGGATTTAGCGTTCCTGAACGAACTCACTGACATGCTGAAGTATTTTAATTTAGAGCTCCAGGGTAAAGATAAACATGTAATTAACATGATCAGTTCAGTGAACACATTTAAAAGCAAGCTACAACTGCTGTCAAGTAGGCTGCAACACAATGACCTGCAGAACTTTTCTCAAATGCAGGCAGACTTTCAGAGTCAGGGCAAAGACTTTGTGCAGATTGACAGTTCAGGTAATGAGGAGCTAGTTCAGAGCATCTTGTTCGAATTTGAGAGGTGCTTTACAGACTTTTCATCCGTCGAGCCTGTTGCCAGCTATCTGTGTTTTCCATTTGGCCCAAGTATTGATGTGGATTGTATTGCCTCCAAAATCGTATCAATGTTCCACTTGGATAGCTCTGCTGTTGAGAATGAGATTCTCACATTGCAAAATGACATTGAGATCACATCCAGGGCAACACCTGGCATGAATGGAGAGTTCTGGAACTTACTGCCTGATCAAAGGTATCACAACCTCAGAAGATATTCTTTCAACTTGACAGCACTTTTCAGATCAACCTATTTGTGTGAGTGTGCTTTCTCTCACATTAAAATCATCAAGTCAATGTACAGATCTACAGATCTCCAGATCATTCTGCCCTGACTGTGAGAAACTAGCTGCATCCTTCCAGTGCCACAGTTCCCACTAAGGTAGAGAAATAACTTAATTGTCACTTTTCTAACTAGATCTAGGCTATGTTTTATTATATATGGATTAGGCTGACTTTTCTGTTTGTTTTGTGCATATTAAATATATAGATCCGCAATGAGTAGCGACTGTGGCTTTCTGTTTGGGCTGGTAGATCTCGGCACACTGACCAATTTAAAAGTAGATCTTGGTTCAAAAAAGGTTGGGCACACATGCTGTACAGAATGGCATGTTTTCTTAATCTATCAGCCCCCAGCAAATCAGATGTGTGTGATAGCAAGAGAACATACCCATCAGGTGGTTTTTCATCAAACTGATCTGTATAGTTTTAATTTGGAAAGGGGATTGGTGAGCAAGATCAGGTGCATTCATGACTGTTTATCAAGTACCTGTTCTTCTTTCATATACCAATTCGAGTGCATCAAAGTAAATAGACAGAATCCCTACTGTGACCTGAGGAAAGGAAAGTTCCTTTAAGCAACACTGCTTATGCGTGTATGATGTGTGTGTGTGTGTGTGTGTGTGTGTGTGTGTGTGTGTGTGTGTGTGTGTGTGTGTGTGTGTGTGTGTGTGTGTGTACAAGTATTCAGATGGCGTTTGTTTACACAAAAACCTCTCGCAGAGTGCCATCTCGAGATCCACTTGTTAATTTATGGTGCCTTGCTGAAGAGAAAATTCATTAACCTCAGAGCCACATAGCCATGTGGTGAAATGTGCATGTTTAATGTGCCTTAAAAGAGCTTTTTAAAGACGTAAACAGGCTAATTGGCAGGACTGTAGGCAATACGGCGCATCACACACCAGCTCACTCCTAAAGAGCTACTCGTGTTTGCTCTCAGAACTCTGCCCTGAACACACACAGCCTTATCCTTGCGGGTACTTGTTGTAATTTAAGCAAATTATAATAACTATAGACTATCCCTACAGACTAACCCTAAAATAAAACAATAAGCCATGAAAGGTTGTACATTCCAGTTATTTTACCATGAAGAAAGGGTGTTGATAGACACAAAGCAAAGTGGAGCACAATAATGTATCATTATAATGTGTCAGTTTTGTATAGTGCTTTTCACAATACATTTGGAAGATTTGAGAGAAGTTTAGGGAGTATGTTAAATTTCCAATACAATAAAAGTGAGTGGTGAATGAGACTAACATAGAAAGAAAAGTCATATGGTTTTGGAACAACAGTGACATTGAGTGAAATAATTACAGATTTTTTTTTTTTAATTTTAACTAACAACAGGTACTAATTAAAATTCTCTAAATGATCTGATCCCCACAAGGTTGGTTCCAGTGGTGAATTCTCAGGGCCAGCAAAGCCTTCTCTGCTGGCCTAACACATCCTTTCATTCGCCTTTTTGCTTTTGTATTTTTAAACACTTTCCACTCTTAATTAATCTACAAACAGAGAAAAACAAAAAGTTTATCCAGTCAGAATTTATTCCTTGATGCTTACAAGCAAAGTGTGACAACTGTTTCACAAATCGCATGCCCAAAGAAACATGTGAGTTTGAGCTCCACCCCATCAGGCCTTCTGAATTTCTTCAGAATCCCTCAACAGTGCAAATGAATGGACATCTTAAGTCAGATTGTCAGATTCATCAGCCAATCAGATTGATTTATTTGTTCTTGGTGGGTGTGATCTTTAGAATATGTACCAGTCCAGGCCTTCTATCTGGCCTTGAGTGACACAATCTCACTTTAAATGATGTCCATAATTTCCCTACTAGGGAAAGTGCATGGAATGCATCTTGAAGTCAGAATTACAACTTGTAGGCTCATGCAGAAATTCTCAACTCCGATTTCGCTGAGATGCAGGGGCATGATGTCACACAAACATGTGGCCACTCAGGGAGATATACAAAGTGATAAACATTCACTTTATTAAGTATGATATCAAATCTTGTTTATCAGACACCTGCAGAAACTAGTGCTGCAGCATTGTTTATCAGTTGGGTTGCTAGGAGACATCTCTAATGAGAGTCAAACCCCTGCTAAACTAATGGGAGCATTGCAGTTTTGTTACTTTAAACATCTTCCGAATATCGGAGAATGGAATGCATTTATGGTTGGAGATTGGAGATATCAAGTAGGAATATCCCACATCCAACTTGAATAATGTATGTTGCCCAAAGGCATAGGGTGTCTTATTCATTGTGAAACTGTGTTTTCTTAATGGCATGAATCACACTGTAGGCCTAGACTTAAAATGCACTGCCGGCCACTGGTTGGTTCATTCCAAAACATTCTAAAAGATCAGATTTTGCCTAATTTTTCTCTCTTTCTCCTCCAGAGGTGGAAGTCAGGCGTGGTTGTTCTTGGTCCAGGCCATGGAGACAAAAATCTCTTAATGCACATTCAATCTGCCACAAACACCTTCCTACACAGGAAGTCCTGATGGGGCAGAGAGCACACACTACAAAGACGACAGAGGGAGAGAGAGAGAAAATCCACCAGAGCATAAACCCCCTGGAGACTGACAGTAGAGAGCATGTATCTGTGATGATCATGAGTGTGTGTGTGTGTGTGTGTGTGTGTGTGTATGTGTGTGTGTGTGTGTGTGTGTGTGTGTGTGTGTGTGTGTGTGTGCGTGCGTGCGTGCATGGGTGGGTGTATTGCTGAGAGGAAAGGACATGTGGCAGATTTAAGAGCACTTGTGTGCGGCACGAAGGTGTTTTCTGACAAGTCATAGAAAAAAAAAATGGTCAAAACATGGGCTGATTGCCATGGTTATAATTACTCTAATGGCTTCATTACGGGCATTAATTCAGCCCTAATCAGTCTTTTGCCAGTGATTAGTTCAAAGTGGAGGAGGGTTGAAACATACAGTTCTCCAAGAAAATTATTTTCCTGAACAGGCAGAATTTGCATCAGATCAAGAAGTTGTGCACAATCCTTCATTATTTTGTAACACCATAAGACTGTGCCTAATGTCATCAGATATTTGTAGACTTGAAACTGGTTTTTTGACTGAATTTAGGATGTGTTCTAATAAAAGTGTGACATCCATGTGCCAACAAAGCAGGGCTCAACAGTAAAAATGGTCTGATTTGTAGCTACAGCAACAAATTATATTT
Organism: Xyrauchen texanus; assembly: GCF_025860055.1. Classification (NCBI taxonomy): domain Eukaryota; kingdom Metazoa; phylum Chordata; class Actinopteri; order Cypriniformes; family Catostomidae; genus Xyrauchen; species Xyrauchen texanus. Next base: position 31,551,807 of record NC_068302.1, on the reverse strand, counting down.
ACTTTCACACAAATCATGAGTAAAATGGCAGATTATCAGTTCTTAAATAAGGGAGACGAGAGTCCTCCTGACAGGGGGACCGTACCGCGGAAAATACATCACAGGGGGTTACCGTGATAAACGGCACCTATGGAGCACCAATTCCAGTGAAGAGTAGTTAGTAGCCGTAGTGTGTCTGGTCGGGAATTCCTCTGCTGAATTCTCGAGCCAGAGGGCTGGGGAGGAAAAGCATCCAGGGAGCGTGAGTTTGAGGACTCACCTGGGACTAAAAGCACACATGTTCGCCTCAGTGGAGGGGAAAGTCGCTAGCGCAAGCAGTATAGTCAGTCGTCCCGTGTTACCAAGTTCTACATGCTCGGACCTGACAAAACACGGGACGAAACCGACTCAACACAAAGATTGTAGAAACCAGATGAACAGGTCGTGCTTCCCTAGGGACTTACCGTCCTCTGCATCGTGGTGGGCCGCTATAGCGGCTACATACACCTACAAGGTGGAGGGGGACAGCTGCCCCTCCAGCTTTTCCTGCAGGAATGAGAGCACTGACCCCACTGCACACCTCTGTGGGTTTTCAGATCTGGAATAGCACCACTTTGCGAACAGATGCCACTTTAGGGCAGGGAGAAAGGCAGGGAGAAAGAAGCTCTTTCCTCAGGGGAATTTGCCAGGGAGGTGCTGTCGCGAGGAGCATAAGATCCGAGAACCATGTCAGAGTAGGCCGATAAGGGGCCACTAGAGTGACTTGTTCCTCATCCTCCTTGACCTTGCACAGCACCTGTGCAAGTAGGCTCACTGGGGGAAATGCGTACTTGTGCAGCCCCCGGGGCCAGCTGTATGCCAGCGCATCTGTCCCGAGGGGACTTGCCTCCGACCTGAGGGAGTACCAGAGCGGGCAATGGGAATTCTTTTGGGAAGCAAACAGGTCTACCTGTGCTTTGCCTTAACGGTCTCAGATTAGCTGAACCACCTGGGGGTGGATCCTCCACTCACTGTTGAGCGGAACCTGTTGCGACAGCACATCCGGTGTTGTGTTGAGGCTGCACGGGATATGAGTGGCGTGCAGCGACCTCAATCATTTTATGTACGCTACCGTCGTGGTGCTGTCTGAACGGATCAAGACGTGCTTACCTCCGACCAGTGGGAGAAACCCCCGCAGGGCAAGAAATACAGCCAGCAACTCTAAGCTGTTGATGTGCCAAAGTAGCCGCGGGCCCATCCAGGAACCGTCGGCTGCGTGCTCATTGCACATGGTGCCCCGACCCTGTTTGGAGGCATCTGTGGTGACCACGATGTGTCTGGACACCTGCTGCAGGGGGACTCCTGTCCGCATAAAACAGAGGTCTGTCCAAGGGTTGTATAACTGATGGCAGCGGGCAGTGAAGATCACACGATACATGCCGCGGCGCCATGCCCATCTCGCGACTTGAGGCTGAAGAGAGTGCTGAAGTGGTCTCATATGCATCAACCCTAGCGGCACGACCATGGCTGAGGATGCCATATGCCCCAGGAGCCTCTGGAACAGTTTTAGAGGGACCGCAGTGCCTATTTTGAACTACGAGAGGCAATTCAGCACTGACTGCATGCACTCATTTGTACTGGTGCGCCTGGCCCTCGAATGCGAACCATAGAAAGGGTTGGTGTCGGGGCAAAATTGAGACGTGAAAGTAAGCGTCCTTCATGTCTACCGCTGTGAACCAATCTCGATACCGGACGCATGTTAGAATGTGTTTTTGTGTAAACATCTTTAACAGAGGTTTGTGCAGAGCCTGGTTGAGAACTCACAGGTCCAAGATTGGTCTCAACCCACCTCCTTTTTTTGTACGATGAAGTAAGGGCTGTAGAAACCCTTCTCCATCTCGGCTGGAGGGACAGGCTCTATCACATCCTTTTGCAAAAGGGTAGCGATTTCCACGTGTAGGGTGCTGGCTTTTTCGCCATGCACCGAAGTGGGGCAGATGCCGCTGAAACAGGGCAGACACCAGGCGAACTGAATCGCATAGCTGAGTCAGATGGTCCTGGCCAGCCAGCGCGACGGGTTGGAGAGCACAAGCCACGCATCCAAGCTCTGCGCAAAGGGCACTAAGGGGATGATCGTTTTTACATACCCAGTGGGGCTTTGCAGCAGCGGGGAGCAGGTAGTGTTGCGTCGGGAGGCAAAGTTGCGTCCTGAGGCATGTGTGCTGAGAAAAAACTCAAAGCACTTACCTTGCTCCGTGTACCCGGCAGGGGGCGGATTAGTGACTGAGGAGGAGGTCCTAGTGAGGCGTCCTCTGGACTCGTCAGAACCGGCCGGCCTGGGGTTGTGAACGTTGTACAGTCGTAGATGTGGAGGTGAAGTTTCTACATCCAACGAGCCACTTTGCCTGTAAGTGTTTGATGCTGGGGCGCCGTGAGAACGCCGTTTTGCGGGCACTGGCTAGGTGACTCAGAGGATGAGGAAATCGCTCTTATTGAAAAATTGGGAACCGCAGCCTGAAGGGGGAGCGGCAAATGAAAATGAGGAAACCAAGGATTCTCCTCCCGGCCCTCCACCGGGAGAAGGAGTGGTCTAGCAACCAGCTCCTGCGCGAACATCTCATCCCCTGGGTGGTCCGTCTCAGGAACGCTTGTGAGCCTTCTGGGTCCTTGAAGAGATTCGTGAGACGGGGGGCATCTGCTTCCTGCGGGTAGCTCTACGCTGGGGCTGAGAGCTGGGCCCTGATCAGAGGAACTAATCGTCTAGCCGTGAGGGTTGAGGGGAGGACGGAGGGTTCCAGTCCAGCCCCACGCTCATGGCGGCCCGGGCAAGCATATCGGGCATCTGGGCATCAGCCTCAAACTGGGCGGGCAAACCCGAAGGTGGCAGCCCAACTGAGCCCAAACCCGAAGGTGGCAGTCCTCCGCGTCAGACGCCACGATGCTCTCCGATGCAGCGGCGACGTTGTCATCCTGCTCCATGGCGCCAACGGAGACATCAGACTGGCCGTGAGGCGAGCCGGTCTCACGTCAAGCCCGGATGGAAGCAATCTAGCATGCTGGGGGGTGGGTGGTTTGTGGGGATTTACCAGGCGAAACCACACCCACTGAACTCCCCAAATCGCCTCCATCGCCAGCCGGATCGTCCTCAATCCTGTGGGTAGAAGGAGCAACGTGGGTGGCGGCTGGAGTGGCGTTCCCTTTAAGGAAGGAAAGCCGTGACCGCAACGACGCCATGGTCAAGTTCTCGCAATGAGTACACTAGCCATCCACAAATGCTGCCTCGGTGTGATTGCGACCCAGACACACGAGGCAGCGCCTATGGCCGCCAGAAGCGGAGAGATAACTGCCGGTGAGGTGAGTGGAGCAGTAGTGAGTTTCTCAGCTCGCTGATCACACAACCGCTCGGCTCCGAAGAAAAAATCTGACTGAACAGATGTACGATCCCTGCCTTTTAAACCCGTATGTCCGGGGGCGGGACATGCAAATTCTGTTCGGCAATTTTTTATTGGCCTTTTTCATATTCAGAGGTATCCGAGGCTCCCAAAAGAAGCCCCTTGTGTCACTACAATCGACACATTGTCGAGTGAGTGACAGAAGGGGAACAGTAATGTTTTGTATCATACAGATACACACACACAGATATACACACATAAAGTGGTGTTTTGAAGCATGGTCATCACAGCGCTACTCATCAAATGAAGCATAGGCACTTTTGCCTGGTCATATCTTCTTCTTAGAATCCTCTATATTAAAGCTATGGAGCTTCAGAAATTCGTGTGGCTGTTTGGCCTGTGACAATGTTGGCAGGGCAAGTAAAAACCTGAATTACTACACACACAAAAAATATTGTCAAGCCCTGCACAGCTACTAAGTTTACTGTTAGCGTTACTGTTACTCCCCTGTGCATAATAGGGAGAAAACATGTTCAGCCCCAGTGTCTTCAGTATGTTTTCAATTCCCTGTGGTCTCATAAAATGTATGATTTGAAAAGAGAAAGCGCACACACAGATATACACACATAAAGTGGTGTTTTGAAGCATGGTCATCACAGCGCTACTCATCAAATGAAGCATAGGCACTTTTGCCTGGTCATATCTTCTTCTTAGAATCCTCTATATTAAAGCTATGGAGCTTCAGAAATGAACACACAGACAAACATCAAAGAGTGTAGACTGAATTCAGAGTGGAGAGTGAGCGACCTGTTCAGACCCTGAGTGCTGAAGAGGCCTCTGTCTGATTTCACATGAAACACACCCTGATTTACACATTTAGTCATACACTCCCAGATACAAATATAGGTACTATATACGAAAAGATACAGATAATAGAGGAATACAGCCTAATCTTATGAAAATAACTTGTTTGTGGAGAAATTATATAACGTGGTTTCTTACACGTATCACAGCAGGTGAAATGTCCACTTTGTGGCAGATTAGTTGTAAGTGCTGGCAAAAAAACAAGCCAGTTCATTCTGTGGAAATTACTTTATGTAATAGACTCAGGCGAATGATAAAGGTCATTAGCCATTTACTTTATGATTTGCTGAAGTCTATGTTTAAGATCAGACAAAATGAACATATATTTTGAGCAAGACATTATCCTATATCTGTAAAGATTCCCAATAATTTCAGGTCATCGTATAATCTAGACATGTCACCAAATAACTGGGGTGATGAAGAGATAGTATCCCTGTTGCGTGTGTTTTCATATGTTTCAGAAGATGTAAAACAGATACGCAGTTCCATTGATAAGCGGTTGCGCTTCTGTCGTAAGCTGTATTTGTATAATCATTGTTATCAAGCTCATAAATATGCACATAAGTACGTTAACCCAGGGTAAAGAATGAACAGTGTGAAACAGGAAATTAAATAACCCAGGATTTAATTTTCCCAAGGTTAAGAATGACCCGGGATTAACAATTTCAAGTCCTCATTTTGTACCGCTGATGCATTATATAAAAATACATTCCTGAGCCGCTGAATTAGACATGCCCCCTCTTTCCAAAACACTGCCCCAAAGATAGGGTTTAGTCTGTCACTGAACAGAAGAGCAACAGTGCTGCTGCACCTGAATATCCATACTTCCTTACATTGTATATTATATCCCAAAAACAGTTTGCTAATGGAGTATTATGTCAGAATCCTTAGTATTCATAAAACAGTATGCGAGAAATACCCGGATGATCTTCTGTTTCAGGAAAAATTCTGAAGTACAGATCGACTGGACACTTTACGATCCCAAAATCCCTCGGGAGCTGAGGAGACATCACATTCAAAATGCTGGATTTAAGAGAACGGCATTGAGCTGGATGGCTCATCTCAAATTTAATTGATATGTAGACCAAGATAGTTGTTCCTGATGCTTGTTTAACAACACCAGGGAAGATTATTTTTCACGGTTGTTGTTATTACGTCATATATTCAGGTCATGGGTCAATACCCACATCCCAGGATGAAGTATGTCCGGATTCTTTTCATACTACTCCATGAATACCTAAAGAATGTACTGTTTTATTGGCCAGAAGTGCATGCTTCATCAAATACAGTACATACTCTGACAGTTTGCGATTTCTGATACAAGGCCATTCTTCTCACAGTTGTCAAACACAACATTAGCAAAATAGCACCCTCAGCTGACAACTGGTATGAATCTGAATATGACATTTAACATGAATTTTCAGATTTAACTACTACACTATGAGAATGTGCAAAATGATTGACCGGCAGAAAGCACATCAAAGTCTTCTGATTCGTTGATCAAAGAATGTGTTAACGGCACGCGGACACATTTTTGTTTGCAGTTTACACTGCCTAGTATTATCACAGAGACTGGCAAGATTTCTCAGTGATATCTGTCATCAAGAAGGAATATTTTTTGCATACAACTCCATAAAAATAAAATACAAATCCTATACAGCAAGTCACAGGTTTTTCCCTGCTACAAACACAGAATCCTACAGGAAAATGGAGAATAGACTTTGAAATTTGAATATGCATATGGCTTGTTTTAGGGCTGCTAGACATTTAAAAATGGCTACATGTCACTGATTATTCACATGTCATCAATTAATTTATTAGTTTAAACTGTGTTTAGTTGAAGATACATGTATATCAGTCATTCACAGAAATAATCTTCCACAATGTATAACTGACCACTCCATCTCCATCATGTTCCATCAGACACTGTTAAATTATCTTTACGGAAAATGAAGAGCTCCCTCTAAAGGATGACACAATGCAAGGTATTACTGCAGTATCAACACTGTTCGCTTTTAAAGTCCAACCTCTCCAAAAACCCTTCTACACACACACACACACACACACACACACACACAAACACACGTCCCCTACTCCCTTAAACTTAACTTCCTTTCCACCTACTCCCTCTTCACACACTCCCCTTTAAATCGCGATCCATCATTGTCCTCTAAATCAATAATCAATCTGCAGTCTTCTCCTCTCACCCCATCTGTCTCCATTGGCCGGAGCGTCGCTCTCTGCCTGTATAGATCATCATTTGGGTCCATGTAATTGCTGGTCAGAGGGAGGGAGGCCATTAAAGACAGTGTGGCCACCGGCTCTTTCTTTCCCCTCTTTATGACCCAGTTCAGGAACTTCTTGGCTTCTCTCACACCACTTTTCCCCACTCTCTCTAAAAAACGATATCTGTAAATTAAACTTTAAATTAAGATATCAGCGAGACAACAAAAGATGATGTATGTTTTGACGGCCAAAAAAGACTTTTTGGTCAAATAATTTTTATGACTTTTCCATGACTTTTCCAGTCATTCATTATTAGATTTTTTTATAATTCTATAGAGATTGCTGGACAGATTTCCAGTAGTATATCAGGTATCAACACTATAAACCCAAATGCTCAAAATAATAACACATTTTGTGTAGGGAAAAATTAAATCATACAAATTAGTTAAAATAATTTAACCTTGATGAGCATTTAGAACTTTCTCTTTCTTTTGAGTTTACAAAACCTTTATCACCTTTTTAGTAACCTGAATTGCTTTATTGTTTTGAGTTTAATGAACTTGCATCTTTAAATGTATAGGGATATTTTTATTTTATTTCCCAGAATCCTTTGCATGGCAATCAACAAGAACAGTAAATGTTAAACTTAAGTGCTATATGCAAGATGAATGTAAAGGGGGACCCTTGTTCGTTTTTAATGTTTTGTTTTAATGTTATTTAGTAGAGTAAATTAGTTAAAAATGTGTTGAAGTTTTTGTGGGTTACCATTATGGTGAATAGTGGAGCTTGAGATTAGGACAAGGACAGGTACAGGTCAAGAATAAGACAGTTGTTCAATATATTAGTATACTCATTGAGCAATTATTATGATCAATAATGTATGTTATCACTAGATACTCATTCACTGTACTATTTAGTACTTGTTGTTTAGGTTATATCTATTTATATATAAAATATAAGCTGAATTTATGTTAAGTTTAGTTTAGCCAAAGAGTTTTAAAGTGTCATCAAAATTGGTGATGGGAAGTCTGATACTTTTCTGCAAACCATTTTTGTTCTGACGGTATGTTCCAATTAACTGGTTCAAAAAAGGATTCACCAGTTCATTTACGTCATCATGTAATGCGACACTATATATATAATGCTAATAGGCGCACACAACATACAATATACAATAAACAATAAAGAATTGCTTTATAAGGATACACAACACCTGCTGAAGCTCTTGCGGGAAATCAAGATGCTGAAGCGGCCCGTTAACCAGCGAAACGTCAAGTGGTGTTAGCCGGAACATTACAGGGGAGTGGAGAGTTTTCTTGTTGCCGTGAAGATTCCACCCGCTGACTCGTGTAGTCAACGGCGAATCAATGGAGGGCTTCTAGACAAGAGATGAATTACTGTCTTGAAGGAAGAAAATTCTGAGGAACAGTGTTTGTGCACCTGCTTTTATAGCGGATTGCTTCGTGCCTAAAAGGGCAGGGCTCAAATACCATAGCCAATATTACAATATTGCCGTTATTGTAGAGAGATTTCATCTAGGTCATGTGGAAGGACAACTCCCCATATGCGTAAGCACGCAATGTCAAGTGTACTGAGTTGCAAGGGTACCTACTGTAGAAATATTAATCTGAAGATAGTGATAAACTGCAATTGTTACCTCAGGGATCTAACTTAATCTAACTTATAAAAATAACTTTCATTAGGGTAACAGAATTTGTCAGGTACATTTAGTAAGATTAAATAACATTTTATAATTTAATAAAACCAGTTCATTTTGATTGTACCACATAAAGCACATTTTAGGTCACCTCAAAACATTTTGCAGTGTAGGGAATTATGATTTCAAGGCATGTAATAGTCATTGAAAAAGTTATACTATAAGTTAAGTTAATATATATTTTATTGGCTAAAACTTGATTGTCTTGTCTAATGAGGGTCTTGTTGGAGACACTTTTCGGAGGCTCTGTGAATAGAATTGTTGATCGCTACATCATGACTCAGCAACAATCACAGGCTATGAGACATTTTATGCCAAACGGCACAGTACTTCATCCCAACCGGCTCGCTCCCGCTCTGTCTCGGTCCAGCGCCCAGCTAAAAACCCCACACCAGCTGCCTTAGTGCCACCAAATGTCACCGCCAAGCTGCTAGTAAAGCCACACAAGTCGTGGCTCAAACAATGTCAGCCGCCTCAGCCCTCGCCGATGGGATTCAAAATGTTAACTCAGAAAAAGATCTTATTGCAAATCCGCCCTGAGGGAACACAGAAAACAGCAACATTGAAAAAAACTTTACCAATGAAGTAATTTCATTTTCCTGTACATCACAGTAACTCACCACTGTCTGGCTGCTCTAGCACCATGGACAGCACAAGCTTTCTACCAACAAAGTGTTATGTTGGGTCAAGTTTTCAGAAAGAAAGTGCTGACCGCAAATGCATCCAACACAGGTTGGGGTGCAGTGTGTAATGGACGCCTGACTTTCGACACCTGGAAACAGGTGTGAAACGGCCATGACATTTCATCCGCCTATAGCTACTGGCTGTCTTTCTTGCTTTGAGAGCTTTTCATTCTGATATTGTGAATCACCACATTCTGATTAGATCGGACAACTCAACAGTAGTGATGTATATATGTTGCTGTGGAAGGGCTGTGGAAGGGCTGTGGAAGGGCGGAGGGCAGGGCCGGGTCGTGATCCTACACACCCGGTCCCGTATTAGGCTAATTATGCCTCCGTGAGGGTTAAAGGCTGACTGGAGGGAATTGTGCGGGAGAGAGAGATCGTTTACGGACATGTCCGTCATGTGTGTGTTTATGTCTTCTTTTAAGTTTATCATTAAAACTATTATTTATATTGAAAAGCCGGTTCTCGCCTCCTCCTTTCCATTGATCCCTTTACAGTTGCCATGACAAGTTGGCCCACATATGGCCGGCGAAACGCAAGTATGTGCTTCCCCCGGTGCGCCTCCTTCATTCTATCATCAGCAAAGTCTGAGTAGACATGTAAACAGTTCTGTTAATTGCGCCAAAATGGCCCAATCAGCCATGGTTTCTGGAAATGATAGAGATGTTATACAGCTCGCCATGCTATATACCGCTGAGGAGGGATCTCCTCTCTCAGGAACAAGGCACAATCTGGCATCCCCAGCGCAAGCTGTGGAACCTGCATGTGTGGACTCTGAACAGCGTGCTAAACATCTCAGAACTGGCACATTCAGTCATGAGCACCATTTTACAGGCCAGAGCGCCATCTACGAGATGCCTCTATAATATGCCAAAATGGAATGTGTTCACTGATTGGTATCTTTCATATGGCAAAGACACAGTAAGCTGCCCTATACATGAAATTCTCATATTACTTCAAGAGTGATTAGATGCAGGACCCACTCCCTAAACGCTCAACATTTATGTGGGGACTATACCTGTGTATCACGCACCTGAAGCCAGCACCACTATAGGCAAGCATGATTTAATCATAAAGTTCGCAGGGCCCCCATTCGAGCCTTTGGACTCTGTTGATTTGCACATGCTCTCCATAATGACCGCACTACTGCTGGATCTGGCCTCAGTAAAATTCTGAGGAATGGTGTTTGTGCATCTGCTTTTATAGCAAACAGCTTTGCACCTAAAAGGGCGGAGCTCAAACACAACAGCCTATATTAGAATAGTCTCGTTATTGTAGAGAGGTTTCAACTAGGTCATGTGGTAAGACAACTCCCCATATGCGTTAGTACGCAATGTCTCATTCCCTTCGTCTCTTACATATGTAACCGAGACGTTTTCCATCACTGTAAAAATCCTTTGGGCAACTTCATTTGGAAATGATTATAAGTCTAAACACAACCTCAAGGAGTTTTTTAGAAAACCATCAATTAATTATCTTTTGAGTTTATTATCATGTAATGTTTATTTATCTTAAATTGACTAATTGGAAATTGATTAATTAGCCTGACACAGTGAAACACCAATTTACTATTTACTAATTATTGCAAACAGCATCTTCTATTAGGTTCAGAATGAAAGTTAGTAGACAGAGTGATTCATTCAACAGAATTAAATATGTTTGAATATGAATGGAATTTAGTCTAAAATAAGGGCAAATTCCAAAATAAACAGCCAGATGACATATTTTCTACTTCTTTCTTTTTTGTTGGCTCTAGCTGTACTCATCCCTAGTTTTATTTCATGCTTTATGGTTTTACATTGTGGCTGTAACCCTATGTACCATCCCAGAAACCTTACAATTCATATATCCTAATTCTAGACAATGGTTTCCATCTCTTTCTTTGCAAGTGTGCAACTGGGATTTGCTTTTTCTGGCTTAATTAAAGCAGTGGGCGGGCATCGGTTTCTCACTGAACAACACTGACATCCATTACACATAAGCTACTAAAGTGTTACAGTTTTATAACATAATAACAGGTTATAATATCACGTATTTCAGCACTGCTCACATCCTGCTCAGAGTTCAGTTGAATCTGTCAACAATCAGTGAACAATAGCCAAAGATAGTGACTTTAAAAGAAAATACGAGTGTTAAGTTGTCTATACTGTATGTAGTGTTAATATGGATTCACAGCACTTCCCCTCAGAGATGTGTGCACCCCCATTTTCCTCTTCACCCAGAATCAGTACGTATCTCAGCAGGTTAGCAGAGCATTCAGCCGCGTCCACTGCTTCTACAGAGTGATATGCTGTTAATTACTTTACACTGAGTCCCAGCACTATGCAAACCACTGTTTATGCCTCCTGCAATTCCCCATTCCAAACACACAGGCGTTCGTTCATGTTTGTGGTGCATGTGATGCGTGATTATCCAATCAACAACACAGGGTCACCATGGAGCAGAGAGGATCTGGGGAGTGTTCAAAATTCATGCATGCCTTAAACGGCTACTCCGACTTCATAACTAATTTATCATAAGTAGGATTCATGTTTTCCCCACTGGCTTTGGTCAAACAGACACTGGGGTATCACGAAGCATCCACACAAACAGCTGTCCCTTCCAAATAGTACGGCTGCTAATTTACAGCCAATGAGGGCGAGCAGCACCGGCCCGTACGATTCCTCCGATGCTAATTGGCTGCTTGTAAAAGATCGCCCTGGAGGAAAACAAAGGGCTCTTGAAATATTAATGCCCTTAACAACTTTGGAAGAGTGCCCACTCTAAAAGCCCCTGCTGTGCACTCCCACTTGTCTTGTTTTTTTGTTTTTTTCTCCTTTTTCTTACAAAATTCTCCTACTCTCTCTCTCTACATGTGAGTCACACTATGCTTGTGATAGGCTGCTTACAGCATTGTCAGACCAACAACATATGCCTTGTCAAGCCATAAACTACCTCCTTCAGTAAGTCTGCTATTTGTTATGTAATGGTCAAGAACAGTGTAACTGACAACGGCTGTGAATGCGAGGCTGTCTGTTCGGTGAAAAGCCTGTTACTTGCAGGGCTAGGTGATATAGCTAAAACAATTATACATTATTCTGCTATTTTTCTGCCTTTTAATTATATTTTACATTGTGATATTTATGTTTTTGCCAACATAGTCTCATGACAACTCGTAAAAATTCAGTCAAGATAGTGAAAGCGTAAGATATTGTGCAACTTGGCTCTTACAAAAATGTACAACATTTATTTCCATACAGACCAACCAATCAACAAACCGAATTTAAAATCGATAAAATACAGGCATCAAATTTTACCTAACATCCTATCCAACACTGTGGAGGTGAGTGTGAGTGTATGTCTGTCTATGTGTGGCCCTGCGATGGACTGGCGACCTGTCCAGGGTGTCCCCCGCCTTTCGCTCTATGTTAGCTGGGATAGGCTCCAGCCCCCCGCGACCCTGTACACAGGATAAGCGGTTGACGATGGATGGATGGATGGATCCTATCCAACACTTTATTTTATAAAAGGACATGTCAGTGAACAAATTTGTTTACTCATTCCATATTTATTTATGCAATACAAATGACTGATGTATGGCAATAACCTGTAATTCACTTCCCTCGTGTTCTACCAAACCCCCTGTTTTCTTTAATATGTGGTACACCAACGTTATTTTCTGAATAAATTATGGTTTGGCTTTGGGTAAGGGGTAAGACTTTATGGTTAGGTTTAGATTTGGGGTTTGGGTTAAACTTAGGAAAAATCATAAGTGAGCGTAATTAAATTTGGATTAGGAAACATTTTTAATAACATTGTTCATTGGTTCATTTATTTTTGTCAATGAGAGTAAAAGATGTCATTTTTTTGTACAAGCCAACTCAAACGATTTTTTTAAACTGCTTTCAGCGATTCAGTCAGGCTTCAGTCAACATTGTGTAAGAAAACAGCACCCTCTAGCGGTGTGTATGGCATTATCCATTATACCACAATAGAATTTAAAACAAGAGGTCCTCCCTCCGGATTGTAGCATGGTGACATAGTAGATTCCATCTACCATGTCACGGGCATCCATTACGTACTGGATTAAATCCATGTTTTAAACGTTCAAAGCCGTGATATACTGGATGTTTTAATGCAAACATGTTCTTCAGCGTGTACAGTGTGTAGCGTTATGTGTAAATAAGAAGTGAGCGAGTGCAATAATTATTGTATTTCCTTAAACTTTTTTATATATTAGTAGTAAAATATAGCATACTAATAACTTTTGAGCATCAGGGATTTTAGTCGTCTAAAGAATATGAGAGGTTGCGGAGTATTTGGAGTGAATTTGTTTGGTTGTTTGGATGACTATTATATGTTTTTTATTTGTTTGATTTAGTATCGAGAACATATATACAATGATATTTCTTCTTTAATTTGATTTGGGATTAAACTCTTATTTTATACTCTGTCAAGTAGCCTATATCACAGAAGAACAAAGAAATGTATAGCCTTTAATTGATTTATGCAATAATGATGATTACATGCCGATGACTGCTTCTACACATTTATTAAATAACATCTCTGTAACACGAGAATAATTAAACAGTTACAGGTAGATATTTTCAGTCTCTAAACCTTACAAAACAAAAAGGACAAATACAAATGTGTAGGCAAGTAGATTTTTGTTTAGTTACTTGGATTATGTGGATTATGGACAACACTTACAGTATAGGCCTATTGTAATAAAATATGATTTACAAGAGATGAAAATAATAAAAAGAAGAAAACGTTTATCTTTATTTATCCTACATACTTGTGCCGCATCATAATCGACCAGGCTGCAATGGGAAAATAACATTTATTATATGGATGGATTTAAACATTAAAGCTAATACAGACACAGACGTCTATCAGCAGTAGTTAAACTACTAACTTTTAGTTAACCACTAGGCTAATATAACCTGTCAAACAAAATTGCGTAAAGGCTATATGCTGACTGAGAGCACTAAATAACATAATATTATAAAGAGAATCTAATGTAATAGGCCTATGTAACTGTGGGCGTGCACATTGAATACATCCAGTACGTCACGGAAATCAACTAGAGGACTAGATCCACTATGTCATCGAGCTACAGTCTGCAGCGAGAACAATCTCACTGTCATAGTTTTGTTGCTCTGGTTAAATTATTATTATTATTTTTTTTTTATATGATGTGGTTGACATTTATGTGGAATTGCCCAACATATAATTTTGACATATTCCATTATATACAATACAAACATGTAAAATGTGAGTTCTGTTGTTCTGAACTGAAAAAATAGAAATGCCACAAAATTTCTGGAAGTACAAAATATTTTTTCGCATCAGTCACCATGCTTTGATTTGTAATTATTTTGCAAGTTTTTTTTTTCTTTTTATCTTTTTTTTATTCCCCTTTTCTCCCTAATTTGGAATGCCCAAATCCCAATGCGCTCTACTTGGTGTAGTGACTCGCCTCAATCCGGGTGGCGGAGGACATATCTCAGTTGCCTCTGTGTCTGAGACCGTCAATCCGCACATCTTATCACATGGCTTGTTGAGCACATTACCAAGGAGACATTCAATCTTCAAGGCTTCACTCTCCGTGGCACCGCAAACAACTCACCACGCACTCTACCTAGAGCGAGAACATATTATACCCCATATATCACACCCCATGTGACTCTACCCTCCCTAGCAATCGACCAATTTGGTTGCTTAGGAGACCTGGCTGGAGTCACTCAGTACGCCCTGGATTCGAACTCGCGACTCCATGGGTGGTAGTCAGCATACTCGCTGAGCTACCCAGGTGCCCTTTTTATCTTCTATTTATTTTTAATTGTGCCTCTTTTTTCAATTTTGGCATGTTATGTGATCAACAGATCCAATCCATGTTCGATGGAAATATCAATAGAAAGAATAAAAAGAACAGTACAAATAGAACAATAAAAAGCTTTTGTACCTCTTTGTAACAGTAGTGTAAGTGGCAAAATATTGATCTCTGTTTCTATTTTGTTTTTTTATCTGTATACAAAAAAATGTATATCAGTGCATACCTATTTATTTATTTATTTTAAGTCAGATGAACCATAATTTTAACCAAACAGCCATTTTAGCCAAGTAGATTCAAAATGTTTAAATGTAATAATTAAAATTAAATTAAATTAAATGTTTTCCACACTGTTTTTCACTAAATGAACACAAAAACTAATATTTAACCATTATCATTTATATTCACCTATAGCCTAAAAAACTATATTTATGTACAATTGAACATAGAAAGCCATGCAGAAATGTTAGAAAACATTTTTGAGTGATGATGCAACAGAATTGTTAAATCAGAAATTTGGGTCAGTGTATTAAAATGAACAGTTTGAATTGATTTACAGAACTGAATCAAACTGTAACGCCATTTGCTATCTAGGTTTAAATCGTAGACACTATTAAAACATACTAGCAAGTCAAGACAAAAAGTATCATGAAACTAGCTATTTAGGAAAAGAACACATTAAAAGCATCACAATATTGCTTCTTAATATTGACTGCTTAATTTTATCTTGCCAGCAAAATAAGCACAAATATGTCATGAATATCTCATACAGTGAGATATTCATGTGTGCAGTATTTTGCTAAATCTAGGTGACAACTGATGGTATTCTTCACATCACAAGCATCAATTTATCTGCTGCAAAAAGGATAAATATACAATCTGGTCAGATAAAAGCTATATTCATTCAACCCATTCGGTAGTAGCCTATAACTTTAAATTATGAATTCAGACACGTAACCAAATGGCAAGAGCTTCATTTAATTTTTTTTCCTACGGCTTCTTGCTGTTCCTCATCAGTACTTTCTGCTGAAACGTACTGTTTGCAATATGCAATTAATGAGTTGTTCAATGCTTTGAACGAATCCATTTTAAATGTAATTGTCTCTGTTCCCCAGAGGCATAAGGACAGGCCCAGAGACGGAGCTGTCAGAGAAATAGGGCTGTCTTTAATCTTCATTTGATGACTCTCATACTTGTTCGCTGCACTATAATTTAACATGAGAGACAAATGAAAGTGTGTATGAGGTAGAACGTGACGGAGGGGAAAAAAGTCTGAGAGCTTATGTTTGTGTGTGTTTGTGAGTGAGAGATATCAAAAAGGTACAACATGGTAGACTCAACGTTTCAGACAGACCTACTTCTGCAAATCAGACGTCAGTTGTCTCTCATCTTACGTATGAGTGGTAATAGAGGACTTTAATAGTGAGCACTTTGTGTCTCATCTTTTATGTTTAATAACATCAAAGCTGCTCAAAAGGATGCATATCAAACCGATCCAATAATCACACACTGTGAGAGTGAGAAGGGAATTGTGTTTCTGCTAAATCTGGGTAGAAGTAGTGAATTTTGATTTTAACAGGAATATGAAGAAGAGGCAAACAGGGCCTCTGCCAGCTTATCGGAAACTACAGAGATAAATAAATAGGTGTATAGTGCACAATTTCAGTATTGAAACTGGCAAGCTCTATGCAATACCCCTGTGTTTGTCAATTCAACAAACATTCCTGTCCAACCCCTAAATGTGAGATGGACATAAGCCTAACTTCCCTGAAAATCTGACAAGTCCTACTGGAACCAACCACCAGTGAACGCCAGGGAATTATTAACGGGAATTATTACCACATATACAGACTAAATCAGCTGACTGGAGCCAGCTTACTAAATCAACATGGCAAGTAATACTGATGTTTCGCCTAGGATTTTCTTTCAGCAGCGTTGCTGTTGTGCATGTGTCAACGAGCCCACAACGCAGTGTAATAGCTTAAAACGACCCTTAAGAATCATTATAGATGGGTTATTCATGTTCACCTTGTCGTGTGTGTGTGTGTGTGTGTGTGTGTGTGTGTGTGTGTGTGTGTGTGTGTGTGTGTGTGTGTGTGTGTGTGTGTGTGTTTATTTACTGCATGTGAGCATTTGACACTTAAAGTGCTCTGGAAGCCAAGATAGCTGTTGTAATAACTGTCAAATAATGAAACGCCTCAACGCAGAATATTACTTGCACTATACTGTATCTTATTAAACATAAACACAAATAGATCATGTAAAACTATTTAACTATTAACACTACTGAATCACTACATTATACCACTACCATTTTGGTTCATTTGTGCATCGTTTGAGAGCAAAATATTTATATTTTTTGTGAGAAATTGAACGTCGCATTGTTGAACGTCACATTGGGGGGCCTCAGCAACCCATTAACGTCCAAATGTGCACAAACGATGTACAAATGAATGAGGCTACTTTGGAGTTAATTGGGCATTAATGGGGTACCAACCTAAGGCCTATGCTTACATTTTTTATATTGTCCACAAACAATCGAATTGAAATAGTTTTATTACAATAATGTCCTGATTACATGGGGTCCCAACTTCACAGAGGTGCATTGTTTGCACAAGATTCGGTGGTATTACCTATAGATGTCAGTTGTTCCGTACACCGTTGTACTATATGTTAACTCACAATAAAATAACATTCAACCTGAGTAATTATTGTGAAATGTGCAGGCATTATGGCAGAGTGCGGAATAGGCTGCACAACTATGTTAATATGTAGCCGAACTAGGATTAATTAGTAGCCATTTAGCTTAGCTTGTGACCATCACTTCACCATGGACATTCGGAAACATTTTGTCCAACAAATTTTTGGTACTTTTTGTTGTGTCAAGACTTAATAAACCATGTGAAATTTCAGCAGCAGTGTTCATAATTCAGCAGCAGCACATATAGGAGAAACACTGGATATTTATTTTTCTTCTTCCCTATTTTCAATAAAACAATCTATTGTGTTTATGTTAATGAAAGATTCAATGCCAGTAACAAGCAGTGCTTTATACTTCAAAAAACGTCTTGAGGCAGACATTCTGAAGGCAAGTTGCAGTTAATAGACTGTGAATCATTCATGTAAAACTGAGATTCAAAACCAAGGATGACAAACCACACCATATACCACTGAGAACGCTAGTAAAAGAAACTTAGCTCTGACCAACTGTTCATGCAAAATAATCTCAGACACTGCAACGGACCAGGATTTGGTTTCTGGTTTTAATCAATAATAAAAAATAAAATTGGTTTCTAAATGTTAAAATATACCTTCAGCTAACCTTTTTGTAACAATAAAAACAAGCAGCTTTGAGATATGTATTCTTTGAATTGGGCCAAAGAGACCAATGTGTGGCGCTTTGATCTTCTATCGCAAAGTGTAGTGTGACTGCATCTTTAGGCTATCATTTGAGGGTTTTTAGGTCTAACATCATTATGCATGTAGTTTAAACTTTAGCGTCAACAAATTGTAGAGATTGCATTTGGATCCTTTGGAATGTTTACATTTGTATAGATTCTGCTGTTTACGCTATTATTTGGTATGCCTATAGCATACTTTCAGGGTTGGGAGTAACGAAATAAACGAAATAAACGAAACGTGCCCAAGGTTCCTACCACGGCCTTTAGAGACCAGGTAGTGAACCTACAAGCGCTGCCCCGGGAGGAGGCAGACCCAGCCCCTTCGACGCTGTGTCCGGTACGTGCTTTGGGTCGTGGATGCCATTTCATTGGCCTATCACACCCAGGCCGTGCCCCCCTTTTTGCGGGTCCAAGCACGCTCAACAAGGAGTGTTGCGTCCTCTTGGGCACTAGCCAGGGGCACCTCCCTAGCAGACATATGTAGAGCAGTGGGTTGGGCAACACCTAATACCCTTGCGAGATTTTTACAATCTTGTGTACAATGTTTTCTCAGGTCCGAGCCGGTAGAACTCGGTAACACGCTGACGGACTGGCCGGGTGGATCGCTTGCACCTAGCACCCTTTCCCTCGTTCGAGATAAAACGGTGCGCTTTTCTCCCCCAGGAGATTCCGCATATTCGGATCCCTGGATGATTCCTCCCTAGCCCTTGTGGGTCCGCAGTTCAGCGGAGGAACTCGCCGACCCAATCCACAGCGGGTACTTAATCTACCCTGTACTGGAATAGGTGCTCCACAGGGCAGGACTCCTACGTGGACTCCCCCTGTGTGTATTATCCGCAGTACAGTCCCCTTACGAGTGGACCCGCGTCTCCCTTAGGCAGTCCCGGCTGCCCTCCAGCCACCGTGTTGTAGCAACTCCCCCCTCCTAGCGAGGCTGGATCTACCACTGCGCCACTTTCCACATGCCGCCTAAAAACCCATGTGATGTATTCACCACTCTTACCTCCCCTTCCGGGCAGGAGTGGTCTCTGCAGGGTCTTTTCCCCCTGAAAGAATTGTAAACTGGGTAAGACCCCCTTCCCTCGATGCGTGTAAGGGCCCCGGCCGTTTCTTGCCCTATGCGGAGAAACATAGAGAGAAAAGAGGCCCAGCCAGGCTCAGCTTGTTCACAGGTTGGCAAGCGTCACCTTGTTCCCCTGTCTAGGGTAACCAGAAGGATTCCGACGACTCTTTTGGGGCATTGGGGAAGGGTACGTGCAGTCTGACACAGCTGGTCGCCTTTGCAAGTAAAATGCCTGCCTGCTCCTGTGTCAGCAGAAAACGTACACGGCACATCGCATGGTGTGATTTAAATTGGACCCCTAGTGTCGCTTCTTCAACACAACGTCGAAGTGAGCGACAGACGGGGAACGTCTAGGTATGTAACCTCCGTTCCCTGATGGAGGGAATGAGACGTTGTGTCCTCCTGGCCACGTCGCTGAGCCGAGCCACTGCAGTGGCCGGACCATTTCCGGCTCCTCAGAAAAATCCTGAATGAACTCGATGTATTTCCTCACCTTTATACCCGTATGTCCGGGGGCGGGGTATGCAAATACTGTCTGCCAACTTCTCATTGGTCTTTTTTCATAGATCAGAGGCATATTCGGTACTCAAGAGAGACCCCTAGTGTCGCTTCTTCGACACAACATCTCGTTCCCTCCATCAGGGAACAGAGGTTACATACATAACCTAGACGATTGGCCCCATTCACTTCAATCGTAAGTGTCTCACTGGAACCCAGATTTTTGCTCTTTTTTTCTTTTTTTTAATAAAAGGAGGGGAAAGTAGAAATGCATTTTTGTGGTAATCAATATAATGCCAAAAATGCTTGTATTGTAGTGAACCCTGAATATTCCTTTAAGAAAATGTTTAGGAAATATTTCAGATATTCGTCACTAATCAAATATAAACAAATTTGTGACATTGAACATGTTTAAATCATGTCTTTGGTTTCCTTAAAGCACACAAAATACTCTTTGGAATAGTCTCAAATCATGCAGGATCATGATCATTACATTTTGCACAAAATGTCCACGCCAGCTCAAGTAAATTCTGTCATTAAAGCAAACAGAAATTATTATTTCAGTTAAACACTCACTCAGCACTCACATTGTTATGTTGACAGTATAATTTGTATTGAAAAACACTCAGATTGTTCTCAGAACGAAACCGTATGTCACATTGCAGCTGGCTAATCAGACAAAGTGATCAATATGCTCAAAACTGGTCCTTCCTTTGAGGATAGAGGTCACTGGAGCTGAATTGTAATCCCACTAGACAGAGACAGCAGGTTGGCTGTGATATGACACCGACCACGTAGGCCATGAATAGGGCTTGAAAGGGCAGAGGCCAAGGCCACAGAAGGACATAACCCTACTCCAAAACTTCCCACTGCAGACAGAATCCAATTACTCCCTTAAATCAATGTATCACATAACACCCCTAAATCAATAATCTTCAAGGTGTTCCTTCAAAAATGCACAGTTTGCTGACCCCCGCCTGCCTCTGATCTCCAATTCACTCCAACTAGGGCCGGTCAGGCCCCTTACCTTGACCCACGCATAGATAATGCACTGAAAGCCATCAACCCAACATTAAAATATGTCACATGTGTTGAGATTGCGACCCCATCCTCGTGCCCTGGAGACAAGCACTGTTCACCAGCATTCTCTATTGAGCGGAAAAGTAATTGCCTTTCTTTTGTTTGTTTATGCACTTTCTATTTGTTATTCAGCATGGACAGTAAAGGCAGCTCATAGAGTGAAAATGAGTTTTATGTAAGGAGTAATAACCTAAATGGATTTCCTCAGTAGCAGGAAGCCACATGGCTATTTATCTTCTCCCTCCACTAATTATTCATTACAGCTCAGCCAAAAGAAACTAGCAAAAACACACAGTCAGATAACGCAGCCGAACCGCTCGCAAAATTACTTTCTGCTTTCGCTTCTTAAAAGATTCTCGCACTTCAATGCATTTCATTCCAGTGAAGCTTCTGGAGGAGACGCCCACCATAAGCAGCTGATTGCCGAAAAATATTCAAAAACACTGATTTGTGAATTCACAACCAGCATCCATCAGGGAGAAATGTTTTTCCATCACAGGAGGAAGTTTAATTTGTGCATTTTGTGAAAAGTTTGTCTCCGACCAAGCAGGGGGTGGCCGGGCAGGGTCCAGCCGGGGGGAGACACTAACTACATTGTGCCCAAGACATAAAATGACCAAAATGGCAATTGTGAGTGGGGTAGCGAATGGAGTCAGGCTTCAGTCCATGGTGGCCACAGTCACAATCACAACTGTCTACCATGTATTAACGTAATTGCCTA
Organism: Xyrauchen texanus; assembly: GCF_025860055.1. Lineage (NCBI taxonomy): Eukaryota > Metazoa > Chordata > Actinopteri > Cypriniformes > Catostomidae > Xyrauchen > Xyrauchen texanus. The sequence continues at coordinate 31,530,386 of NC_068302.1, read as the reverse complement.
GCAAGAGGACAGGGCTACTGTACTGCTTAGCTCCCAAGGCTGTTACAAATGACCCTGCATTCATAATTACCCTTCACCTTTGCCTGATTGATGTCAAAATGGTGACATTTGTGACCAATCATGCCCTTCAGTGGTTGTACTGTAACACTCTTTCCAATCACATAGGACCAACTCATCACACAAACAGCTCACTACAGAATAGTTGTCACGTTGACAAGAAAATAATAGAGGATTTTAAGGCAATAGACAAAGAAAAAGACAATCTCATTGCTTTTAAAAAAGAGCTGTCACATTGAAGAGTTTCTAATTGAAAGAATTTCAATTTATTTAGGTCTATGATGTGATAGTATTATTTATTAAAATATTCTGATATTCATAAACAAAAAATACAAAACACAAAAAAATATTACTTGAATACACCTCTTCTACGATGAACATTTTGATTGAGTTCAAAATCATTCTGATATTTATTTCTGGGGCTTAAAGTAAAAAATGTCATGTGGTGAAACCGTCCATCCAAAAATAAATGAAAGTTTTATTAAAAGCTGAAATTCTTGAAAAAAGAAATGTTCACACGAGTAGTGCAGAATAATCTTTTATTCATATGTTTTTCTAAAAATTAAATATGAAATCAATTGTGATTTAAAATATGATTAATATTTGTTAAACTTTTGTTGACCAAATCATGTGGTGTAAATAACAAGTAGGTAGATTTTTTTGTTGTTTATATTGACAAAAACCATGGAACAAAAAGAGATGCTCAAGACTCAAGAGAGTGAAGTTTAAAAAAAAATCTGACATTTTGAAAATGTTCTATGGAGAGGGACATTTTGTTCAGGTCATATGGAGTAACCCTGAACCCTGATATTTGTAAATTAAATAGTTTAAAACTTGAAATGTTTTAATTTTTTTAATGATTAAGTTGTATACATTCTTATGGATTCAATGTGCAAGGAAAGTACTACTTTAATAGCTTTTACCTGATGGTTACACCACAGTCATTAAATAAAATTTTGGTAGAAAATGCTATTAAGATTTTTTTTTTACATTATGAAACCAAATTGGACAAAAAGAGTGATGTGTGTTTTAAACAAATTTTTTAAAAGATTTCTATAATCTTGGACAATTTGTCAATGACCATTTGGTAAATTCAAGTATTATTATTTGTCGCTGAAATGGCGTAGTGTTGAGTTAGATCATTTAGGAAAGATAATTTATCACATACTACAAAAATAAATAAATAAGACAAAATACTGGCTTTTACAGCCTGTTGAAATTACAGCTGGTATTTGGAACATAATACTCTATTCTATAGTTCTACAGTACATGGCTCAAAGACAACAAAAGCAAATGACTCTTACATAGATATGCAGTTCTCTGTAATGAATTTCAGCAGCAGTCTAACTGGATAACAGAAACATTGCACCAGAAATTTGAGCAGCAGAGAGCATCGGCCTGACCTTGTATTGGCTGCAAAAGATGTACTGACAGGATGCTTCCGCTATAAGAGATTAGGATGACATTTGTGTGGTAAGGCTGCCATCTAGTGTAACGGGTCATCTGATACACAACCTGTTCAACTTGACTGAAAATACACTGTCTTTGAAAAAACATAGTTAGGAATTCTTTGTAAACTGGGTCAAATCAATATTACTGATTGTTTGAATAAAAACACCTAGGTTTTAAACTCTTTGCAATACTGATTTAAAAGGGATATAGTAAAAAGCTAGTCCTCTCTGCTTCCTGACAGAGCATAAGACTGGTTGCTAGGATCCAAAGTACTGAATAAACAACACCAATCACATGGGAAGGAACAGCATAACAGGAAATATTCATCTAGAGTTATGCCTCATTAATTTGACAAGTGATTAGAACACACTCAGACAACAAAAACAAAAAGTGTCTGCTCCCCGGGTCTACTTAAACAACAAGAGTCAAGCAAATAATTTTTTCATCAGTTTAAAGTTCTAAATAAAGTTTATCAAAGTCAATAGAGTGCAGGTATAACAGTGCAATAATCCTGCAACACAACTCCGAAGCCCTCCAGAGACAACCCCTTAACACAGGCAAAAACTAGCACAAGCATTTATTAAGCATTTGCTCTCAGGCTTTTTCTACATCTGTAATCTGGAACAAATGAATGTGTATTATTCTCTGTCTCCTGAATAGGCCACAGAGGACAGAAATCTGATGACCTGATTGCCTCTCAGCTGAGCTGCTAGCACTGAATAATTTGGCAATACACATGCTCTACACATGCATAAAATAAAATAAAAAATAAAATAAATATTTTGGTAGGACTGAATTTTGTATGTGCATGTTAAACTATAATAAAGGAATCTTATAAACAAATCATTACATGAATCTCACAACATTACAACAAAGTGTTTTGTATTCTGTTTGAACTTTTGTTTAATGGTTCAGCCTTGCATCGATACTGCAAAGAATTCAATAGTCCAGTAGATTATATACATGTATGTTGTATCCCAAATGCATGTCTGAAACAATGGCCCTTTGGGATGGAGAACACAATCATCACAGACCAAGGATGGAGAGGTTTGGTTTTCTCCTCAATCCTATGATTGTCTTCATTGGCTAAGTGAAGAAAATAATAATAAATGTATCTATAGATTATACAAAAATACATGTAAAATCAACTATAATTCTGAATGTACTGTATACATTCTGATGACAGTGAAGTGAGCACTTAAATTCTGCAAATCTTCATCTCTATTGTAGAACTATGTGTATATTAATTATTTAATAATTTCTACATTTTAACAGTTGCATCTCTGTATGTAAAAGTGTGAAACAAAGGGGCCCTAAACTCTGGGCAACAAACAATTGATCAGAGGAGAACCATTGTATCAGTTGCATCTGGGGCCTTTCAGGGAGGTTTTAACACTATTGTTCTTAAGATATAAAGTAATTTTACACAGACAGAACTTTGGGTTAAGATTCAGAAGAGCTATGCTACATGACCGACATCAATAAACTCTTTTGCCCATGAGCACTTGGTCTGGCTTACTCTTCTTCATATATTAGAAGAACTCTGATACATTGGCAAGCCTCCTGATATCTAGTCAGCCAAATACAAGAAGATCTAACAATTTGGCGTGAGCCAGCCAGGAGAGTCTGATAAGAAAAACTCATCAACTGCAACAAGAAACTCATCAACTGCAACTCATCAAGTGAACAGAAAAATCTTTGAGATTCTTAAGTTGTTTCAAGTTGAAGACAGACGAGAACTGCGTCTTTGGACTTTGTAACACCAGGACTCTTCACAAAGAACTTAATTTGGTGAGTGAAACTTTACAGCTCAATTAAACAACACACTTAAGTAACTTTAAGTCCTTAAGTTACTTAAGACCAGTAACTTTGTGTAGTGTAGTCACAATATGCTGTGTAGCACTGTTATGTTTAAGCATGGTCCTTCCTTTGAAGTCTGTAGGAATTGATAAAAATAACAATTTGGTCCATTCATCAAGGATTGTAGGAGGTTATAAACGTAACTCAGTTCATTTTAAGCTTGGTCCTTTCATTGGAGTGTGCAGTAATTTTTAACCATGTGGTCCAGTCATTCAGAGTTTGTAGAAGCTAATAAAGTGAACACTGTTAAGTTTATGCATGGTCCAGTCCTCTTGGTGTCTGTAGGAATTGTTATAAAGAACAATTTGGTCAAGTTATTCAGAGTCTGTAGAAGCTATAGAAATATAAAAATAGTTTGTAAATTAAATTGCTGCAGACATTTGGAATCACTGACTGTGTAACCCGCGCACACACACACACACACAAGATGAGACAGTCACAATGTATATCAAAACTGTGTTTATTTGCAGGCAAACAAAAGTACAGCACGGAAAATCCAGAGGTAGAATGGTCAGGGTAGCGTAGGGTCAAAAGCTGGGGAATCAAAGAGAGTAAATGGGGCAAATCCGGGAGAGTAGTCGAGGGGAGCGAGGGTCAAAGCCGGGGTAAACAGGATCGAGAGGCGGGTAAACTTACAAAGGGAGTAGTCAGGGGTACTAGGGGAACGAGGAGCTGGCAAGCTAAGGGGGTAATCAAGAGGAGTCCAAGAGGGAATCAAAACTAGACGAGACTAGCGGGGGCAAAGACACGGGAAACTAAATACAATAACCAACAACCGTGAAACGAAAGGGTACTGATATATATAGGGGCGAGTGCAGGTGTAAAGCATGACAGGTGATGAGACGAGTGCAGGTGGTCATAATGTTCTGGGGGATTGGAAACGCGTGAGGGACTCGAGGAAGGGAGATTGCCTACGAGCATGTGAGCGAGTAGGAGCAAAGTGGGCGTGAGTGTGTGCGACGAAGCGGGGATGGGGCAGAGGAGCGGGGTTCGTGACAGACTGGGTGTAAATCAGTAGCCACTATTAAAATGTATAGCTTAACGTAATCAATGCAGGACTTTGAAGTTCCTAATTGGGTGTAAAATATTAGGATTTAATGAAAAAGTTAAGCGGAATTCAATACCATAGTGTATTTATTCTTAGCTATGAATGAACTAAAGAATTTTAAACTAATGAATTGCTAGAAAATTTAAAATAGGTATGAGTAAAGAAATTGTGAGTTACACCAATATTGTAAGTTGTGAACTGAGCTGTGTATCTTCCAACTATGAGGCATTTGAATATACATTTCTATTAGCTACAATTTTGCATCTAAAAGTTAACATGCCTTCCACTGAGAGATATGGAAAGAGTCTGAAACTTGTTATTTAGCCTTCTGTACTAGGATTCAGAAAGAATTGATAAGTGTGATTTCTCACAAATGAGCAAATCAGCACAATAGGCCAAATTTGTTTCATTTGTTTTTGTAACTGCGGAGTTAGGACTGAATAAGACCAAGCATAGGCTACACCTATCAAATGAGAATAACATCTTGAACTGTTGGAAATTAAGAGTACTCTGGACAAAGTTATACATAATTTGATAATTTTGTATTTTGGAAATGTATGTTTGACTTAATCAGCCAAATAAATAGCTGTGATTTTACATAAGAATAAGCACCTTGCATGGCTCTAACCCTCTTCTGTTCTGTTTACACACATTTGAGGGCACATCTATTGTATTGCCATAGCTGGGTCTATGCAAAACAATGGAAACTCTTCAGAACAGAAGCCAGCTACAGAAAGGCATGGAACTGAAACTCCAAATGTGACCACTGATAAGATGATGGACAATCTGAATGAATATTTGGACAAAAGCTGGGAATAAGGAAGTGCAATGATGACATCTGCCTGAAATACTGCATCAAACACACAGAGAGTGGGTTATGGGCCTTACCTGACATTAAAAGCGCTTATGGAAAGACATCACCATCTGCAGAAATTTTAGATGGATATATTGCAGCATGAGTTCAAAGCAGAGAGGGCAAATGTTTGAGCACTTGCTGAACAATTGCAGACTGAAAAGAATGCGAAAGAGAGGCTAAATGAGAATGAAAAGCTGTTAACTGCAAAAGAATGTTCCAAAACAAAGACCTCTATGAAATCATCTAGCAGCAAAGCAAAGAGTCACCACTCTACCCACTGAAAAAGCTCAGAGCCACTGAGGATCAACAGCAATGTTATCTGCTTAGAGAGAAGCCAAGTGACCATGGTGAAACCAGTGCTTCAGACAGCTCAGATGACAGTGATGCTGAACTACCTGTCAGTACTCATACTAAGATCACAAAGGTTAGACTCACTCCTGTCATTTTCAAAAACAGAAGGACTGAAGTTGAGGTTGACAAAGAGGAGGAGGAGGAGGAGGAGGAGGAGAATGATGAGAGATGAACTTGCATTGTGACAAAAGTGGTCAAGAAATTTGTTCCATACAGAATATACCAGCCAGCAACACCGGAGCAAATTGACAAATGGTCAAAGGAATTACCTGATGGGTATAAACAACCACAGAATGTTTGGCAAGTTCTTCAGCGTTTGCAGAAATTGTACACTTTGGACCCATTAGATAGGGGAATGATTCTTAATGTCAACTTAAAAAACAATAACCAAAGAAGACTAACTGAAAATGCTGAAACCAGTATAGGTGAGTCTCAACAAAACATTGTGGCAGGATGGGAAGCTGTTCAAACCTTCTTGATTGAACTAAAACCTGCAGAGGTTAATTGGGCAAAAATGACCTCATGTATGCAGTTGGCGACTATGAGGAATGCTTCAGACAAACTTGGTTGGTCCATGCTGGTTTGAATGAAAATGAAGATCTTGACAGAAATACTGGTATGCCTCTCAAAACTGCATTTGTAAATTGACTTAAGCCTGAAATCTCTGGAGCTGTTAAAATCCGCTATGATGACTGGGATAGTGTTGGAACAGCTTTCATCCAGATTGTTGAATGGTCAGCAAAGATTGAAAGAGCACAGGATGTGAAACTCAGAGCTCTGCAATCCAAAACATTGAGGTATAAGATCATGGATTCTGAGCATAAAGACAAGGAACATCAGAGATACTCAAAAGCTAAATCCCAACAAGGCAGGTATTGCAGCAAGGAAAGACACTGGACTCATGACTGGACACTGAGATAAAGAAACCAACGCGATGAGGATGACCTGAATAAGATGTTTCAAGAGCTGACAGCAGAACAACAGATTTTACTAAAAGCTGTTGAGCCACAGGGTAATGTCGTTTGTTACTTAACTGTAACCCCTGTTCCCTGATAAAAGCGGAATGAGATGCTGCGCTGATTTAGCGTTTTGGGAACAACTTTAGGTGTGACCAACTGTGAATATGCGTGCAACACTTCAATGAAATTGACCAGAATTTATAGCCTCTGCTGGTGACATCATTGGATGCACCTGTAGCAGGGCTATAAATAGATGCGTCACTGGTGCATAATTCCACTTTTATCAGTGAACAGGAAATCTATAAAATCTTATGAATGTGTGCCGAGAGGAACAGCCTGCCGCATCACAAACATGCTGCAGAGGGACATCTCTAGCCAAGGCTTTAGAGGAGGCTACCCCTTTGGTAGAGTGAGCCCTGATACCTACTAGCAAAGCTTGACCGCACGCCTCGTAAGCCAGGGCAATAGCTGCCCTCACCCAATGCAACATAGTCTGCTTGGTGGCGGCCGCCCCCCTGTTGCGGCCCCCGTGGCAAACAAATAGTTGCCCTGACTTACGCCACTGGCTAGTGCAGTGGACATAAGTCTGAAGGGCACAGACTGGACAAAGTCTGTGAAGTCTTTCCTGCTCCAACTTTTTAAACGGCAGGGAGCAGAAGGCTTCAAGAGTGACCGGATGCACAGTCGAGAAAGGAACCTTAGGCAGACAGTCAGGATGAGGGTGCAAAATTGCTTTAGCCATTCCTGGGGCAAAATCTAAGCAGGCTGGCAAGACCGACAGAACCTGTAGATCCCCAATTCTTTTTAGAGAAGTAGTTGCCATAAGAAAAAACCCTCTTGAAAGTCAGAAGTTTATCAGACGCTGACTCTAGAGGTTCGAAGGGATCTCAACCAGTCCCTCAAGGACTATTGCTAAGTCCCATGAAGGGATCCTGGTCCTAGCAGGAGGTCTCAGTCGCATGGCTCCATGAAAGAAGTGAGCGAGCAGAGGATGTCTCCCCAACGGCACCCCGTCAATCAAGACATGGATTCACATGGAAGCGAACCTCAGGAACTTCCTTTGTGGTGGCAGAATTTCTATTTGAAAATAGAAATCCATGAGATCGATCGTGACCAACCAATCATGATGTTGGATTTGAGACCGTCTTGACAGTTAGCATCTTGAACATGAACGCCCTGATTGAGCGATTCAAGTCTTGAAGGTCTAAAATCGGACGCAACCCCCCACCCTTCTTGGGAACCAGGAAGTATCTGCTGTGGTAACCTGACTCTTTCTCTGGAAGGGGAACATGTTCTATGACCCCTTTGACCAAGAGATTTTGCAGTTCTTCCCACAGTAGACATGCTTGTTCCGGTTTCACGGTAGTGATGACCACGCCATTGAAACGTGGAGGACCTTTTTCTACTGTTCTTAGAACCCACACAGAAACACCTGGCAGTAGCTTCTGCGCTGCCAGGTTCTCTGAGATGGGTATACATTTTGACACTTCCTGTTCAGGGGATATTGAGTATTCCGCATCCTGGACTAAGGCAGGAAGCATTGAACACCCAACATTTTGCTGGAAACCTCTAACTACCAAAACACCAGAGGCAGCGGGAATGGAGAGGTTTTGTAGGGGTATCGAGAAGGTACAGGTGAATGCTTCACACGCCCCTACCCGAGGGGGCTACCCCCACAAGGCTGGGTGCAAGACCGACAGGGTTTTTTCTTCTTAGAAATGACTGCCCTGAGGTCTTGCTTTCGGGCAAGCCAGCCCCCAGTCTCTATGAGGGGGAGCATGACTCGCCACGCTTTGTTTTTGAGCCTACCTTCTAGAAGGTCCGGGCGGGGCTGGGTGGACAACGGCCCCTCCCCCTGAGTGCGGCGAGGAAGGAATTGCCGGAAGGCTTTCTCGTGACTCTTTGCCTCCTGGAACCTGGTGATAACTACATTCGTAGGATCACCAAATATGCCAGAAGGCGAAACCGGGGCATCGAGAAGGGCCATAAGTGTCTCTCCGTGCTGACTAAAGCAGACATAGACCGGCCAATGGCATGAGCCGTCTGCTTGGTCGCGAGAGATAACCCGCAAGTGTCTCTTCTACTGGCGGCATCACTGAATACCCCCGTGCCTCTGCACCCACGATAGTCGAATATGTCGACGTCGAGGGGATGAAGACACAGGAAGTATAAGGTTTCCTCCATGAACGAGAGAGCTCATCATGGAAGTCATAAAAGAAAGGAAGGGACTGATATAGCGTTCCCCTTTTTTTTTTTTGGCCACCAGACAGAAATCTGTCTTCTAGTTTGGAGCGTTTGGGGGGGTCTATTGATCGTGTGGCCAGTCTAACTGTAGCCACACACTGCTTGCTTTGTTTATCAGTCATTCTTTTTCTTCTTTTTTTTTAAAGAAAAGAGAAAGAGAAAGGTTTCTGTGCACTGCCTAACAATTATAACTCCTACCAGAAGAAAGTAGAAAGTTCTGACAGTCAAGAAGCACAACACACACAGAATGATCTGAAGACAAAAGATCTGATGATGCACCTGTGCCACATCTATTTATAGCCCTGCTACAGGTGCATCCAATGATGTCACCAGCAGAGGCTATAAATTCTGGTAAATTTCATTGAAGTGTTGCACACATATTCACAGCTGGTCACACCTTAAATTGTTCTCAAAGCGCTAAATCAGCGCAGCATCAAAGTGTAGCTTTTTGACAGGGAACAAATAAACCCCTCTCGGCAGCAGCAAGGGCATTCCAGGGCATTCCATCCAAAAGCTGATGGACTACAAGTGTGTGCAAGTAAGCCAAATGAAGACACCATTCTAAAGGTAAAAGTGCACACAGAAGTCTCAACAACTAAAGCCAACTTTGATGCCCTGTTAGATGATGCTGCTACACAAGCTGTAAAGAGAGGGGTTCACACAAAATGACATTAAGACAACTTGAACAAGACAGACAATCAATGTCAGAGACAGAAAACTGTGAATACAGTGAATACACAATGAAATGTCAAAAGAGCTGATGGAAAATGGACCAAAACTGCATGATGACAATAAATGCAGCAAGGACAAGCAAAATGAAACTGGACTACGCTCTTCAACAAATGTCACAAGCCAGCCCATCATCACTCGGAACCACAGACTTTCACAAAGCAGATGTCCATCTAATGTCTGACAGCCTTGTCTACAATTGTGGAAACCTCAGCCTGGCAGTACAGGGTGCCAAGAAGTACCTTTGGAATACGTGTGAGCTGCTTTCTGAGGGGGCTCATGGTATAGTGCCCCGTCAGTGTGTATACTTTCAAAAACATTACAATCCAAATTGGAAGGTCCACCTCAGGTTCTTTTGGTAACTGAGTTAAGGTGGAGCAGTTAAGGTGCATAAAATAGACAAGTGGGTAGGCATGAGCCATTTTGAGTTATTTAATCTGCCTAGAGACAAGGGATAAATTGCAGTAGAGTCCAGATATGGCAGGATAAGTGTTTTTAGGCTCTAGCTTGTCGCCTGAGGATGAAGAGGTAAGCATACCACCACTCTTAAACACTGTAGTGCCCTGCAAAATTAGGGACAGTTTTTAGGGCAAATGGTTATAATTTGGTTAAATCTATTTTCTTTGGCAAGTTACGTTTCCCTTTTCTCTTGTGTGTCATTGCAGGTGTTCCTGTGTTCCAGAGGACATCTGACATCTACACTGCTGACACCTGATGAACATCCATGGAACATAACCGCACCCACTAAGTCGACATGATCATAACTTGAAAAAAACTTTACCTGAAGGACTCAACTTGCATTCTTACAGCAGAATGCAATATAAACAGAACCATGTCCGCCAGTTCAATAAGAACAGAACTTTAAATAAAGTTTCCAGAGGACTCAAATATTCTTCTAATGGAAAGCAACCATTCACCATGAACTTTTATTCTGACAGATGCCTGTTCACAGCAGGATGTATATATGATTAGTGACATTTTTTTATTTGATTTCATGTAATTAAAAATTATCAGAGTGGGGATTGTAGAATTATGTGTATTGAAATTATTTAATTATTTCTAAATTTAAACATTTGCATCTCTGTATGTAAAAGTGTGACACAAAGGGGGCCCAAAACTCAGGGCAACAAACAGTTGATGAAAGGAAAACCACTGTATCTGGGGCCTTTCAGGGAGGTCTTAACACTATTGTTCTTTAGATATAAAGTTCTGTCACACAGACATGGTTAAGATTCAGAAGAGCTATGCTACACGATCAACATCAATACACTCTTTTCCCCATGAGCACTTGGTCTGGCTTACTCTTCTTTATATATTAGAAGAACACTGATACATTGGCGAGCCAGCTGATATCTGGTCAGCCAAATACAAGATCTAACACTATTCTATGACCCCCATCAGACCTACTACTATGAAGAGTGTGTTTGACTATTATTACTGTTCTTGTCTACTCTGTTTTAAGGAACAGCACATATGAATAATAATTACAGGCCATTTCAGGAACTCTAAACTTTGGAAAGTTTGTACTGTATACATTATTAACAGATACCATATTTGTACTTTATGTTTACTAGCCATTCTGACTAGTTTTAGGGCCTTTAGTTTTGTTTGTCTTAAAGGCATAGTTCACCCAAAAAGGGTACACCTGTTGTGTATGAATTTATTTCTTCTGTTGAACATAAACAAAGATTTTTAGAAGAATATATTAGCTCTGTAGGTAATTGTAAGTGAATGGTACCAACATTTCGTGGCTCCAAAAGCACCTAAAAGCAGCATTAAAGTAATCTATACAACTTCAGTGGTTTAATCCATGCCTTCGGAACCGATATGATAAGTGTGGATGGGAAACAAATACATTTTAAGTCATTTTTTACTATCAATATCCACTTTCACTTTTTTCTTCTTTTGTTTTTGGAGATTTGCATTCTTTGTGCATATTGCCACCTACTGAGCATGGAGGAGAATTTATAGTAAAAGAGTACTTGAAGTTAGAAACTTACACACTTAGGTTGAAGTCATTAAAACACATTTTTTACCCACTCCATAGATTTCATATTAGCAAACTATAGTTTTGGCAAGTCGTTTAGGACATCTACTTTGTGCATGACACAAGTAATTCTTCCAACAATTGTTTACAGACAGATTGTCCCCACTTTTAATTGACTATATCACAAATCCAGTGGGTCAGAAGTTTACATACACTAAGTTACCTGTGCCTTTATGCAGCTTTTAAAATTCCAGAAAATGATGTCAAGCCTTTAGGAAATTAGCCAATTAGCTTCTGATAGGCTAATTGTAGTCAATTGGAGGTGTGTCTGTGGATGTATTTTAAGGCCTACCATCAAATTCAGTGCCTCTTTGCTTGACATCATGGCAACCAGTTCTGTCAGGAAGAATGACAGCAACTTAGTGAGAAGCTTGTGGAAGGCCACCCAAAAAGTTTGACCCAAGTTAAACAATTTAAAAGCAATGCTACGAGATACTATCAAAGTGTATGTTAACTTCTGACCCACTGGGAATGTGATGAAAGAACTAAAACCTTAAATAAATCATTCTCTCTACTATTATTCTGGCATTTCGCACTAACCATGCCCAACCAAGCCATGTTTCCATACTCGCATAAAAAATAAGCTCATGTTTGTTGACATCGGAGCATGATTTACTACCTGTGCCAGAAGGTATTGAACCATGTTCTGGCATACTGCGCTCTCTGAAACAGCCTCAAACTTCACACGGACGGAATACTTTTAATTACGGTCTGTATATTTTATGTTTTGATATGTGTATATAGCATGCATAATCGTGGTTATATTAAATAGTATGTTAATGGTGTTAGCTAGTGCAGTCCGATTCATTTCCGCGAACCGGTTCTTTCGAACTGTAATTGAAATGAACCGGTTTAAAAGATAAAAAAAAAGATTCTGCGATATTGTGACGCCATCACGTAATGGCGTCATCACGTACTTCTTAATATCCCTGCGTCTTTTCGTATATGGCATGCTCAAACTTATTCGTATAAATGTAAATGTAGGCACATATTGCTTCTTATTTTATTTATAATTTGTAATAATAAGAGTGCTTTTGTCATCAGTGTTTTAATAAATAATTTCCTGCACGTCTTAGACAAGGCAAGTTGTCCATTACACTTTTAAACAGCCAAACAGTGATGCACAAATGTATGTGTGTGCGTGCGTGCGTGTGTCCTAGCAATTCCTTGTTTTTGCAATCAATGTTGTCGTTTTATTTCTGGGCACTCCTGAGCTTCCGGCCATCTGTCAAAAATTGTATGGTCATCATATAGCCTATTTTAAAGTATAATAATAGATAGAGTATAAATAAACATACAAAAAATAGTACATATAACGGTGTATGTGCAAGTGGTAATGTTTGTGCAAGGAAGGGGTATGTACAGTTATTGAATACGATTGAAGTTTAATTGTTCATGTGGTAAATGGCCTGAGGGTAAATTCTCCTGAAGTCCACTATCATCTCCACTGTTTTGACCGTGTTCAGCTCAAGGTTGTTGTGACCGCACCAGACAGCCAGCTGTTCAACCTACCGTCTGAATGCAAACTCTTCACTGTTGCGGATGAGGCCAATGACCGTGTTGTCTTCTGCAGACTTCAGGAGCTTAACAGTGGGGTCCTTTGCAGTGCAGTCATTCGTGGACAGGGAGAAGAGCAGTGGAATGCTAATAGTGAGGGTCCCGAATGTGAGTTTCCCCAGTCTCACTAGCTGCTGCTTATCTGTAAGAAAACTTTTGATCCACCAACAGATTGTGGTTGCCACGGAGAGCTGGGTCAGTTTGGAACTGAAATACCAGTTTTTAGTGGCCGTTGACTAATTGGCCGAGGTTTATTTTCTTACTTGCTCTAAATTGGCTTAATAGGCTGTTTAGGCAATAAATAAAGAAAGAAAGCTATGCATATGTTCTGTACTGTATATAGCACATTGTAGACTACTGTATTGTTTAAATATTTAAAAATGTATAGTTTAGTGTATATTGTTTTGTATGTACATTGCACACAATAATGGACACTTGTACATACACATACTGTTCTATTCAATTATATTCTACAGCCACTGTTGTAGTGAAAGCGCAAAAAAAAAGTCACTATTGCAAAGAGACTATGTAACTGAACTGAAGTGACAACATTTTACTGTAAGGAATCTACTTTTATTCAAATATTCTAAATTTCAACCAACCTTTTCAAACTATTTTTACATCTTTCTCTTTATGCTTCCTGACTGGTTTTCCCAAAAAGCAACAAGACATTGCACAATACTGAAAAGTATTGTGTACAGTATACAGTGTAAATTAGGGGGGTTTGAGTGATACTGTGTATATGGGCAAATAGCAAAATTTGTCAATTAATGTAAATAATTTTGAGACAAGATGCTTTTTACCCCAAATACTATCCTTTCACATATTGGACGGTTATTAAAAAAACATTTGATTTAATGACCCTGAACAAAACTGAAAATGATAAATAAGTGTTTTGTCTCTAAATTAATCTGATAAATCTTGATTTATACATACTCATTTGCCCTATAAATCAACAATGTGAACTCATTTGGTCAATGAAATAGTGTGGGGAACAATTAAAGATTTTATTAAAAGTGTCCCCCACGTGTTCTACGCCCATACTTAGGTGATGTTTGGGTATAAATAAAATAGAACAAAATAAAGGCAAAAATTGCAAATCCTTTCAAATGTATAAACAATAACCGGTCTAATTAAGGCCAGGTTAATTTCCCTTTAATAAAACCAATTTGGTGAATGTAACAAAATAAAGAGAATACAAATGTATGCACTTGGCAATACGATTATATTACAGCTGAGAATAGCGTGCATAGTAAACCCTGCAATCAAATTATACGTATAATATTACATTAATAAATAACCCTGTTTTTAAGCCTGTTGTCAATTTTAAAAGCCATGGCGAGTTTTCCTTAGAAAAAAGACCTGTCTGACTCATGAATTCTCTAACAGGAACCATAATCCACTCCTTTCTATACATTGGGGTCACTCCCTCCCAAATACGTTCTGTTCTGCACTCTGCCCACAAGGTGGCGATATTATCAAAGATATGCAATTAAGCAATTCACCTAAGAATGCACAGACAATCTACGTTTAATTCCACATTTGACCATAAGGGGGCGTCATAAAGTTGTAGTGAAGGTCAGGATTCTAAAATGAAACTATGATAGATTTCCACAATGCTACTCATCAACTGTATCATTTAAATTGTATTGATGTGAGAAATTCACTTGTTGAATTTGCAGTTCGTGAAACACTTATTTGTGTATATGATAATGAATATGATATTCGTAACCTTCCTAACTCTTTTAGTTGATGCACATGTTTGATGCTTTACAAGAAGAACAAATGTGATAATAATCAGTAGCAAATGTTGCAACTATATACATTTCATTTATATCTCGATAACAATCAACTTAAACCTGGACAGATTCAGACAGTATTTCTGTTTTTTGTTTTTTTGGTGTGCAATATACAGTTATTCAAAGTAGATGTAAATGTTGCTACATTAAATTAGTGTAAGCTTTATTGATACCAGCCTATACTATCCAAAACAAATTTCGTTTTTTGGTTGAAAATACATTACATTTTTTAATTATTAGCAGAAATGTAGCACAAGTTCGGAGTAGTCTTTCGTTAAATTTATTTTGTCGTGTATCTATTTCGGATATTACGTTATTTAACTTAAATAGGCTACACTTTATAGCTACTTGTTTTGTCAGACAGCTTAGACAACATACAAAAAAGAAATTACTTTTTTCTCACAATGACGAGATTTCGATGTATTAATTAAACTTGAACTAAAAATGTATTTGAACAAAAAGGACACGATGAATTTGAGCCTATTTAAAATGTATTAAAACACAATCTATGTAAATATTAAATGGATTTTCCATATCTTGCATTTCATCAAATGTGCATCATGAACATTAGAGTGCTCTGTTTCTCCGTTAAATGAAGGCACACTGTCAATCCGCCACTACTGTTTACATTGTTTTATCTGCAGGGAGAGAGTAAACACTTCAACTCTGGCGAGAGGGATTATGTCTCCATGGCATCGCGTTTCAGTAGTGCAGCTATACACTCCACATGCGAAAATACAGTCTCTGTTTAGAGGCCTTCAGAATCTTATTAAAGAAGAGAAGAGCTCAAAATATCTCCCTTGAGCTCAGACTGCCAGGGCTGTTATAACAACTGTAGACATGTATTGTTTTTTAATATCTACATTTGAACTTTTTAAAATATGAACTATATGTTTTTGAAAATGCCTATGTATTTATACAGTAAACATGCTTAAAAAAACGACATGAATTGTATTACTAATATTTGTAGCCTATAATAATAGTAGTTATTTTTATTATTGAATATTCGTTATCATTAAAATGTTATTTTTAAAGTGTGTATTGCATATGTAACGTATTTTGAAATGGGTCATAAACGATCTAATAATTCTTTTTAAATCAATTTAAAAAAAAATGCAGCAATTATTCGTTGTACAATGCACAAAACAAGCAACGCAAAATTTAAGAATAAAATAACATTTATTTTTTTCAAAATTTACACAGAGATATGTACACTTCGCAACGGCATCAGCAAGATTTCATTCAACCACTCGTTATACATCTTACATTTTTTTATTCCTTTTGAGTTTTTTTTTTTTTTTTTTTTAAGAAAATGACTTTGACAAATATGACTTTATCATCAAGATATGCAATATATTTTATTTCGCTGTGTAACACAATATTTCACTCACAAAAGGAATACAAATGTTTGCTTGAGCCAGTTACCATATTGAATCAGAATAACTTGGACATCAGCGTTCTGTTGAATGAACATGGCACAATTTTACAGACGGAGCAGAAAAGACGAAATGATAGAAATTCCACAATAACAATAATTCTAGAATAGTCCCTTTTAAACGATGAAGCAAGTTATTCTAGGAATTGCACTAGTATCACACAGGGGCTTAATCCGTTTAGTAAACAGTCTAAATGGATTATAAGAAACGTGATGAATTTTAAAATACACGATTCACAGGAATATACTACGGTTACCCTGCTAAAGGTCTAAAATTCACCTCTGCATTGTCAGTAATCTTCACCAACTAACTGTAAGATGGGTAAAAACTATAACCTTTACGCATAACCATTTTCTTTTTGATTAATCACAAACTTCAAAGAGTCCACGACCACCAAACACGTGTCAACCGTTAGTCCGTGTTAAGTTTTTTTTTCTGGCGGCTAAACTAGACATATTTTATGTACAGAAATGCCCTATGAAGAACCACAAGGCCCACGAGTCTTGGGGACGTTGAACGTGGAATCTTTAGGCCCAAGATTCTTTAAAGACATGGAACACTTTTGTCTATAATTGGGAAACACTTCCCCCTATTGTCTTTTTTATTCCATAGACCCTCACTGCTTCTCTTGAGTGTTGTTGACCAGGGGACCGTACAGTCCATTGCTGTAGCTCTGATCTTTATGCAAGAGAGTCCTGTCTCTGATCAGATCACTGAAGGCGTAGTCCATTGGCGGCCTGAAGCCCAATGTTGGCATCAGACCTGTGGTGGAGTAAGGAGCCATGAAGGCAAGACCTCTGCTGTGAGCCGAGTATGCCAGCCGCAGTGGGTTCAGGCCCAAATGCGTACTGAGAGGATAGGTGCTGGGATCGGCACCAAAGTGTGGACCATTGGGTTGCAGAGGGGAGAAGGCCGACCTATTGCTGAGCGTCATGGTTCCAGGTAACATAGGCCTCGGGGTGGAAGATATAGTCGGCTGTGCGCTGTGAAGCATCCTCTCCGCCGTCCAGGACTCATCTGGGCCCTTGGCTTGGCCGCTGTTGTTGAGGATTTGCTCTATGGCCTGCACCACATCTTTGCCGCATCCCTGAAGTACAAGCTCCAGGACACTGCGCTTGTGGTTGGGGAAGACCCTCGTTAAAATATCGATGGCGTTCATCTGTCGTGAAGCTGTAGAGGATGGCGAGGGCTCCTGCTCGTCTTTATCCGTATCCGAGCCAGAGTCTGAGCCTAGTGGACTGATTGACCCTGGCGTCTCCTCTCCGTCTTTCAGAGGTTTGGCGATCGGGGAACTCACAATGGATTCTCGGTCACCGTTTTCCGAACCGGAGCCGTGGCGCAAATCTGGAGATGAAATTCCAGGAACAGATTCATTGTCTGTGGATACTGTCTTTCCCATCGCCTGCTGTGTAGTCACCGATCCTGGTAAAGTTGTCTTTGGGAACAACTCGAACTTTTGGATGTTTGATTCTCCTGAAATAGATCAATGTATGTCAACAAATGTCTGCCACGGTCAATTGGAAAACAACTACTAGAACAACAATTCAGTTTTTGTGCATGTAGAAAGAGGTTGGATTGGTGAGATACAGTAGTCTAGTTTTGTAAAATTAGGAATGTAAAAGTATGAACAAATGTAACCAATATAAGATAATTAAATACACTAATATGACATAAAAGCCAACCACATATAAAATATAATATATCCACCTACCAGTGTTGGTTTCGTTGCTAACTGAGCCAAATATCTCATAGTTTTGTCGGGGAGGTATGATTCCGTTGGCAGCTGCTAGGGCCAGACCCTCTGCTGTCCCGTAGAGCAGTTGCAGTTCTCTCGCCTCGTTCTCCTCCTGAGCCTGCTGCCTGCGGAGCGCAACCTGAGCTGCCATGACGCGCTGTCTCTCAGCGATCAGAGTGCATTTGGCACACATGCAGTCCTTCCATCTGCAGTAGCGCTTATGCCCCTTAAGAGCGGATACGACACCGTGATTCCTGCACCGGGCGCACTTGGGCGTTCGTGGATACTTCTCCGTAGCACGAAGCAACAGCGGCGGGGCCCTTAAGAGGCTACTCGCCATGGAAACCGGTATGGAGACGCTAGCACTTGGATGAATCTGCGACCCTGATTGGGCGGAGGACTGCATCTCTGGACGAAGATCCATATTCAACGAAATAAAAAACAGTTGGCTATAAGTTAAAATACGTACGCAGCCGAAGTCTTCGTTTGGAGATGAGCGTGCGCAGAGGAAATACGTTTCATAAGTATCGGGCAGAATCGATACACTGCGAATTTCTTCAGCACAGCTTTTGCCGAAACAAAGCCCGAATGCCAATGTCCAAGAATACTTTTTTTAGGAAAGTTGCTCAAAGAAAGTCCTCTTTCCAAAGCCTCTCTGTGCTGTTCAACTTGTTGCGCGCAGTTCACAAGAAACCTGTTTCTTTCTTTAGAAATTCGTTACATTTAAAGAAAAGCTGTTTTTAAAAACATCAAATTCCATCGAAGGGAATGTAAAACTACCAAGACAGAGCAGTCTTAGAGAGCAGAGTTTGCTGCTTGAGCCAGTGTGAGACACTAACTTCCTCGAGAGATCTTCAGTGGATACAGATCCCTCTCGATCTATTGTTGCGCCCACGTTTTCATTAGACAAATTTGACAACAATGTGGCGCCTGTCATTGGCCAAAGGGGGAAGGAGCGATCTGATTGGCTTGTCTCTTTTTCAACTGTGTCCACCTGCATTCTTTTCTCAAATAACAAGCATCACGCAGAGCTAAAACATAAAACTTTTATCATAAGGAATTATTTACGAAAAAACAGGCAAAGGATGATGTTAGACAAAATGACTATTTATACAGTTTTCTGTAAACGCATAGTTTCATTTGGTAGGTTAATCGTTTATTATCAATCACTATTTTGCCAAAGTAGCAAAGTTGAAAACGGGATCTTCTACACTTTGAATAGCAAAATATTTTCTTTGCAAGTGAATGTTGAGTAAATGTAAGTTACACTTTCTAATATTTTGAAAGACAATGCAATTTTGTTCTAGGGATTTACTGTAGTGAAGTGCCGAGTGACGTCAAAATCGATAAACGCAAAACGGTAAGTTTTCACGGTACATTTTAAGGGTAGTTCGTTTCAACTCTGTTTAGTGCATCCCTGCATGTATGTATTGTGGTTACTGTAAATATTTTATCATGTTTGAAAAGGTTTCATAATTCATGTGTTGAACTAACATTGAGTTAAAGTTAGACCAAATTCAAAGAGAGCTGGATCCGTGTATGATAGGATTTTACTGTCAGATTTAAATAGGTCACGGGGATATTTGATCATAGCATTATAACGTATTATTTTGCGATAGCTTGTGTCCTAACATAACTGATATACTGCTTTTATATTTCAGTTTCACGTGGTTTAATGCGATCGGAAGAATATAAGACAGCCTTTGCGAGACAGCTACCAACTTATGATTAACAAAAGGGAAAGAAACCCACTATAATTTGCCACTATAATTATTTATTGTTTCAAATTGGTCCGCTTTCCAATTTTATTTTTCCTAATTCATTACACTTAGTCTCGAACATATTTCACAGGATTATTATGCAGCACTCTTCAGACTTTTACGTATTTTTTCAAACACGAAAGTCAACAGAAAGTGCCATAAATAATAATTATTATAATTGTAATAAATAACTACTGTTGTTAAATTATTTTAGAATGATAACTTCTGACATTATTATGATTACAGAAATAAATTAATATATATATAAATATTATTTTTTATTATTGTAAAGTCGACCAATTTTAAAAGTCTTGTGCCTTATCAACGAGATTAATTTAGCATGACGTTGTTTGCGAATTAATTTACGTTGTAGTTTATTCTTCTTAGTTGTAATAATATTATATGTCAACGGTCATCAGATATTTCAGGGTTAGGGTATCACAAGTATAAAATGCTTAATACGATATTTTGAGCATTAAAATGTCTTTTTAAAAATACGCACTAAAATTTCCACGAATTTCTTGCTGCATTGAGACAGAATTGCTTTGGAAGATTTACTGTGTCATTGTACATAATTAGCCTGCAACTACATCTCCCCAAAAAGAAACACACACACGTGTGTATATATATATATATATATATATATATATATATATATATATATATATATATATATATATATATATATATAACAGCAGACATGACTGGATATTATTATAGTATTATATAAAAACGGTAGTGCTGAATAAATTCATATAGTTAATTTAAAATAATTTAAACAAACACCATCTCTACGGTTCCCTTTAGCACATGAACTTTGAATTTCATACAGCCTCTGATAAAGTGATGCAGGCCTGTACTGTTTCCCTGTCGGACGGTTTCTTATTGTTTACACACTCATTCACAGTAAGCAAATGCCATCTGTCCCCCCCGCCGCTCTCATCTGCACCTTTAATTACCCAACCAGCACACTAATAGAGACGATATTAAACTAAAGCTTTTTGACATTCAAAGTCATTATCTCGGTAGCAATCTCACGCGACTGAAAATAGACATCCCGAGATCATTACAAAACCACAAGAAGGCGTTGATTGTTCATAAACGGAGAGATGATGAAAGCACAATTCTTTTAAATATTGTGATCTTTGGACAGTTATGAGAACTAAGTCAGTTTTATAAGATGATGTTGTGTTAGTGATAGTCATGGCTTTCAATCGCTAATAAAAAGTAGCTAACTAATAAAAAAAAAAAAAAGTTGACTTGTATTTGCAATGTAGCTCTTTAAATGCAAAGCATTTAGTGTATGCACAATAACAAGCAAACATCTGCAAAAAAAAAATGTAAAAAATCTGTATGTGCAGAACTGATGTTTTTATGAAGTTTAAATAATGAACCAACCCGGCCTCTACACGCTTTACTTTGAAAGTCTCTCAATTGAATGGGCGTCTCTGTGAATTCCAATTAAATGCCCCCGGGCAATTAAAACTGACTGTGGGCACTTAGGAAATTCAACATTCTTTCAATAGTTCATCAGACCTATGCATCAAAAACCCATACAAGGCTTTCACTCCTTTTTTTAGAATCTTCACCGCTGACTGAGTTCTACACATTTTTTAAAACAGCACAAAAGAGATGCTTGACCCGACATATGTAACAGCATGTCTCTGTTCCTCTAGCACCCTGGAGCGCTATTGTACGGACCTTTCTCTCCGCTGATACCCGGCCGGAGCACGGCAGGACCCAAACTGCATCCCCGCTGAACTCCTGCTGGAATGGTTTGAGTAGGCAAGCGCAGCAGAGGTTAGAGTAGCAGATAAAAAGGGGCAATGAGGGTGCAGCAGCGCGCGATTTGGGGAAAAAGCAGTGTATTTACACGCTTCATCTCGTCTCCAAGTCCTCATTAGGTTGTTAACCTCTTGTTCGCATGAAAAGCTGCCGCGTTGCACAGGACCCTTGCGCAGCACTGGTATTCCCCTAAAGGCACAGATCAAAGCGTTTAAAATCAGTGCGTTGAAATAAGCGTTTGTTGGGTTACTTTGGATAGATGGTCGATGTTGCATTATTTATTTTTATTTAGCCTATTTATTTGATTATTTATTGATTCATTCATTTTTATTTATACAACGTTATAATATTCAATTAATTTAAATTGAATTAGTATGTATCATTTAGTGTCTTTTTATGTTTATAATTATGTAATCATATAGTAAGTTTACTGTTCAAAATTATTTTGTCTTTTAGTTACCATAACTTAAAATGTAGAGCTAGAATATCTGCCCTGAGGTGCGTTTGCCATTCAACCATGTAACTCACTGCTTAACCACCATAGTACGATGCATCATTATTAGAGAAACTAACTTGCAAGTCTCGACTGTTTCCCGAAACCTTATTAAATATATCGCACATCCATCGTGATATCACCTTGGTTCAACAATGTGGAGCTGTCATTTATGATGTTGGGGGTGGAGTAATAATTCTGCAGAGATCTAATGGATATCAAATTATAACAGCTCATTTACATGGACTCAAAGCCGTTTATTGTGGGGGGAAAAACTGTGTTGCTGTTGTACTTGTTTTCATTGCAACCTCTTACAGCATTGAGCTGCAATGGTGGGGCTTCCCTCTTACCTATGGGGCACTTGAGCACACTTTTCAAAATCCAATAAGAATGCCACTTTTATTATTGATGAAAGATATAGAATTCAATATATATGGAGTGAAAGATACAGACTGGGTCTGTCAAATGGGGCTCTGGTGAATCTGTGTGGTGCTGCATGGCAACAAACATGATTTTCAAGTTTCTTTTCAGTGACTGAGAAGTTAAAACACTTCACGGTCTAAATTCAAATACAAATATAATATCCCATTTGATGACTGACATTTTTTAACATGTGTTTTGAGTTGGTGCTTTTATAATACACTGGGAATTCATGCAGTAGTTTAAAATGTAGAAATGAGCACATATTATGTGATATTTGTGACTTGGTTTATCAGTGGCATTGAAATGCCAGCTCAAATGCAAGCAATTATTGTGTGAAACATGTCATGCAATGTCACTACTTCATTATCAGCTATACCAGGATAGTGTAATTAATAAATTATATACTGTAAGTGTGATTAAGAATCCTATGTAAGTAATGAAACCTTTATTGTTTTGCAGTGGTGATGCCCCACTATTACATACACTACAACAGTCAAGTAACTGTCTATGTAAAGATTTTCTCAATACACAGGATAATAGCCATGATAATATAAGACAAACATGACACAAAACACATCCTTTATTTAAATCCTCAGACGATTCTAAAGAAAGGCCTTCTCATTTCCCCCATGCCACAGCATGAAAGCAACCTGTTTTAAAACCAAAAACCCGAGATGAATACAATAATTTCATAATAAAATTAAGATGTGCCCTATTACTGTCACAAATCATTGATGAAACATTCACATTTAACTAGTTAATTTAGATGACTATTAGCCACCAAGCTGTTTCTATCCATCCCTCAGGTGCATCAGTACCAGATGTTTTAATGACTCTCCTAACAAATACAGTATCTATGTGTGTTTCAAATGCTCAACAATGGCGGCTTTACAAAGAATCCAACAGCTTGAGCACAGAAGGCGACCCAGAAGTCAGGTGTATGGTTGTATAAATGCCTACATAAGGACAAATTTCTCCCCTCTTGACCCTCTATTTGATGACAACATCATAAGAAAATTCCAGATTCCAAGGATCCTTGAATTGCAGCACCTTCAGAGGGCCACAAGAAGAAACTAAGCCTTAAGTCCAGCAGTGCAGTTCTTAGCTGCACT
The DNA here is from genome assembly GCF_025860055.1 of Xyrauchen texanus. Classification (NCBI taxonomy): domain Eukaryota; kingdom Metazoa; phylum Chordata; class Actinopteri; order Cypriniformes; family Catostomidae; genus Xyrauchen; species Xyrauchen texanus. Next base: position 31,506,683 of record NC_068302.1, on the reverse strand, counting down.
GCATTATTGTGCTGTGGGAAGTTTAATGGAGGTGGTTGGTGATGGCCTGTGGCTCAGCAATTCTTAGGTCAGCAAGGCTGTGAAAGCAGTAACAGATTTGCTGTTACAGCTTATGAACACCATCCTGACTTTCCCCAAAACTCCAGTCAAAAAATCCAGTCACAACATTGCAGGAAATGTATTCAACATCCTGAGGAGGAAGAGGGGATCATGCTGATGATGATGAAGATGCTTCTGCTACTGATGATGATTCACAGAACCCAGGATTTAATTCAGAAAATGTTTGGTTACTTTTTTAATTTCTAAATACTGTTTGGTTACTCTATTTTCTATAATTTCATTTGACTGACATAACTTGTGTTAATAAACATTTTGTGTAATTTCCTACCCTGGTCTTTGTTTTTCCCCATGCAAACATTAATTGAAATATGAAAGACAAAGCCTAATGAGAATATTCCATATTGTTCTTCTGTGAACACCTCACAATAAACACAAAACCATACAGACATATCCCAAACAGAAATCATATATATGGCTATACATTTATATTTCTACAATTATTGTTTATTTATTTGGGCATATTGGATATATACAATTACAGTGTGATTTGGGAAATTATGTTTGACATATATGAAAGTGTAGTATTTTGAACACTATGACACTATACTCAAAGTACTGCAGATATGTGGCATATACTCTATGAACAACGAAGCCAATCATGTGTCCAAACGTTATAAATAATGCCTTCGGAGTGCACTTCGAAGGGAGAACTGTTGTGACATTCACGCTGATAGATAGCTTCATACTGAATTTCCACTAAAAATAACTTTGAGCACAACAACTTCAAGACTTTCAAAGCTCTCAAAGTGGACGGTGAAGCCTTTGAAAGCAATAGGGCATAGGGGTGATAAGTCTGAATAGGACACACCCTAGCTGCGGCGAAATCAATGACGTCGACACCATGCACAAACTAACAAGGAACTATACGCTTCTAACCACAGGTGGAGAGCTGGAGTTCCAACTACGCAACATTTCGACGCTGTTTGTGAATGTTCGTCGGAACTATTTCGGGAAACGCCAGATCGTTGAACTATGTTGGTAAAGATGAAACTTGCGACCATAGTTGGCTAACGATGCTTTTGGGAAACGCACCCCTGGTTTGAACTTGTTGAGATAACTCAATTAGCCTATACAAGTTTTTTGTAGCCTAATAAGTTATTGAACTGAAATTAAAAAAAAAAAAAATGTCTAGAGAACTACGCACATCAAGCTCACGTATTCGGATTCCCATCATGCATTAATAAATTGAGAGTTACTGTCTTTTAATTTCATTTAATTTGCTGCTTTTATTTATGCTATTGGTTGTTGTCACTTTCAGTTATTTCTCATGTTGGAATAATTTAAAGCTCATATTTTTACTCATTTATGTGTAATATGTTTAAAGATTGTGACCATCATTGTGACCAGGCCCATGTGTGTCTCCTCCACTTTCATAAGTCTGAATATGGCAGAGGGTTTGAACATCGGTCTCTGATTATCTAACTATTATTTTACCTCTGACAATGTGGCTCTAACTACTGTTATGGGTACTAAACATATTAAATGAGTTTGAATTGAATTATAATGTTGATTGTAAGTAAAGCCGAAACTTAGTTCAAAGACATTAAGCTACTTTAACAAGTTATACTGATTTAAGTCAACTTTCTGTTCTGTTTGAACAACTTTCCCTTTTAAGTTGACGAAGCTTAACATTTTAAGGCAGCAAGAACTCTTACTTTTGTAAGCTGAAACAACAAGATTCTTTTTTTTCACAGTATCATGTAGTTATTTATTTAATACTGGACAGTGGATGGGCTATTACAAATGCAAAACGCAAAAGGTTTCTTAAATCTTTAACCCCCAGAGGCCAAAGCATGGTTATGTCCTTGTAAGTTTTTTTTTTAATGATTATTATGATTATTATTATTATTATTTATGATTATTATGATTATTATTCGTTTTTTTGGTAGCCACTTATTTTTGTTTTAGAGATCATTTTGTAACTTTAGAAAATTTTGACATTAAATGGAAAACTCTTGATATTTTTATGCATCATTTGCTTTTGGTGAATGTTGTGTGATTTTAACAAACTTTTTTACTCCTCAGAACTGTTGTTGAGATGCATATCAGGGTTTCAGATACTTTTGTTTACCATTCCTATTAAAATGAGTATAATTTAATGGCATTAAACAAACGTTTGGAATTCTGCTACAGTGGGTCTATGAGAGTCTGGGTCTTGAGGGGAATATAATATTCTCGTTCTTTCTTTTTGGGATGTAACTGAAAATTGAGATGGAGATTACATGGAGTGAAATTACTTAAGTGTGTGTGTGTGTTCAGGCAGCAGCCAATTAAAATGCGGTCTCCATCCCTCCACATCTGCCTCCCTTTACAAACGAATCAAACAGAAAAGAAGGAACCCAGTGAAAAAGCGCTCATTGAGATCACAGATGGAGTGTAGGTTTTTGCACGAAATTTGAGAAACACCATTGTCCCAAATCCAAACTCAATGTGGTCCTTTACAATGGTTCCGGCTTTGAGCCGCGCCGACTCAATTGGCCTTGTTTTTTAAACTTGAAGTGTTCAGCACAAAGACCGGGCTCCTAAATGTCACAACCGCTCCAAGTGGGCTCTGCAGCGCGCAGCCTTTGGAAAAAAAAGAAAAAGAACACAATTATGAAGCAATAATTACTCTGCTTCTCTTCGCACGCCACTGCGTCCATTCAGGCCCCCTTAGCCCCATTTAATGCTTTATCCTCGTCCACGATAATCCGAATGCCACAGGTTTATTTTTTCCCCTGCAGAATTTTCTTATCAGACGGGAATGGGAAACGAGGCCTGTGGTAACCTGGATAATGGCCGTGACAACTTACTTTTTGGACTAATTTTTTTTTAAATAATGAAAGATTAATGCATAGCGCGGGTTGGTTGGTCAGTCTGAGAGACGACTGGTGATAATTGTAATAACTGAATCCATAGTACATCTTCTGTGATTAAACATTTGGTACCGCTAATAGGCCACTTAAAGAAATATATGCGTCAACTTATGTCTTCATTTAAATGTTGTAAAAAAAATAATAAAAAAAACAACCTAAAAAGGTAAATCCTAAAACAATGTTGCCTATAATAATCAACAATAATAGGCTTAATAATAATAATTGTGTAATTTGTAATAATATGAATGCTATTATTCAGTAGGCTATGATTATTAGTTTAATCTCTTTCTTGAGTTTCATTTGAACACGTATTAGCCTCCAAGGCCAGGACTGAATTTCTTATTATATCCCTGGAATTGTATAAAAATCACAGGAATAATCTAAATCTGGATATCAGTAGCTAGGCTATATAAGAAGCGAATGATTTTATTAAATGGCGAAAAAACTTCTATTTTTATATTCTTCCATATAATTTAGAATTCATTTTAAAATACCTTATTATCGCCTCAATCATATAGACCCATATGGGTTTGAGAAACCACGTTTTGTCAGTAGATAACTTTTCAAAGATGTAAAATAAAAACACAAAAGTATCTTACGAATGACTTTAGAATATTTACCGCACTTTGTTTTTGGTCACTCGGGCGCATGAATAAAATATGTTTGAAGGACTGCTGAGACTGACTTCTTAATATTCATTTGGTAATATTCACAAATAGGACGTTATTTATTTAATGGATGAGCACAGCATTGATTTTTTTTTTTAAATAACTTTAGTTTTTTTTTTAAGCAGCCTGCATTTCTAATGTCGTAGGTTATTTATTTAATTATTTGTGTAAAAAAAAAAAACATTTTACAAAATGCAACAAAAAAAGTTTGAAAACCTACATGTCATTTTTAAATTAATGGGTAATTCATCAGACCATAATTAATTGCACGCACACGCACACTCACACACACAAAGTGAGGGTTAATAAAAACCGTCAAACTCTACAAGGTAAAACAATCAAGACCCACCCATTATTATTTTGACGCAATAAGTGACAGTCTAGTAAGCTTCAGGTCTCTTAGGAAGGAGGACATAAAATAAATATGAAAACTCGTGGAGATCTGTGTGTGATGCTTAGAAGCATTTTATTTAGTAATAGCCAATAAAACTATTCCTGTTCACACCAACCCATCCCGCCTCGCACCATTCGCACACATTGCCAACCAGAAATGAGCCCCTTTTGTGGGCGACACTTTAAGCCTCTGAGAAAGTAAACTTTGAGTGACCCTCCAGGTTAGTTTGGTCTGGGATTTCAGCATCGTTGGGTGAGTGAGTGGATGCTTTGGGATCAGGAACTGCTTCAAAGAAGAGATCACTTGCGTCAGGAATTCTCCTCTCTCACCAAGAGCCAGCAGATTCTTGACCCTTAAAGACTGGTCAAACATTATTGAACGCTTCCCTATTGTTATTGAAGAATATGAGTCACCACCTGATGTTGCCAGAGGAGAATCTGTGTCAAAGGAAGCCACAAAATAACTCTATTGTCCCTGAGTGCGAGAGTTGGGGAACAAACCATGATGGCATTGGAAAATCGGATTCTTGATTGACAGCAATTGGGTCTCTGATTGAGATGTCAAAGGTTTAACAGCGAAATTGTATGGAAAAAGACAAAAAACACAATGCAATGATGTTACCATCAAAACTAAAACAATATATTAAAAATATTTTCAAACTATATGGAGTGAATGGGCGTTCATTTTGCAATGTTGATATAAACATTGTAATTTACCATTTCAAAACAATTCATTTATTATTATTAGAAATGTTTGCTTTAAAATAAAAAAAAATAAAAAAAGTATCTTTTTAAGCTAATTTAATTTGAAAAGATCTAATTGCCCACATATATAAAATATATATAATTGCAGAGCAGGCTACAGAATTAAAAATAAAGGCACAGAAAAAAGGCACTGAAAGTACTTTTCCCAAACAATCTCCCACACAAGAGGAAAATCAAATTTGATCAAATCTTCTGATTTGTTTTTTAAACATAAGGATTACTGTTTCAATTGTGGGAATTATTGTGAACTTCTAATGTTGTTCAGAACACACAACACACAACAACGATAATGTAGTGCAGACAAGCTGATCAAGGTGAAATACATTTCAGTTCACTATTTAATGACAGCATTTCCGATCTGCACGTCAGTGCTTTCTGTGTCTGTACAAAACCAATGTCTGTTCGCATTAGCCCAACATCCAGTCATTGAAACAGTAATATCACGCACACATGAGCTGCATAACCAACATTTCTCCCTCAGGCTGTACGTACTTCCATGCTTCTTTCACATGTCTGATCATATGAAAAACTTCAAGAGAATGAGAAAAACGTACCTTTCAGAGCCTGCTTCTTCTTGAAGACATGAACATATAGTACAAACTTAAAGGAATATTCCGGGTTCAACCCAAGTTCAGCTCAATCAATCAACAGCATTTGTGGCATAATATTGATTACCACAAAAATGTATTTTGACTTGTCCCTCCTTTTCTTTAGAAAATCAAAAATCGAGGTTACAGTGAGCACTTACAATGGAAGTGAATGGGGCCAATCAGTCAATGTTAAAATACTGTTTCAAAACAATAGCCACTAGACATAAACAATATGTGTTAACATGATTTTAATTCGCTTACTAACCTTTTCTGTGTAAATTTATAGCCAATTTTACATCTTCGGTGCCAGGATGCAGTATTGTCAACAAACCCTAAAACAACTGTAAAAATTACAATTTAATCAACTTTACAGCTTAAATAATACACAAGTTTTAACAGAAGAATTTATTTAATGCTTTTATAAACTTCAAATTTATGCCTTTAAACCCTCAAAAAATTGGCCCCATTCACTTCAATTGTATGTGCCTCACTGTAACCTTGATTTTTGATTTTTCTAAAGTAAAGGAGGGATAAGTCAAAATACATTTTTGTGGTAATCAATATTATGCCACAAATGCTGCTGATTGAGCTTAACTTGAAATAAACATGGAGTGTTCCTTTAACATGATACCAGGACAGCAGCTATCTGCATATTCTAAAACAATTTCAACTCTAGTATGCACATACATTATTCCATATTTCAGCCCATTTTAATTTCAGAGAATGGCACATTCACAGTAGCCCCCCAAAATAACTTGGGCACCTTAGGACACTTGAGTCACACTTAAAATGATCAGAATGTGATTGCATTAGATACAACATATCAAACAAAGCTGCAAGCTAATGATGCTAGACTCTTTGGCATTCACTTAAAAAATACAAATAAAAAACTGGTCTCAAGGTAATTCTTTGTGGATGAAGTCAGTTCCCCTCAAGTATACACGGATGTCTTTGCAGAGTAGGCGTAGTTCACCACATATGGATACGTTCTAATTGTCAAAGTTTGACAATTAGAAAGTGTCCAAATATAGTTTTAATATTGAACTATCTATTTACAACACATAACTTACTTTTTGTTAGATTTTTTGCCTGCAAAGTGTATTTGTGCGTTTTGGTTTTTTAATAGAACTTGGTTTGATATTTTGTAATAAAAAAAGTATCAATTTTTAAGAGTGGCTAAAGTGTCCAAGTGCTTTTGGGGGCAACTGTATAAAAAAGTAAACAGTAGCATATACATTTTATGAATGCTCATTTTGACAAACACATAAAGAGCTGATCGCATAAAATGGTTTATCATCTGGCCAATGCTGGAAGAATCACAAGAAAGCTATAATTTAGTTTGTTGTGGTCACTTTGAATAAGAGGGTTAAATCCTTCGTTTAAAATGAAGAACACCACAATGTTTGAGTTAATAAGTTCACTTTTAGCAAAGAGAGTGGGAGAGGAAGAGAATGATTCATAATTTCTCAGGGCATATCATCTGCAGTGGAAGTATGACTCGATGCACATATTAAACATTCAGATTCCTTGCGTGAGAACTTGACGAGAAATGCCAAAGCAACACATGAATGAAACAGCCCCCAGGATAGAAAGACCTCTCCCTCCATCAGGTAAAAAAAAAGTTCGTTTATAAAGACACTGCAAGAGGAAATGCTGGAAATGTATATAAAACACATTCAGTTTCTCTTTAGTCTCATTTTTCATTTCTCATTAAAACTTTAGACATGATTTTAGCTGCAGAGAGCACAAACAGCATTTAATTTCAGAGCAAAGGTAGTTATGATGGCAGATAATACTGATAAAAGACGTCCTTAAAGCTCTGCTGAAAAACAAGAAGATCAGTTTTTCCCATAGACAGATCAATATATCCATTTCAACATCTCTGCAGTGGAGTGTAGCATTCATCCAGTTGCTTAAAATGATAATGGAATATTCTGTTTAGTCCCAATCACGTAAACGCCATTGGGTTAAATACAACTATATTCTCATGAACAATAGAAATAAATGGAAATAAAAGTTTGTATCTGAACCACGGGCACAAACACTTCTTAGTGAATCACACCATTAGCCACAGTTGGTTTGCATCATCGGTGATCACATTTGTACTATTTCCATTTTGTAATTTCAACCAATAACAGTCAAGATTCCAGTAAACTGGAACAATAATCTGATTGGGTTGTATTAGATCAAGCCAGAGGAAACCACTTAAGTGGCATCCCTTCTCTCCTATCATATTAATTTATCAGCAGCTCCATGTTTAAATGAATGATGTCCAGTAGAAACATCTTCTCTTGTCATAAATACAAAGAGTTCATGAGCTTTTTAGAAGATGCCATGATTTGATAGACATCACCCACCCATGAAAGTAAAAAATTAAATTTGAATAGGAAGACATATGCGTGTTCATATATTCTTTATATAATGCATATCAACCTAAATCTAATACAGCATCAAATTTAAAAAGGAAAAAAATGAGAAAATAAACAAATGCAGTTGAGGTTAAAACCAAATATGATCAATTTGGGTGTCAAGAAGAAGCCATGGCTCTGAGCGATGAAGGGCTCTCCAGGGCTACGCTGAGAATCAGGGACTCTTGGTGAGTGTTGTGGATAGGACATGGTCCAGCGTTCTCCAGGAAATGCCTCTTTGTTTGACTATTTATTTGTTGTTGTTTTTATTTATTGATATTCTTTCATTTCAACACAAAACATGTCTAAAAAAGCAGCCACCGAGCGAAGCCCTTGTCTGTGAGGCTGGCTGTTTTAGACTTCCACACATTTGCATGATTTGTTTTTCTTCTCTTTTCGGTTATCTTACATTTGGGTGGACAAAAAACATTACACTGCAGTTATGTGAGTGAGTGTTTATCCATGTGCTAGTGAAGGCTTCAGTGCGCATAAAATGTACACTCAGCATTCAGATACACTGCAACATGTGTGATAGTGTGTGTGGGTGTGTGTCTGGTCGCTGTGGATATCATGCTAAAAGTTCTTTGCTTATTCTTTTTCACGCTCATCCTGGATGGGTTCTACTCTTTGGCCTCCAGGAAAAGTGTCTCCTGAGGAAAGAGTTTGGCCTCCACCAGATCCCATGCTGGGTCTAACTGCGTTATCTGGGGAGAGACAAAGAAATAGACCACCAACCTTTAACACACTGATACAAGAATATTTAAATAAAATAATATAAATATATTTTTTTAAATGTCAGAAGATAATATTTCCTCTTAAAATGATGTATTTTGAGAGAGTTGTTGTAATGGACACATCTGTCACAGCATTTCATTTTCAAGATGTACTTTTTCAAACAAAATAATTCTTAAAAATGTATTATTAGTGTACTCATCTTACCTTCCTTGCAACCTGCACACTTTCAAAGGGTCCCTCACAAGAGAATCATCATATTTGGGGATCCCAAATATTTTCAAAATTTTTTGAAAACCCCTGACTTATTCATTGCCATGGTGAATTTATGTTATCATATATAAAAAAAAATAAAAAAATAAAAAATATCACAATAACACAAAGAGGAAAATCATATAGAATTATGAATAAAGTCTAAAGGTGGATGAAACGTCACACCCTGAATGTTTAAAAAGGGCTTTTAAAGATCTGTCCACTGTAGTGGACAACCAGCATCAGTTAGTGAAAGTAGTAAACTTGAAAATGAATTGCTCATTACAAAAAAATCATTGCAATCTATTACAAACTTTCAATTAGTTTATAGGAGCCCAGTTCAGACCGTGACCGCTAAACTATGCGATGTGTGGGGTCCGGACTTCTGATGTCATTGGTGAGCCCTGTAATGTGATAATGTCCCCGTGTGAGGTACGTGTCCTGTTTCCTTTTGAGATAGTTGCCGTTTGTTATCGCAAATGGACCAATCCAAACCCAACACAATAGCTGTGCCAAAGCGATGAGGTGAGAACTCAGAACTCATCAGCAAAGAATAAGAGACTAGCTCAACTGCCTAACTTCATTTTCGAAGATCACCACAATCTGAACATCATAGCCACATTTGTTAACAGCAAACTAACTGACGTCCAAAAAAGGACATTTGTGACTAACATCATGTCAGAGCCAAGTCTCAGTTTGGGGATTTTGCAGATCATTGCCGAGATGATGAAGAGTGGCGAGGAGTTTACGTAAGCGGCTTGTGATCCTGTGGCGAGAGTGAGAAAAGGAGAGCGGGAGATGATGGTTGCATTGTAGTGAGCTAATAGCAGAGTGTTCTCTTGTTACATGGGGCCTTTGCTCACACCTGGGTGTCCACACACTGCACAGCTACAGCGCTCAGCACAGGGGCTTAACTGCAGCCTGGTGACAGGACTCTGATTAAGACCTATTCTGTGTTCTGAAGACCCCTCCAGGTCTCCCTGCTTCTAATTAAAACACAGAGCTGAAAGCAGCTGGGCTGGAAGGTCACGGGGGTCAAAGAATAAAGCTAACATATCGTGGCGTTTCTGTGAGAGCAGGCAAGACTTTGCTTGATATTGCAAAGCTGATGAAATAAAAACCATTCTAACCAAAATGGTAAACAAGGAGTAACATGTAGGCGAGATCTGGGCTAACTCTCACACCTTTAACTCCAGTGAACATTCTCAGGGTGGGTTTATTTTAGTAATTCAAATGTTTCTGCCCAGGACAAAAAAAAAAAAGATACAGTTCATTGAACTAATAGCGGGCATGTTGTCACACTTTATGGGGTAAGTTGTCACAGTGGAACCTTCCATTAACTAGTAGCATAAGTTTCATTTAAACCTATGCCAGCATTAAACACCCTATTATAGGCTTTTTAGCAGAATTTAAAAAATTTACCTCCTGAGACCGTCTGCGGTGTGCATTTTCAATTTCCCTTTTTGATTGGTAACTAGTAGCTCCTAATAAACATGCATAAACCAAACAAACAAAACTAAAACTCTAGAGCAAATAGCTTCCTAAATATGAATGGCAACATATGTGGAAAGCGGGACTATGTTGTGAATTTAAAATAATGCCAAGCTATAGAAAGTCCTATTGTTTTTGTATGACAGTTTTTATTATGTTTCCTGGAGTGTTGGTTTTACATGTTTTTGAGATGTTACAGACATCAGAAATTAGCATAAATAATTCTGATTCAAAGTAATGCAAGCATCATCCAATTAGTCAATCATGTTTAAATAAAATTATACATTATAAATTCTGAATCTACGTAGTAATTACCATTGGTCCATGTCTGCCAAACATGTCAAATTTTAGGAGTGAATGCTCTTAGCTGCATAGAGAGCTATAGGATGCTCCCTTGATCCTTTGGTCCCCATTTAGTGAATTACTTAATCTCCAGTGTGCTGTCTGTCTGCACTGGTCTCAGAACAGTTAAAAATGCACCCTATTTCCATCCTAAATCCATAAAAAGACTCTGAAAGCTACATTTTTCAGCTTTTGGAAGAACCAATTGATTCTCAATGTGATAATGCACAGTAAATATAGGATTCTAAAAATAAGCTAAAGTACACATTAGTGTACATTGTGTTTATCAGCATGGAGTTTCACGATAAATCGCTCAAATTTTTTAAATGGCATATCAGATGAAACTATAATCTTTTGATTCAAACAGGTTTCAATGTAAAAGCTTAATTAGGTTTCTTACCAGATGTAGATTTGTTGGCGTTTCTCCCAAAGACAAACTCCACTGTGGTTGGTGCCATATTGTTTAGTCACATGATTCTGTGTGTTGAAAGTTTAACCCTTTACTGACAGCACAGAGTCTCCTGAACTGAGATCAGTCAGTTTAAATTAATTTAAATTATGCGTTGCGAATAGCTAAGGCAAAAAACAATGTACACGCATGTGTACGTGGGGTCACAAAAGGTTAAACTATTCTGAAGCACAAAACGATTCATAAAACAACAAAAACGGACAAGGTAATGTACAAAAATATCAAATTGTTTTGGCCAACAAATATTGCACCTGATTAATTGTATAAATGTATGATATTTTGTGACAACCTGCCTTTCATGAAAAATTAACTTTGTCTTAAGAACGCATTTAAACATTTCGCAAAAAATCTGCCTTCATAATATATTTGAACTAATGCGTTTTGATTATGCCTGCTTGTTTACCCAAGAGCAGATAATACAAATCTGATGAAAGAGAAAATTAACTTTGGAGGGTAATTTTTTCTAATTTAAGAGGGTTTGAAATATGCGTTTCAAATCAACATACAAAACCTCTGCTAGAGAAAACACACATTTGCAGAATTGGACTTCAGACTCCAAATATCATTACTGAGAAATTGCCTTTGTGACAACCTCCCCGTGTGACAACTAGCCCCGGTCTCCCCATATGTCTACACTGTTTATATTCGTCCATTATTTAAAAATCAGCATTAAATTCATCCTATCTAGAGTAATCATATAAAACTAGTAGCTATTTTGATTTTGATTTTTTTAAAATACCAAAGACAAAGAGTGTGTTTCTATTTGGGGCTGGGTTGCAAGAAACCCCTTTAAGTTAAGAAAAGCTCTTAGTGACAATATATTTAAAATGATAACTAAGGGTTTTCTTAATTTAAGGAGTTTCTTGAAACTGGGTCCATAGATATTCTTCAGGTCCCTCCTTCAATACAAGTCTAAGCAATTTTTTCACAAAATTTTTTGTTCTCCATGCAAAAATCCAATCCAGTCAGATCGCTTGTAAAAATAATAACCCACCACTATCGTTCATGCTCTGGATGGAAATTAAAACTTAAGTGCATGCTGAAAACATTAATTTTAGAACAATCACCAATGCCAACCCTTAAAATGACCAAGAACCACTAATAATCACCACTAATGATAACATAATTTATTGGCAGTTAGTGTTCCATCAAACCTCAATAAAAAGGACAATTTAGAAAAATGTTCAACTCAAACTTTTTTCTTTTTTTTTTTTACTGGAGAATTAATATACTGTAGGTGCTTTAACAAAACTTCACATGTTTTATAAACCCCCATACACTTCCACTGTAAGGGCATTACTGTTCACTCATTCGTCTTTGTGGTTCTAAACTGAGGGTTGATATAATTTGTAATCCTCAGAATGCATTTAAACTAGAATATTTTTCAAAAAGGAAATCTGACGATGCAAAAACACTAACTGTAAAATAAACCACATTATACATGTAAAGATGAAATATTCTAAGGTAAAGGCCTCATTGGGACACAGCTGGGCATGATGCACTGTACACACAGTTCAAGGTGAAAGCGTAGTTTTGCACTTGGTGAAAGCAATTGGGCGTCTCAGATGGGAGGGTGGGGTGGGGTGGAGGACCGTTATCACACCCATTTCAGCACATTAGCACTGTTGCCCCAAACCTCATTTTAGCGTGTCACTTGTGCCTTTTGTTTTTGAGCCTGACCTGATGCCACAGGATGGGGTCGTACCAGAGAGAGAGTAAAACACATCGTTTCCACCGTGGGGGCACAACCATCATTTAAAGGAGAGCTTACAAAAAACGTAATTTAAATGAACCCGAAAGCCTGCTATAACGCCCCAGCATCAGGTAGAAGCAAATTAGGTTTTTAGGGTGACGCAGGTGTGTGGTTGTGTTTGTGTTGATGACTGTTCTCTTTTGAAGGGGAAGGAGAGAAACAAGGTGGCACTCTTATGGCAGGAGACAGATGCCATGGGTGATTGTTTACATTGTTATCCAATTAACAGACCATAAGAGGAGAAGCATCTGTCAACAAACAAAGCTGTTGTTTTTCTGCTCTCTCCTTGTCTTTCGCTCTTTTTCCCTCTCACTCCCTCCCTCCCTCTTTTCCCAGCACTTGTTAGTCTCTTCAGAACCTTCTGTTTGGCCCTCCTGAATTAAATTAGACTTCTCTGAGCAACACAGAGTGCTTTCTAACACCTTTTCAGCTGACACACAAACACACACTCAGAGTCATGAAATTAAAGCTTGATTAACCCCCCACCCACCCACCCTGACCACCTTAACCGTAGAGTACCACTTTCTTTCTAATGGAAGATGTTAAGTTCAGATTAATTCAAACGTGTCCAAATTGTGTGATCTCCACAGATGAATAATATGTTCTCCAATGGTCAAAGCAAACAGGAGAAGAAAAGAGATCATTTGAGGGGTGTGGAGACTCATATCGCCATAATCCTGAGAAGGTTTATTAAAGCAGAAGAAGTGGCCGTGTGGAGGGCTGGGTGCCTGTTTTCTTTGGACCTTGATGATGTTGATGGCAGGTAATCCAGTTAAACCTTTAACACACTCATCTTCAACGGCCCCACACAGTCACCAAACAAACACAGGATAACCGCCCAGATGAACAAGAGGAAAAGGGGCAAAAGAAAGAGATATAAGCTCGAGCTCTCCAAAAGTAAAGTGCTACTCGACTTCTGGGCTTGATGACTGTGCCAACTACTAAATGGAATCAATGAAAAATTGCCTCACAAAGACTAGTTTTAAGAAATTATGACCAGGCAAGTTTCAAATGCAGCAAAAATAAAAGCCTAAAGCTGCGTTCACACTGCCAGCGACACACAGCGACAAAACAACCTCATCTAATTCATTTTCAATGAGAGCTGACGACTTCCGGCAACACGACAAAGTTGAGACATTTTTAACTTTATGCAAATGATGAGTGACTTTCGCGAGCAACAGCCAATACGAGAGAAGATGGTAGAGCTCACGTTATCCAAATAGTTTTATAATAATATTAATTGTAAAGAAACTGTGCTGTTTAAACTCTCCATACATACCACTAGCGCCCTAACTACCAGCCACTGGCGACATGCAGCGACAAAGTAGCTGGCAGTGTGAATGCAGCTTTATGAGTGATCTCCAAACAAAATCAAATAATGTTTATAATTAAAAACATTTGCACATGCAAATGGAATGTGTTGATCATGTTTTAGTTTAATCAAGTTTAGCAGGTGATTTAGAAGTTGAGTTGCACTAAAGGCTTCATATGTTTGCAAGTTAAATTATTTAACATGATATCAAAGTATTTCTGTTCTAATAAACATTTTTGTCTGCTTATACTGTAAATTGCTATTATTTTTTACTTCAGATAAAAACCTTTAATTACTCTTTTAAACACACATAGAGAGGAAAGAAACACAAATATTGTGGCACTCATTTCTAAAAGAGGTTCCTTGTCATAAAAATAACTGCGCAGCTGAAGGTAAAATTTATCAGCACTGTTAGTGTAATTACAATGTTTTCACGTGAAATTTGAGCAGTACTTTTGAAACAAAAAGCAAGAACACAAAAGAAAACTAATTGGCATCATCGACTGTACTGTGTACATTTCGACAAGCAGACTATTTAAAAAAGCCCTCTCCCTCAGGGAGTCAATACGGAAAATAAAAGCATGATATGTCTAGTGCACAGAAAAAAAGATGAATTACTAGCAGCTGCCAGTTTAGTTTAATTAATTTCATTATTAGTATAATTTAGGATTAACCTGATAAATAACACAGTAAAAACTCATTAAAATGACAATGCAGAGTTTCATCATAAAGCAGGTGTATGTTACCAGGCTGAGGCAAAGTAAACCAAGCAAGGGCATTATTATACTTTAAATATGTGCACGCTTTTACAAAGGTTTGGCTTCTGAATCACGCAGTCAAAACATTTAAAAGAAAATTAGTAATAAGCTCAATGCCAGCCCTCCCTGATACGGTCCAAGACTTGTTTAAACTGAACATCTCCACTTCAAAAGCCAGACAATTAAATAATGCAGTTCATTAGCGTTAATAAAAGGCCCAGCAATAACAACTAAGAGAGAATGAAAATAAAGACCAGACACGGGATATGTGGTTTTCCATACAGAATGAAAAAAGAGAAAAACAAACCAACCACAAAAAAAAGAAAGAAAAAAAAATATACAGCTGAAGCAATGCGTTTCTAATGAAGCCATTTAAGGCTCTCCACCATGAATTAAAACCCAATAGCCAGGTCTGTGTTAACGCTGTGTTGTGGAGTGTTTATTTGGCCAATTAGGAAAGCGGTGGGAGATCATTATCTGCCTGCAGGAGCGGTGAGGGCGTTAGCGTGGTGTTGGAGTAAGACTTTGCTAAGGGCCGTTCTAAAGCAGGGATGGGGGGGGGCACGAGGGTTTCCACCTCTGGGGAGAAGTCAGTTCTGGCTCCTGCTTTTCTTTAGCATGACCACGGGATGCTAAGGGGGTGGGGGGTCTTAAGGCAAGAAGACAACAAAAATGCACATACTGACGTCAGTGTCCTGAAACGACATGACCCGAAATGGCTCTCTATGGACATAGAGATTAATTATACATGCTAAAGTGGATGTGATATTAAATGAACTGGTCTGAGAGATGTACCACTTTTGCACAGAAACAGTCCTGGTTCCTGGTGGAGCTGCTCCATGTGTTTCCACAAACAAAAACAAAAAACAACAACAAAAAAAAAAAAAAAAGGCAGTTCGAGACCTAAAAAAAGAAAAAGAAAAGAAAACCCTGTTTAACAATGACCGCTTAACTCCGCTGGTTAATTATATAAAAAATAACATGTTAAAAAAAAAATTAACAGACAACAAACTATACTCAAGCTTACTTGAAACCAGTAACAGCACAAGATAAGAACGCGTTGCTTTCAAAAACAGCTGGACTGAGCGCAATTCCGAACGCAGGGATTTTCAATTGACACATCAATTTAAAAATGCTGTTCATAACACAACGCTACCAAAGTGAGAAGCTCCAAAAGCATCCGTCTGATGCAGGTGCACATTAATACATCCACTTGAAAAGCCCTTATAATATATTTCTCTTTAATAGATTGACAAATTCAATTGCAAAATTAATTGCTGTAAACTGTAGACCAGTGTTCAATAATATGGAAATAAACAACATATTGCCTTCCAAAGCCACTTATTGTATTGTCTTAATGCATTATAATGATCTGAGTCATTATATTTATGAAATATTTTGCATTCAGAATTATTTAAATATAACTTTTTATAATTATTTAAACATATATTGAATTATTGTTATTTGAGAGCCTTTCTCTGCAGATATTTATATATGTGATTAATTGTGATCAGTTAATCAGCATATTATATACATTCATTCTATATATATGTACACACATACACTGCGTGAGTGAGTATTCTGATCTTATCATTATTTTCATGCACATTTTCCAACTCCAAACCATAAAAACCTGAATGCTTATTGGATTCAATCATTTTCAGGTGGCATGTATGTGTGTAATGAGGGAGGGTGTGGTGAAATTTACTAACACCTTATATCAAGGTGTGCATAATTATTAGGCAGCTTCATTACCGCAGGTAAAATGGGCCAAAAAGAGATTTAACTGACAGTGAAAAGTCAAACATTAAACATGTAAAATGCCTTTCAGACAGATGCAACACTCTTGAAATAGCTAAACTATTGAGGCTTGACCACCGGACAATCAAACGTTTTATTGCTAATAGTCAACTGGTGCTCAAAAAACACATGGAGAAGAAAAGGTGCAAATTAACTGCAAAAGACTTGAGAAGAATTAAACGTGAAGCTACCAGGAACCCATTATCCTCCAATGCTACCATATTCAAGAACTGCAACCTACCTGGAGTGTCCAGAAGTACAAGGTGCCAAGTGCTCAGAGACATGGCCAAGGTCAAGAAGGCTGAAACACGACCACCACTGAATATATGCACAAGCTGAAGCATCACGATTGGTCCAAGAAATACATGAAGACAGATTTTTCAAAGGTTTTATGGACAGATGAAATGAGAGTGACTCTTGATGGACCAGATGGATGAGCCTATGGCTGGATTACTAATGGACACAGGGCACCACTTTGAGTCAGGTGCCAGCAATGTGGAGGAGGGGTAATGGTATGGGCTTCTATCATTAAGGATGAGGTAGTTGGACCTTTTCGAGCTGAAGATGGACTGAAACTCAACTCTCAAACCTACTGCCAGTTTCTGGAAAGTACTTTCTTCAAGCAGTGGTACAAGTAGTAGTACTCATCATTCAAGAAGGCCATGATCTTTATGCAGGACAATGCTCCATCACATGCATCCAAGTACTCCACTGCTTGGCTAGCCAGCAAGGGCCTCAAAGATGCCCAAATAATGACTTGGCTCCTTTCCTCACCTGACTTAAGTCCTACTGAGAACTTGTGGGCCCTTCTCAAACATGAGATTTACAGTGAGGGAATACAATACACTCTTTGAACAGCATTTGGGAGGCTGTGGTTGCTGCTTCAGTGAAAGTTGATCATGAACAGATCAAGAAACTGATAGACTCCATGGATGGAAGGCTCATGGCAGTTATTGAAAAGAAGCGTGGTTAGATTGGTTATTGAATATTTTTGAAAGGCCAAACATTTTATTTAATTGTCATTTTGTGTTACTTATGTGTTACACCTACTCTAAAAATGTGAGAATAAACAACTGAGTTGGGAGAAATTATTTTTGTAATTTAGTTGCCTAACAATTGTGCACACTAATATATTCCCCTGAGGAAGACAGAGCATTGTGTTTGTTCAACAATAAAATTAATCCAGAGGAATACAATTTGCCTAATAATTGGGCAAGCAGTGTATATCCATGTGTATATATATACAAAAAAATATACATTTTTTTACAAATAAGCCATGTGTCATGAAGCCATGAATTTGATTAATTACATATTTATGTGAATAGCTTCTGACAGTTCCATCAAAGTGATGACTTAAAGACATTGACTAAATTACTTTGGATGGTAAACTATGTTTTGAAAACTAAATAAGACTGTTGAATAAAATGTGATTCAACATTTGTTTAATCAAATGTTAGCAGATTTTGTAGTAACATAACAAGGCTTTCAAGTCAGTGGAAATGTGGGCAGATTCAGAGGCCACATCCACACTATTCCAATGTTTTGTTTTCTAAAATTAGTGTCTTCCAAGTATGCGGTAATGGAGTGTTTTCACTTTGTTTTCAGTGAAGGAAAATGGCGTTGTAGTGTGAACAAGAGGTGTAACTGTCGTGAAATCAATGCGTTTTCAAACAAAAGACATTAGTGTGGATGTGGCCTGAGAGAGGTTTGCAGATCCGAAAACTGGCTCCAGCACCAGCACTATTTCAGGGAAAATTAAGGGGTAATGTAGGAACCCAAGTTAGATAACTTCACAAAAAACGAAACATAAAAAGAATAAGACACCATCAGATGATCGGAGGTCCTCTAAACACTGATGTAGTATCTATATGATTGTGCCTTGACATTAATGAGTGTTATGAATAGAAAGGCAATCCTGAGGCTGGTTTCTAATCCTTCCTCACACTCTCGTTCAGAAAAGTGCAGGTGCATTGGATCTGTCCATCAAAAGGAAGAAAAGAACAAACAGCTCACTGACAAACACAGACCCTCGCAGGCCGCAAATGAAACAAAAGCCTTCAGACACTTATTCCATCTCTCTCTCGCTTTAAACTCCTCTCTGTTTAATCACTCTCTTATTGCTGGCAATTATCTTGGTTTTGGATGCGGAGAGCAGAGGAGGGGAGAGAGAGAGAGAGAGAGAGAGAGAGAGAGAGAGAGATGAAGTTTAAACATTTGTGCAGAATTACAAATGCAATAGTGCTCATGGTCTAATCCTGTGGGAGGGATAGAGAGAGTCTGTGGCAGAGATGATTTTAATTAGAAGAGGCATACAGAGAGAGACAGAAAGGATTAAACTTAGGCACTGTAGTCACAATCACAAACACAGCCTGTTTTTCCTGCTTTCATTTTCCTGGATATGCTGGATACACTTCGCCCTCTACAGAAACACACAACTTGAATCTCTTTTGTTTTCTGAACAGAGACTGTGAATAACTGCAATGCAATGTGTGAAATGGTGTTTGGGTGTGAAAATGTGTTGGAGGAAAGTTTGGCCATGTATACGAGTGTTTTAAGCAGACATTGAGTGTTTATGTGGGTGAAAAGTGTGTAAGGCATTTTGTGTGTGTGTTTGAGTTTGTTGGGGGCCATAGCACTGGTCCCCAAAGGGTTTGGATGGCATGCTGTCTGGGCAGGCCTGCGCACATCTCTTGATTAATGGAAAGCCCATTTCTGTTTCCATGCTGTTAATTAGTCAAGTCGTTAAGTGCAGTGCTTGTTATCTACCTGCTGCAGAGTGCACACAAACCCAGCACTTTTACGACAGAGCTCTCTCGTACATGAACAAACACACACGCACACAGAGGAGAGAACTGCTGACTGTATCCGAAGTAGCCAGTGCACCTTTGTGCTTATGAGGACCGCAATTAATATTCCGCAAATTATTAATGCACTTGTGGATAGATGTAAAAAAAAAAAATACACAAGAGGAGAAGAAATACTAATGATCCAGGCATGGCTTTTAATTAACGTACAAGTGTGTGACTTGTACAGTACACACACACACACACACACACACACACACACACACACGGATTAATATGAGCAACAAAGTTCTGCCACACGCTGGGATTAACTAGCCAATTATACACTCTATTTTTCCTGCTGAGCTGTAAAACACACACACAGTTATTCGTGCACCACAGATGGACAGGAATTAAAAGATATTCACCATCAGTGGAGCTCAAATCTAATATCACCCATGTTCCAAAATGCTCACAGAAAATGTAATAGATAGTAATGGGGGGTAATGGTCACAAGCAATGCCGTTATGATATGTGTGTGTTACTGTTTTATTACATAGAAAATATAAAAAATGTCCAAATAATGTAGGAAAACCAGAAATCACCTATATTGTGGGGACCTCCAAATCAATGGAAAGTCCTAGCAATGATAGAAATACCAATGTACAGTATATGCCTGTGTGTGTGTGTGTGTGTGCTTGTAAATCTAGTGATCCTATAGAGACAAATTAGTTAATCTAAAAAAAATAAAAATACAAAATAAACATTTGGGTACATCTTCAAAAGGAAAATTAATTAAAACAAAAACACAATCAAATAAAATAAATAATACACAAAAATTTAAAATAAAATAATAATAGAAAAAGCAGAAAGAATGGTTGATAAATAATACTAATAAAATTTTTAAAATAATATTAATATTTCTTATTTTTAAAAATGAAATAATATTTATTTTAGGGGTTGGGTTAATCTGCAGTACATATAATTAGCATAATTTAAAAGAAATCTACAGCAAGTCCCCATTTAGATAGCTGGGTAAATGTGGATGAACTCACATTTCTGCGTGGAAAGGTGGTGAGCAGTTTGAACTCATCGGATGGGTAGCCCTTAGAGGCGACGAAATCGAACAGGACCTGGAGTTTACAGTTGCCCAGGAATCGCCTTTCCAAAAACTGGCCACTAGGCGTCCGGATACGCAGCTTGCTGATTGGCTCTCCATCATCCTCTTTGGGCTCTGGTGGCAGTGTTTGCTCCAATGAAAGACGGATAGCCTGCGGAGGGGGCGGAAAAACTGTACATTACACAAAATGTCAAGGGTAAAACAACAGGCATGTAGCAGAACAACAGTTCTGTTTTGAATTCAGAGACTTATAGGTCATAAAATATTCAAATGACCATATAAACATATTGTTGTTATTGTAAATTTTATTGTACCACATTATACTATGGGGAAATACACAAATAAATATAATGACATAAAATGAATGAGAAAGTCAATTTTGTGATATTGACCATATTAACACCTTTATATGAAAGGTCAGATTTCCTTGCTTACATTGAAGCAAACAAGCTCTTTCTCCAAAGATTGCTTGCTGTCATAAAAATAAAAGGAAAAAAAGAAAAGAAATTCTGAAAGGAAACTTCATTTCAACTTTCTCTCCAACTGTTATGCTAATATATGTGTTATAAAAAAATCTTTACTACATAAAAAAAAAAAAAAAAAAAAAGCAAAATAGTAGCACTTTTACAAGAGAACTTTTAAGCCCCAGTATATATTTATCTAGATCTTAAGAGTATGCTTAATATGCAGCACTCAAGTCGTGTGTGATGGGTCCTAAATTTAGCACTGCATCACAGCTTGAACGTTGCAACTGAAAACAGCAAAAAAAAATATTTTCATTTTACACGTCATAGAAATATCACACTGTAATTTTCTCCTCGGGTCGGAGGGGGGAAACATAAACGCAAGGGATGGGGGAACCAGCGAGAAGACACATACACAGATAAAGAGAACAAGAGTGAAACTGAGAAAGAGAGAGGTGAGGGAATAGCCTCTCCAATGACATGGAGCACGACCTGCTGTTCCTCTGGGCTTTTCAACTCCAGCTTGTTGTTCCTGTTGTGACACTGGGCAGCATATGCTGTGACAAAACACGCAGGCTTTATTTACACACCATAATGCAATTATATTTCATCAAAGTGTACAACAGTAGCTCATTAGCAGCAGGTGGCTTGTGTGAGCGCGTGCCGGCCCCACTCCCTTAGGTAGGGGCCGCGTGTAAAAAGCCCTCTCGGGGCCGAACAGCGTCTCTCTCCAGCTCTTGCTCAGGATGCGTGTATGCATGTGTCTGTGTGTTTCCTGGTCCCTGCACACAAAGGGCACTAAGGAGCATCCTTTTCACTGTGCTAAACAAATAGTGTGCCAGAGTGTAGCACCTGACGGGAAAGAATGACATCACCACTCCCCGTCTTCCTTTTATCCTCACAAAAGTGTCCAAATCACAGAAGACAATTCCCCTCTCTCCTCTTCTATACATTTCTGCTGTTTGTTTCCCTCCAGTGGTACTATTGTCACTACCCCACTGAGGCGCTGTGGTTTGGGCGTGTGCAAGTGTGCTTGGATAGACTCCAGGTGGAGAAAATCTTACTGCCTTGTTTACACACACACACTTTGGTGTGGCTATACTTATGAGGACTCTCCATAGACAATGATTTTTATACTGTACGAACTATACATTCTATCCCTAACCCTAAACATAACCCTCACAAAAACGTTTTGCATTTATACATTTTCAATAAAAACATTGTTTAGTATGTTTAAGCAATTTGAATTATGGGGACACTGGAAATGTCCTCATAAACCCCATTTATAGCATAATACCCTTGTAATTACCAGTTTGTTACATAAAAAAATTCCTCGTAAACCACTTAAACCTTAACCAACCCACCCACCAACCCCAAACACACGCACGCACGCACGCGCACGCACACACACACACACACACACACACACACACACACACACACACGCAGACATAATGCATTGGTAACATTGGAAATTGATGTCACATCCACATACAAACACAAAATTGTAACAGCTGGTTCCAAAAACACGCCTCTAGTATCTTTTATCTCTTAATCTGGTGTCATTCAAACTTGAGCAGACACAGAAATGAATATGCTGTTGGTCCTCTGCAGGCCGAAACAGTACTGACCCACCTACGCATGGACTCTACAAGACCCCTGAAGGTGACAGGTGTTATCTGGCACAAAGACATCAGCAGCAGATCTTTCAAGTCCTGTAAGTTGCGAGGTGGAGCCATTGTGGATCGGGTTTGTTGATCCAGCACATCTCACAGATGCTCAGTCGATTGAGATTAGTTTGGGCTTTGTTTATGACAGTCAACCGCTGATGTTATATCAACGACATCCAGAAGCCGGCAGTCACAAAATTATAAAAATAAAAAATTATCCATCGTTACCATATTTTTGAACAAGTTAAAAAATAAGGGGGCAAATAATTATTTTCCAAGACATATAGGTATTTTTGTAATAATTTTTCATGACTTTTCCCTGGCTGGAAAACTGAATTGCAAAATTCCAGGTTTTCCAGGATGCGCAGGAACCCTGTGTTTGTTATGTCTTATGTCAAGAGTAAAAGGGAAAGCTCACCCAAAAATTTTAATTCCATCATCATTTAAATAATTTACTCACCCTCATTCAAACCCATTTTAATAATGTGTGGAACCACAAAAGAAAGTCATAGGGGTTTGGAACAACTTCAGGTTGAATAAATTATGCTAGATTTTTCATGTTTGGGTGAATAATCCCTTTAAAAGGCAGCCAAAACACCTCTTATATCTTCCATCTCTACTTGGTGTCATTCAACCTTGAATAGACTCAAAAATTAATGTGTGATATTTGCATATAATCTTTCTCCTAAACACTTGAAGAGCAAGTAAGGTTAATTACAATTGTGTGTAACCCCAAACACTTTGATTGATGACATCATAGAGAGGTTTGTTATGTCATAACAACAAACTAAACGGGCGATCTCTGCAGCAGAGATTAGGAATCGGTGAGATGTCACCCGTTTCACAGCTTGGAGATTCACGTCCAAAGGCGTGACTCCATCATCATAGAAGCATGACAAAGAGGCGTTTCACAGAGGAGCATGGGGGAAAAAAACAAATAACTGTCAGTTGGAGTTTAGTGCAGGTGATTTTATCAGTATGTGTGTGTGTGTGTGTGTGGTGTGTGTATTTTCTTCGAGTGTGTAAAGGGCCTCAGCTCCCCTTGGCTTCATTACAGACAGCAGGTGAACAACTTTAAACCCTCCTCTCATTAAAATACAAGATTGCTGCTGAGTTAACAGCAGCCCCCCCCACACACAGCTGAAAACAGATCTGACACAATTACTTCATCTGAAGGCCATCTTTGTGTTTACCTCTCCACAATATGCCTTATATAAAAAGCTTTGTCCACAACGAGCATTAAATGAAGCTAAAGTGAGCTATTGTAGGGTATCATTTGTTTGAAGGTCTACACTGTAACCTACACACCAGGTTCTGACATGAATGGAACCATAGCAATGGGGGGGCGCAAAGACAGAGAGATTGAACTGAACTAATTACAAGCTTTTGTTAAAGCCTGTATTGCTAAACGTGACAAACATCTTATATAGCAGTTTCACCTGAGCAGGCCTGGTAAGTATTTATTGCTGAATAAACAGACAATAATCTGGCACTGGGGAGTGTCCCCTGGGTTATCAGCTTTCCGCTTAAACTAAATGTTTTGAGATGTGTACTTTGTGTGTGGGTGTTTCTTTGGTGAGCAAAGATCTTATTAAAGGAATAGTTTACTCAAATATTATTTGTTGGCATAATTTACTCACACCCATCAACTGTTTGTAACGACATGAGGGTAATCAAATTACAGAGTAAATCATTGCTGTAATCTAATTACTTTTTAGTCAGAAAAGTAGTGTAATGCATTTCATTTAAAAAACTTGTAATCAGATTACTTTTACTGACTTTCAATTCATTTTAAGTACATTATAGGGTATGCATATTTCTAATATACATGAATTATTGCCCCATAATGAGTCATAGTGAAAAAGGAAAGTGAGGTGTATGAATTGTGTGTAACAATGAACAAGAAATATAGATTAATATTTTGTTTTGAATTTATTGAGCAGATAAGTGTTTTAGAAAGTAAAATAATTAGTAATATAATTTTTTTAATTAAGTAATTAGCTGAATAACCTGATTACACATTTAGATCAATAATTAGTCATATGTAGTGGATTACTATTTTTAAGTAACCTACTCAACATTGGTTACAAACCTTTATGAATTACTTTCCTCCGTGAAAAACAAACACATTTTCCAAAAATCTTGAAATCTCTTCCTACCATATAATAAAGGTAAATAAAAGAGTGACTCCGGGCTGTCAAATTCCATAAAGGACATACATATAAACAAAAGCACAGTATAAGAAAACAATGACAGTTTAATGCTATGGTCTTATTCATGATATATATATATATATATATATACACACACACACACACAAAGTGAGCGTATGTCGTCAGAGGATTTGAAAAATAGTGCATAGTTGTACTGAATACTTTTATTGTGGTCTTATTTAGTTTTTTTGTATGTTTTTTTTTCTCTCATTTATGGAGATTGACAGCCTGGAGTCACTATTTGCTTTCATTATAAAGCAAAAATAAAAATAAAAAAAACAATTTTCTTGTTCCATGAAAGAAAGTCATATGGGTTTTGAGTGACATTAGGGTGAGTAAATAATGACAGCATTTTCATTTTTGGGTGAACTATTTCTTTAAAGTGTGTGTGTGTGGTATTTCTTGGCACACTAAATTAATAAAATAAGTATTACTTTTTGTTTTGTGCAGCAAACAGAGTGCACTAGACCACACCATCTGTAATACATATATTTAAATGTTAACACAGTATTGTACTCTTCACCGGCACTGATCAGCTGATAGGGAAGGGGGATATTTGCTCACTCCTAAGTCTACAGGTGAGACTTAACTTTCCGTGACACTTTTTAATGGAGTCTTTGTGAGTGTGTCAGTGCTCTGACATGCACCTGTCGTTTTGTACAGCTCATACACGGGGAAAACAGATAATAATGCAAACACAGCAAGGTTCCGCGGGCAGATCACAAATATGTATGTGATTTGTATAACAATGTAAACTGTATGTTTGATGAGTGCGGTTACAACAGAATGTGAAGCTTTATGACTGACATTGCTATTTGTCAGCTTATGCGGCATGAAATCCCATTTAGGTGACATGTTTGGAATATCCAGAGATGCATTAATGTTAATGTGTGTGAAAATGACAGTTCTACATAAGGGCTTAAAGCCTCAATGTTTTTTGTGTTAATTGTTTTGCTTCACTGGACGAGAAAGAATGGGTAAAAATGTAATCAAAAGGTTTTTTCAGAAGCATTACCTGCTCTTTAAACTCATTCATTGAAACAAATAGGTTTCACAAAGTAATAGTAACACAATGCAGGAAATATGGTATACTGTAGATTGCAAACAAATCTGTATTAACATTGTCTGTTTAGTTTCACTGGGCACCAGGTAGATAAAAACTAAACAGGGAAACCAATGTATTTCTGTGAAATCCTGTTATTGTAAATGGAAGGATCATGTTTACATGGCCTGTATCATGCTGTTTTAAAGGTGAATTACATATTGTCATTCTCACCTTTTCTTGGCACCATCCATCGTGCTTGTCATATAAACCATGTTATTGAAACAGTCACCAAACCAGTGAAATTCGAACTGCATCATTGAACCAAACCTCACCTCTCGTTCCTCCTCCTGCTCCTTCTTGATTCGCTCCTGACGAACTTGCTCCGCCTCCTCTCGCTCCTGCGCTTCTCTCTGTAAAAAAGGAAAAATTTAAAACAATAAATATGAAAAAAGACTTTCAGCATACTACAGTAAAGAAACTCAAATTTGAAATGCACACAATCATTCAGCACTTTTATATATATCATTATATGCCATCCTACATTAATATGATTAAAACTCAGAGTATAAAACTAAACCTACAGTAATTCAAAGGTGTACTTCAGACTAAACTTAAAAAAAAAAAAAAAACGAGTGGAAATGTAATATCTTGCCAAACCTTTTTACGATCAGCCTCTAGAGACAAACGATAAGCTTCATCCTGTTCCCTCTTGACCATTTCTCTGGCTTCACGTTCATCCTGAAATAAAAATGTAGATGTTAGTAAGTGGCCGTAGATGTTAGACAGAACACAAGCGTCTCGAGATGTGTTTTAACAGTTAAAGTTTTAAAGTACTTGACATGGCATCTAAAAAATGTAGCACTTTGCACGAGACACTGAAGAAACACTACGCAACAGTCAAAGACATCCTACTAGCACACGTTTACATAGAAAAACTATTGAAAAATTGTGACTGGATGCAACAATTTGGTTCATTTTGAAAAGCATATCTACTGTTTCATCATTTATAATATGAATACTTTCTTTGTACAATGATTTTCTTCTTTTTCCTAATTCCAATCATATATATATATATATATAGTTTTATAATTAGAAAACCTACAAAAAAAGTTTTTTATAAAATGTTTAGCTTGTGTTTGTGTGTTCTTTCTTTGAAATAAATACAATTGGTTTTATAATATTTTATATAGTGCAAACACATTATACATACAAGTGCTCAAATCATTTTAGGGGTCATTGTATTTAGCTTTTGAATACAAACATTAAAGGATGCTTTTATTTACTTTGTAACATTGAAAATTGGCTATCTGGAAGAGGATTCAGATCATGCAATGAGAGCACATCTATTCTGGTAACAATCGCGTGGGACCTTTGACGTATGAGATGGTTCCTTGTCATTGTCATCAGTAATGGCCACATACTGAATTCTATTGTAATGTCTGACACACTAACTGGGGACTACTGAAAGAGTATCTTATAGAAGTGAATACGTGGAGTTCCTCTACATACAATGGAGGGCTCTTTTATTCTTGTGTGCGAGTGTGTGTGTATCCTGTTTGATAAGACCCACACAGCTGCAGGTCTACCTGCTGAGATAGAAGACTATGAATAACTACTGTTGCTTTTGTGCAGTCAGCCTCGTGCGATTGTTTGCGGCCTCTTTTAAGACTAAGGGTCTTTTCTACTGGTTGGACTTTTGTGGAAATGTGAAAGAGTTCTGAATACACAGAGCAGAGGAAAAGAAAAGGAAGGAGAGAGGAGAGAAAGGAAGGATGGAGCACAGAGGCTGATCAAAGGAGGGATACTTCCACAAATTCTATTCAGATGAGCTGTAATAGATGGTAAAGGCAGAAATGGTGGGTAGATGTGCACGTGTGTGTTTTTCTATTCTGAAAGTGAGTCTGAACACAAGAATAATTATGACACAAGTGATTCGGGATTACAAACAAATGGATCTTTTATCTAAGGGGTGGATACGAGTAAAACTCTACACTGCCTTTTCCAAATTCATTGTTCTTTTGAAGAACTACAAAATTGCTAAACGTTGCTCTTAAAAGGCTACTTATTTCAAAAGGAGTTTCCTATAAAGCCACTGTTATAATAAAGCAATAAGCCATGGACAGCCATGCTTAACAGTGAATAACTTTAATGGCCTCTAGTAGCTTAGAGCTTTTATAAAACAGTGACACCAGCCGTATGAAGCACTGCAAAGAATTATATTTATTAATCATAATAATCACAATAAACAATTCTTCTACCAAGTAATGTAGTTCATTGGCTTAACTGCAACTTGACACATTATTACAGAATTCAAGTGATGTTCAGGTGCAGGTGCGCTTATTTGTGCTATACAAATCTATCTATCTATCCATCCATCCATCCATCCACATGTAATTTGAATATTTAACTGCCTAACAAATACTTCCCTTCCAAAACAACTATAAAATAAAACATAATCTAGTTAAGGTTAATCACCTTTTTTGCTCTCAATTCATGAAGTCATAAAAACTGCATTTATAATAATAATAAAAACAGTCCACTAACAAGCGTATAAGCATTCTGTTACGAATGCAGACAGCAAAGGCAGACGAGGAGAGCGGATCTAAGTGCAAGCTTTACTTTATTGAAACACAAAAACACAAAGGAAAACCCTCAATGGGGAAATAAACATAACACAGAAAATACAGGCAGGGAACATACACCGGGCTAACAACATTCAACGAAAGACAAGGACTGAACCAAAACCCAGGATATAAATACACAAGGACAGGATGATAAACAGGTGTGAACAATGACACAAAATGGCAGAGATGATGACAGGTGGATACTGGGAAGTGTAGTTCTTTAAACAATAGACTAGTGAGACAGTGGAGCTAAACAAGGGACAAAAGTGAACCTATGGAAAACAAAAGGGACAAAAATGGAAACCAAAGGGGCAACGGTAAAACAAGACAAGGTAACCCTAACATAGCCCCCCCTCAAGGATCGGATTCCAGACGATCAAAAATTGACAAAACAAAAAAAACAGGAAGAACAAATGTCTATAGACTGGGGGGAAGCTTGTGGTGGGCAGACAGACCAAGGGGAGCAACGAAGGGCAAACAGGCAGTCCAGGGGGCAACGAGGGGTAGACAGACAGTCCAGGGGCAACAAGGGGCAGACAGGCAGTCCAGGGGGCAACAAGGGGCAGACAAGAGGTCCAGGGGGCACAGAGGGCAGGCAGGAAGTCCAAGGGGGCACAGAGGGCAAGGACAGGTTCAGGTGGTCTGGGAGCTGGCCACAGGGCAAGGGTAGGTTCAGGAGGCCTGGGAGCTGACCACAGGACAAGGACAGGTTCAGGTGGTCTGGGGGCTGGCCACAGGGCAAGGATAGGTCTGGGGGACTGGGGAGAAGGCCACTGGACAGGGGCAGGTTCAGGAGGCCTGGGAGGAGGCCACAGGACAGGGACTGGGTCAGGGGGCCTGGGAGGAGGCCAAAGGACGGGAACTGGGTCAGGGGGCCTGGGAGGAGGCCACAGGATAGGAGCCGGGTCAGGAGGCCTGGGAGGAGGCCACAGGTCAGGAACAGGGTCAGGGAACCTGGGAGGAGGCCACAGGACAGGGGCCGGGTCAGGAGGCCTGGGAGGAGGCCACAAGACAGGGGCTGGGTCAGGAGGCCTGGAAGGCTCTGAGGACGGAGCTGAGGAAGGCTCAGGAGACGGAGCTGAGGAAGGCTCAGGAGACAGAACTGAGGAAGGCTCAGGAAGCGGAGCCGTAGGAGGCTCAGGAGGCTTTGGGGGCGGAGCCGTAGGAGGCTTGGGAGGCGGAGCCATAGGAGGCTCTGGAGGCGGAGCCGTAGGAGGCTCTGGAGGCGGAGCCGTAGGAGGCTCTGGAGGCGGAGCCGTAGGAGGCTCGGGAGGCGGAGCCGTAGGAGGCTCGGGAGGCGGAGCCGTTGAAGGCTCGTGAGGTTCTGGAGGCGGAGCTGAGGGAGGCACAGGAGGCAGAGCCATAGGACGCTCTAGAGGCGGAGTCCTAGAAGGCTTGGGAGTCTCTGGGAGCAGAGCCGTAGGAGGCTCGGGAGGCGGAGCCATAGGAGGCTCGGGAGGCGGAGCCCTAGAAGGCTCTGGAGTCTCTGGGAGCAGAGCCGTAGGAGGCTCGAGAGGCGGAGCCGTAGGAGGCTCGAGAGGCAGAGCCGTAGGAGGCTCGAGAGGCGGAGCCCTAGAAAGCTCTGGAGTCTCTGGGAGCAGAGCCGTAGGAGGCTCGGGAGGCGGAGCCGTGGGGGGCTCTGGAGGTGGAGCCGTAGGAGGCTCGGGGAGAAGGGCCGTGGAAGACTCGAGAGGCTCTGGAGGCGGAGCCCTGGAAGGCTTGAGAGGCTTGCGAGGCGGAGCCCTGGAAGGCTCGAGAGGCTTGAGGGGCGGAGCCCTAGAAGACTCGAGTGACTTGAGGGACGGAGCCCTGGGAGGCTCGAGAGACTTGAGAGGCGGAGCCCTGAAAGGCTCGAGAGGCGGAGTTCTGAAAGGCTTGAGAAGCTTGAGAGGCAGAGCCCTGGGAGGCTCGGGAAGCGCGAGAGGCGGAGCCCTGGAAGGCTCGAGAGGCTTGAGAGGCGGAGCCCTGAAAGGCTTGAGAGGCAGAGCCCTGGAAGGCTCGAGAGGCTTGAGAGGTGGAGCCCTGGAAAGCTTGAAAGGCGGAGCCCTGGAAAGCTTGAAAGGCGGAGCTCTGGAAAGCTCGGGAGGCTCGGAAGGTGGAGCTCTAGGAAGCTCGGAAGGCGGAGCTCTTGAAAGCTCGGAAGGCGGAGCTCTGGAAAGCTCGGGAGGCTCAGAAGGCGGAGCTCTAGGAAGCTCGGAAGGCGGAGCTCTGGAAAGCTCGGGAGGCGGAGCTCTAGGAAGCTCAGAAGGCGGAGCTCTTGAAAGCTCAGAAGGCGGAGCTCTGGAGAGCTCGGGAGGCTCGGAAGGCGGAGCTATAGGAAGCTCGGAAGGCGGAGCTCTGGAAAGCTCGGGAGGCTCGGAAGGTGGAGCTCTAGGAAGCTCGGGAGGCGGAGCTCTGGAAAGCTCGGGAGGCTCGGAAGGCAGAGCTCTAGGAAGCTCGGGAGGCGGAGCTCTGGTAAGCTCGGAGGGCGGAGCTCTGGAAAGCTCGGGAAGCTCGGGAGGCAGAGCTCTGGAAAGCTCAGAGGGCGGAGCTCTGGAAAGCTCGGGTAGCTCGGGAGGCAGAGCTCTGGAAAGTTCGGAGGGCGGAGCTCTGGAAAGCTCGGAAGGCTCGGAAGGCGGAGCTCTGGAAAGCTCGGAAGGCGGAGCTCTGGAAATCTCGGAGGGCGGAGCTCTGGAAAGCTCGGAAGGCGGAGCTCTGGAAAGCTCGGAGGCGGAGCTCTGGAAAGCTCGGGAGGCGGAGCTCTGGAAAGCTCGGGAGGAGCTGACTCTTGGACGGGACGACCACTGGCGCTGGCTTTTGGACGGTCATGGCTACTGGCGCTGGCTCTTGGACAGTCATGGCTACTGGTGCTGGCTCTTGGACGGTCATGGCTACTGGCACTGGGACGGACAAGGCCACAGGCGCTGGCTCAGGGACGGTCGAGGCTACAGGCGCTGGCTCAGGAGCGGTCGAGGCTACAGGCGCTGGCTCACTGACGTCGGAGGCTACAGGCGTTGGCTCACTGACGTCGGAGGCTACAGGCGCTGGCTCACTGACGTCGGAGGCTACAGGCGCTGGCTCACTGACGTCGGAGGCTACTGGCGCTGGCTCACTGACGTCGGAGGCTACTGGCGCTGGCTCACTGACATCGGAGGCTTCTGGCTCGCTGGCCGTGGCAGGCGTGGGCTCTGGCTTGCTGGCAGTGGCAGGCGTGGGCTCTGGCTCGCTGGCCGTGGCAGGCGGAGACTGGGGAGCAGAAGCCTTTCCTCTTCTCCTCCTCCGCCGGGCGGACGAAGCTGGCAACGCTGGCCGTGGCAGGCACGGAAAGCCCAGAGGCGGAAACCGGGATCGAGAGAGGTGGTTCCCGGCAGCGAGTTCTCCCAAGACTAAAATCACATATTCCCTCCACGTGAGGTCTCCGGAGTTCGGCAATTCCCTCAGCCGGTATGTTGGTAGCCCGAGCTGGTAGATGGTCTTTAGGGATGCATCGTCGAAGCCGGTGTGGAGGGCAACAGCGGAAAAGAAGTGGGAGAACTCGCGGATGGTCAACTCCGCCTGGGTCAGTTCCATGAGGTAAGCTGCTAGATCCATTTGTGGTCTTTCGTTCTGTTACGAATGCAGACAGCGAAGGCAGACGAGGAGAGCGGATCTAAGTGCAAGCTTTACTTTATTGAAACACAAAAACACAAAGGAAAACCCTCAATGGGGAAATAAACATAACACAGAAAATACAGGCAGGGAACATACACCGGGCTAACAACATTCAACGAAAGACAAGGACTGAACCAAAAACCAGGATATAAATACACAAGGACAGGATGATTACAAATGATAAACAGGTGTGAACAATGACACAAAATGGCAGAGATGATGACAGGTGGATACTGGGAAGTGTAGTTCTTTAAACAATATACTAGTGAGACAAACAAGGGACAAAAGTGAACCTATGGAAAACAAAAGGGACAAAAATGGAAACCAAAGGGGCAACGGTAAAACAAGACAAGGTAACCCTAACACATTCTAAATAATAATAGAAAATTAGTCCTAGTTAGCATTAATGATCTAACAGTAAAAACTAATAATAAGTTCAATTTGGGAAGTTATACGTCTACTGTTGAAACTACAGCCTGACCATAGTAAACAGTTTTTACATGAACAAAGCATCATGTTCTTACTCTGTCAAAATTACAATAAGAAAAGAAAAGGGCTAAGAAGAACTGAAACTATGAGGAAAGAGTGTGAAAATGTTCTACTGTGTTTTTTCTCTTTCTGTATAACACGCTACATACAGTGAGTCAGTGCTGTGAGTTGTACTGGAGCTGATGGAGCAAGCAGAGAACTATTTTCTCCCTGACTGCACAACCCCAGGTCTTTCACACACAGGAATGCTGTTGTGATCTTGGAGGATGACTGTGTATTGTCTGGGTTTGCCTGTTGATCCACACAGTAAGGTGTGTGTCTGTGTATGTCTGTCCAGACCAACAGACTAGCACGGGTCACTCTGAGTCACCTGCCTGTACAGGGCAGGGATGACACACACCCACAGGGACATTTCTGCTATGGTCTTTAAAGAGCAATCTTAAACTGCCTCAAATGGCACGCTGTTAATGGCAGTAAAACAACAAATGCTTTCAAAAAAACAACACTCCCACACACTTCTAAGGTGACTCAATCATTTGTATACAAACACAAGGTTAACAAAAGGGATTGGGTCCTAGCATCACGTCCATGATTTGAATTCTGCCACGATCACCAGCAGGTTAAGCTTGATAGCATTTCAATCAATAAACAACATTTTAAGATAATGTGTATACACTCCACCGTAGCTCACAATTTTCATTCACGCTTCTACATTTTGAAATGTTATGCTAAATTATGCAACCAATACATCTGACATCATTGATGTCAAACCTGGTGATGCATTTTGGCACATCGTATTTGAATATATACCAGCGCAAATTACATTTGGGAGCTCCGGAGGAGGGGAAGACTTAGTGAATAGAATTTTTTTTATCTGTTCAACACAGAAAGCTAAAAAATGGCTTCTGAAGACTTGGAATACAGCACACAAATCATATTGACTACTTTTATGGTATTTTTAGAATGAAATGAGGGTGAATAAAAGATCTAGGGTATGACTTCAGAAGACCATGGCCACGTCCGCACTAATACATTTTCATTTGAAATTGCATTAATTTTGCGCATAAAATAATGTTTTGGCCGTCCAGCCACACTGAGACGGTGTTTTTGTCCAGCGAAAACTGAGCTTTTTGAAAATGCTCTCCCAATTGGATACATCTGAAGATGCCATCTTTGTGTTGTAGTGTGGACAGGGAAATACGATGACGTATTTGTTGTTATGTGATTGAGTCATGTGATCCTTTCAACACAAAACAATCAAGATGGCGGCCCATGTTGTAGCTATTCACTTTGATAGTGTTGTTGAAGATAAATGTTACTTTGTACAACCTTCACATTGCATTCCTTCAAAGGAGATGGAACGTTTCCTCAGAATTGCTGACTGGGTATGGAACAAAAGACAACTGTGTTTCAAACTATACAGTAACTGAAAATGATGCAGGGCCACACTTCTTGTTTTTTCCCCTCGCATGCACAGTAAGGGGATTTAAGCATTTTCAGACATTTCAGTGTGGACGGCAACTTTTAAAAACGTATAAAAATTGCAGTGTCAATGTATTAATGCGGACGTAGCCTTAGAAAATAGCGCACAAACTATGTGCACTATTTTTATGACAATTTTTTAATTAAACATTTTAAAATAAGATATACATTTGGGAGGCTAAGAATTACAACGAATAACAATTTGTGATCTGTTCATCACACAAAATACTAACGTATGACTTCAGAAGACTTGGAATATAGCGCAAAAATTCTATGGAGTACTTTAATGTTAATTTTTTTTATTAAATGAGGGTGAGTAAAAGATGAAAACAATGGAAGGGAAGATTAACTTTTGATCCATTTATCACACAAAGTTAACATATGACTTCAGATGACTTCGAATATAGCGCACAAATCTTATGGATAATTTTATGGAATTTATAGAACAATATGTGGGTCTGTTTTTCACACAAAGCTAACATATTTCTTCAAAAGACATGTAATATAGCACACAAATTGCTTAAGAGTACTCTTATTTTTATAACCATTAATTGCCACAAGGATCAAACCGTCAAGGAGCTTCCAGCAGAAATCCATCAACATGTCAAAGTTATTTAAACATTTTGAATGAGGAACGCAGAAATTTCACACCCTAATGAATCTAATGGAACAGATACAAATCATGAACAACGTTTTTAATTGAACTATTCACAGAGCTGGGAAAACAGCTTCATTACAGGAGGTGATTGGACAACACCTCGAGTCTAGTAAAAGTGTTCTCACACTGAGACAATGGCACAGATTATGACATAGCATAAATCATTTCTGTTGTTTTTTGTGACCAAAAATCATTTAAAGCATATCACGCAGGGTTGTGTACAGAAAGGAGAATGTTGGTACGAGGCAATACATTTTGAGACTTATCGAGTCGAGACAATCAGCCTCAAGGGGACAGTAACCTGTGTTTTCTGTCAGAATATTTCCCACCAGACACACAAACAAACACAGGTGAAGATGGATACAACTAATTAGCTCAGCTCAAAGTAAGTGTGGACAGACCTGTCATGAGAATGTGGCATGTAACAAAAACAACAACTAAGTGTTATTTTTTCTTTATTATTGGCCAGAAAATGTATAAATGAATTCCTGTAGCTCAACAGGAAGAGCATGGTGTGAGCAATGCCAAGGTCATGGGTTAATTTCCCAGAAAAAACATGAATAGTGTACACCTTTGTGAGTTGTGTTGGGCAAAAACTGTCTGTCAAATGCAAAAATGTAAATTTCTGCATGGAAGTTACATAAAGGCATTCAAAGATTCATTATTAGGAATAACCTGAGATATCAAGTCAAATGAGAGTTTTGATTCATTTGAACAGATGGACACACACACACACACACTGCTTACATAAGGCTTTTTTCAGCTCTTATTTGCAAAGATTGCATTGACAATCACTGACCGCATGCAGTCATAGCACACCAAGCTTGTATCCTGCCGGCATTGTGACGAATTTACAGGCATAGTTCACCGCAAGCTTACATTACACAGCCAGTGAATTGTGCTTTTTCTTCTACAGTTTGTCTGAAATGCAGACAAACACAGAAGCAGGCGTAGTATCTATTCTTTTGCCTGTATGGCAGGCCAATGTGTATGAGTCAGACAATGAGTGGTCATTTGTCCCAACATGCCCCTGATTCTTTCTTGTGGCATAAAAATGTAAAGCTGTCTAATATAAAGCTGTCTAATATCTCTTTGTAATTTTATCTATGATTTTAGAATAATAGTAAAATCATTAAACTATGAAACAACACATATGGATGTATGGAATTTAGCAGTGGCCAAAAATAATAAATGGTGGGCACTTGTTGGCTCCTTTTTTCAGTATCCGGTCCAACTCCTTAATTTTCCATCCTTTGACTGGTAGTGTATGTCTGGTGCAAACTACTCCTGCAAGTCAAGCATAGAGCTACCTTTCTGACACTGAGAGAATGTAATTAAAAAGGTTACTTTCCTATAAAAGTAACAATTTCAATACTATTTGGGGAAAAATCAATAATGTAACTTCAAAAAAAAAATTTAAATAAATAAATCTCCAACACAAATGGGGGAGAGAACAACAAAGAACAGGAAGTAGAATATGTTGCTGTGTATACTGTACTGTATATTTAGTTTGTGCATTTAATATCTGTCTGGTGGGTGTCCACTCTTGTCTCACCTCATCTTTGATGTCTTCTTGCTGCTGTGCGGTGAAGATCTCCATGGCCCCCATGAGTCTCATCATGAGCTCATCCACTGTTGTGTTGCCTTCATCACACACAGAAAATAACACAATCAGACTGTAGCCGAACGATGAAAAACTTAGCAATCCTCCACTATTCATATAAAACATTTCAAAATACTCTTTAATTTAAAAATGAAATGAATCAAAACAAAAATAAAAAGCTAAAACCTGATTGAGAAAATTCCCACCCTTTTAGACCAAAGAAATGTATTGAATTTTCAGTCATTTGAGATTGCTGATATCCTGATTCAGACAAATGTGTTAATAAATTATTTAAACAGATTTGTGAACTATTTTGGTCTATTCTTTCACGTGAAATAACAATTTGCTCACAAATCAGAAATCACTATAGAGTACGAGCAAGTTTTTTTTTTTTTTTAGATGAGCAATATCTAGATGCGGAGATCATTTATGGCCAAGGAAAACTAGAACAATGTATATTCTATACAGAGGTTTCAATGACTTTTCAACGATTTTAAGATTTTATCAATTTCAATGACTTTTTCAGGCCTGGAAATCCCAATTTTACCAATCACTAATATTTACAGGTTTTCGATGATTGTTGGGAACCCTGAAATTAAAACAAAGCAAAATGGAGAACATAAACAAATACTAAACTATTCTGAAATTTGTGTTAATTTTTCAATTAAGCTTTTCACTCAAATTGTGGAGCTGATATTACGATTTGTAAAACAAAAAAGTTTTATTTATAGTTCATTTACATATATATTACCTTGAATAACATTTAAAACTTCATTTGATGTCCTTTTGCCCATGACAATTAAAAGTAATGGGAACTGGTCAGTCTTGTACGTCCGAATGGTCTGGGCTACAACGCTGCCAAAGTGCCTTGTGCACATTGTGAGTAGTCTAGAGAGAGAGAGAGAGAGAGAGAGAGAGAGAGAGAGAGAGAGACAGAAAGGGAGAGTGAGTCAGTAATTTGAGTGGACAGTGGACAGACAGCGAGTGAAATTCCCTTGAACAATCACAGAGCTTAATAAGAGTACACAGCTCATCATATTAACAGACTTTAAAACCAATTCTGGCTTCTACTCAGAACGTGGTCCTTCTCCAAACACTCCTTGTCTGAATTAGCATTCAGCTCCTGCCGCACTGAATTTGATAGGACAGAGAGGATTTCGTATTCCATTACAAAGACAGAACTTTAAATTAACGTTTCGCTGAAGGAAAAGGGTAGCAGGCAGACTCGGAGTGCTTGCAGTAAATGTCATTATATTAATGAATTGCTATAGACGGAATGCAAATATAGATTAGCTTCTCTCTTCTTTTAATAACAGCGACTTTAATAACTGGAAAGTAAAATAGAGAGATGGCAAGCACTTGAGTGAGGTGTCACGGCCAGCGTGGGAGGAAGGAAAGGAGAAAGAGGCCAATTTCATACTAATATCAGAGAACTTGATCTTGAAAAGTTGTGTCCGAGAAGATGACGAAGCACTTTATGTAAAAGAACGACTGTGGGTATGTTCGGAGTGGCATACTACCTACCATTTTTGAAAGATGATGTTTCATATACTATTTTTGAAAAAACAGTAGGCAGTATACCATTTATACTGTGCAGTATGTAGTAAGCAGTACGCTAACTAGTGTGTACCCTGAGCAGAGTACCCTGAAACCCAGTTGCTTCACTTGAGATCTTGGAAACTGAAAGCCAATATGAATAAACTTAGGGTGCTAAGTAAATCCAGTAAACAAATACAGTGGTCTGAACTAAATGTAGTGATCAATTTAAAGAGATAGTTCCAAAACCCATCTGACTTTCTATTTTCCATGTAACACAAAAGGACATTTTAGGCTAAATTACAACCTAATTTTGTGTTCCAACATCTCATTTCATGTTCCACGGAAGAAAGTCATATGGGTTTGGAATCACATGAGGGTGAGTAAATGAAGACATAATTTTCATTTTTGGGTGAACTATCCCTTTAACTCATTGAATATCTGAATCAAGACAAGAGGGCATTTACTACATTCTGCAGACTCATGAGTTGTCCCACTGCCAATATAAATAAAACATCAATAAATAACACTTGCAGTATTTTGCAGAGGTCCCATCAGGCATTGCAGTTGACATTTCATTGCCACATCATTGATGTGTAAGAAATCTTAAAGAATCTTAAGAGTTTTCAAAGAACCTCAGGGGAGTTTTTTTTATTTTCTAGTTGGTAACACCTGGTGTTTCAAATGTCTCGTCAAAGATGGATTCATAATCAGAGTGACACTCTTGCCGCCTTCTCTTCCCTCGCACACATCATACAATCTCAAGTGTGAGAACTGTAATATTTCCCCACACCGTAAGACTCGCCAGAACACAGAGGCGTGGCACAAATTAGGCCATCTGCAGGGTGTGTGCAGTGTTCTTTCTCTCTCACTGTTTCCCAGAGACAACCGTTCCTCCACCACAAAGATGCATGACACTCAAACTATGCATTGACTATTAATGATACAGTTGTGCAGCAATAACAAACAAAGACACTCTAAAACAATTTAATAAAATTAATTGTGCTGTGCCTCTTGCCATGGTGATATAATCTTACAATGCTGAAATGCCAAAAGTTCAATGTGGTTGCTAGGTTTTTCTGGGTAGTTGTCAATTGGTTAATTTTTTCCCCTACAAAGAGCCCTTTGTATCTATTAGAACAGAACCGAAATTGTGGCCTAAAGCTTTCTCTTCTTTAGACAACATCAAAGAGCACCTGTAGCACCTGTGGGTGCTAATTACATTCACTCTAATTACATTCGGCCACTGGATTAATACACAATTATGTTGAGATCGGTGTCAGCGATTAGCAGGCTTCATTCACGGAATTAGTACTGAAAAAACTTCCTGTCACCAGTCTCCATCCACAATCACCAGTCAGTCAGGCCTAGCTCAGGAGCGTGAGAATAAGGTGTATATGTGTGTATGAGCATGTCAGGGTATAAGGATTGTGTGTGTGTCTCTCTCTGTTCGCATTATGAATAGCCCCAGATGTTGGCCGCCTTTTATCTATGGTAGAAAGGCCCAGCTGGGGCAAAAAGCAGAAGGGGAGGGAGAGGGGTATAGAGACAGGGCAGGACTGAAGGAACCCCTGCAGAAGCAGGTCACTGGCTGGTCTTTCTCTCCCTGTCTGCTCCGGAGGGAGGTCTTTAAGGTGAAGCGTACTGGAAGGAAAAGTAGAGGCCTGCTCAGAAGCAAAGCCTGCTGGGCCCAATCAAGAATCCATCTGCTGCCTGACCAGGTTCTCCCTCTTTCTTTTCTTGCCTTCCATCTTCAATTCACTTGATCCTTGTTTCCATCAAAGAATTGAAGAATTCTTCATACAGCTCACTCAACGCCCAGGGATGGATCTTCTAACTTTTGCACAAAGAGTTAATGGACACTAAGTTTGTTTTTGGTGAGTTGGTGTTACAGCCCAAGGGCCATATTACAGAAACACCCAAACTCTGGAACCCTGTCTTATCTCTTAGTAACCATGGCGATTTAAGCTGGGATCTATATACGTTCTAGTTAACATGTCAGATCTTAATTTAGAGGGATAGTTCACCAGAAAAGTTAAATTCTGCCATTGTTTACTCACCCTCAAATTGTTCCAAACCTTTATGTCTTTATTCCAAGGAACAAAAAAGGAGATGTTAAAGGAATATTCCTGGCTCAATACAAGTTAAATTACAAGCACATAAAATTATTTTAAGTTGTCCCTTCTTTTCTTTAAAAAGGGCAAAATGGAAGTTAATGGGGCTAATCCATAAATGCTAAAATAATAACTGTTTCAAATGTTGATGTTATGTCAACAAACCCTAAAACGACTGTAAAAACATGATTTAAACAACTTTACAGCTCAAATAATACATGAGTTTTAACAGAACAATTAATGTAAGTGTTTTATAAAACTATAAGCTTCACATTTCTGCCTTTAAACCCTCCAACAATTGGCTCCATATACTTCCATTGTACTGTAAGTGCCTTTGAGTTAAGCTCAATTCTGTCAATAAAGCTTAACTTTTGAACCTAGAATATTCCTTTAAGCAGCATTACAGTTTTGGTTTAATTTTTGGGGGAACTACCATTTAAAAAAAATGGGTAGGATGGATTGTTTTTACAATCTTAATACTATTTTGTGAAAAATAACACTTTGTGTTGATGTTACAAGGAGGACAACAAGCAAAGCATGAATGCAAATCACTACCACCTCTTCCACCATCGATGCCATCCTGAAATGAAGACATTCTCAGCAGTGCCCTTTATGATGGCTGTCTGTCTAACTGACCCTTTAGTGGGGCAGATTAGTGCAGATTGCCCTACCGGGGCCTCAGTGAGCAAACACGATATCTTTTGTTAAAGCCCTCTATGAGGAAAGAGTCGGGAGAGTAGAGGGGGGAAGGGAGGAATGCCTCTCATTAAGAGATCTTCCATTTTGAGTGTGAAAATGCTTCTAATTCCCACAACTCTGGATGGTCAGATTACTAGAGATGCATTAATATGGAATTTCTAGGCCGAAGCCGATAAGCAACAACTCGCTATGGCCGATACAGATAATCAATAACTTGCATTTTAACCCTTTCAAGTGGAGTGGCAAGCTAATAAATAAAATAAAAAAAACAGTCACTTGAAACAACATAGATGTCATTTAAAAGTTTGAAATATTTTAAACTCAACTCACACAGACACTCTTCAAGACAGAGCCATAAATGATCATAAATGATTTCCTTTTAGTAAGTCCTAGATAAGAGCAAAAGTAATCCACAATTTAATACCCAATATTGCCCCATAAATGTCCAATATTGATGACAGAGATAAATATTTGTAAAATCACTTATATTGATCGATAACTGATATGGTGCCGATATATATTGTGCATTCCTAGTGCATTTGATGAAACACATGGAGGAGAGACAGTGCATGATATAGTGTTACCTGGCTTTATTAGCTTCTTTAGTAACATCCCAAGCCCATGTGATGAAGTTCTGGCTGAGATATGACACTATGGAGTCTGCACACATCATCTGGGAGCAGAACACGTTACTGAGGACACTCTCATCATTGTGGAGGTAGATGGCCAGCAGTTTTCTCTGAAGGACAGAAACGCACACATACACATCTAGTCAAAAGTTTGGACACACTCATTCTTGACTATTACCATTTCCACATTTTACAGCAAAAGCAAAGTCATCAAAACTTTGAAATAAAACAAAATGACAGCATGGAAATTAAGCAGCGTGCAACATTTTTGTAAACAAATCAAAAATATCTTACATTTTATCTCCTAGATTGAACACTGTGGGCATTCGCTCAACCTTAACTTCATGAGGAGCTATCTTTTTAAACAGTTTTGGAGTTTCCATGTAAGCTGGCCACTTTTGGGCTGCTTTCACTTCAGTATCCAGCCCAACTCATTCAATTTCAAGCATTTAAGCATTGATCAAATGTTTTCATAAGATAATGAAAAACAATTTCATCTCAAAGTGTTGCAAATGGTTGGATTTCATTTAAATGATAAGTGAAAGATTTTCCAACATTTAGAAAGCGTTGGAAGCACCATCTAACTTTAAAAGGAAGCAACAGGTAGACAAAAATTCTGAAAACTGACGCCTCAATGGTCATTTCACTATCTATGAAGGCAGAAGCCATCTAATCTTGGCTCACTGATCCATTCAAATTTCATGATTCACCATCAGGCTTTCCAACAGCTTTAGGGCCAACATGCTTCACCAGGGTCTATGAGCAGAGAAAGACAGAGAATGCCCTTTGCAAACCTTGAGCAAAGCAAACACCCAAACCCAATCAAACTAACACGGTCTAAATCCAACTTTCTCTGGGGCTGTTAAAGTCAAAACAAAAAGTGAACAAATAACTTTATTTGTTTTGCATGAAATGCCAGTGCCCTTCCTCCATCGTCGCAGGTTAGCACATGAAGAGGCATTGCTGATGTCGACACACGTTCAAATCCATAGATATTTACACCGCCAGATGAACGATGGATGCTCGCATAACACGGCAACTAATTTAAAAAACTGACACCAGCACAAACATGAAAGGTTTCACCAGACAAGGCAGGGGGAAACCCACTAAATTATAAAACAACTCTAGGACGTTTTCTTACTGCTCTGACCTCCGATGGTTTGTCGAATACAGCAGGAGAGATTTCTCAACAGCCTGTCGGTGGAAAAACAGAAAGCAAAGCAGGCAGGGAAGCAAGGGAGGGCATAAACGGAGGAGAGAAAGTTGGGCTCTACAGAGGTGTGCATTGAGGGAGGACTGATGGAGTGCTGCTGTGTTTGCACAGTGATTAATGCTCTCGAATGAGCCGCACGGCCCCTGACGGGAGAGAGCTCAGGCCTCTTTCACCAGCTCAATTCAAGGACCTGAAAAGATTAAACACTCACGCTGGGTCGACAAGTAAATGGGGCCAGGATAGAGGGAGAGATTTTACCCATCAAAAATGTTTTTTTTTTTTTTAAACGAGACGTTTTCCACTCGGACATGTTGCAGTGCCAATAAACTGTTTGAGAATGTATTCGCGCTGAGCTGGGAAGGCGTTTTGACCTTTTGAGGCCTCTAAGATTTCATTGAAGAGGTGGGAGAAGCAACTCTCACTAATAACAGTCTTTGGTAGGCTCCCTCGTTTCACACCCCTCCATTAACCACAGTCCCTCCTCTCTACTTTCATCCCATTGTTTTCTCTTTCTTTCTTTCCCTCTTTTTGTGGGGCTTTTCTTAGTCTGCAGAAATCAGTGCTCAGTCCAAATTACTGGGTCTGTTCTAGGGGAAGAAACTGACCCAAAAGCTCTTTCTGTCACCTTCAGTTGTCCCCACCTGCAAGGGGCGAAAAAACTTGAAATGGCGAGAGAAGGATAAGCTGGGGAAGAGAGAAGGACATGGGAGGAGAGACAAGAGGAGGAGAGGAGAAAGGTGGAGGAGGGAAGAGGAAGAGAAAGCTGATCTGTCTTGTGAGTGGGACCTTGCTGGCTTTCACACAGTTTTCTGAAAGTGTGGAAATCCCAGGCCAATTTTGGGTATGCGTTGCAGCAGTGGACCACAGAAAAAAGGAAAAGGAAAAACCTCACATCCGGCCTGATACCGGAGTAAACTTATGATTATTTGCAAAGTTAAGGCCTATGAACACAAAGCATGAATTTTCTGCCAGATTTTAAATTAAAATCTCTGTGAACTCAGAGTCTGAAATATGGTACAGTGATAATCAATCATTTTAAAGGCTAGGGTATCCTGTTTTTCCAGACTCCTTTTTAATCTTGTGCACAGTGGAGCGTTCAGCCTTGAAAAGTATACTCTTTCGATCACATCCCCGTATGGACCACTACGACTTCATTGTTATACAGATGTGGACTGTTCGTATGTTTAGAAATATTGGGCTGAGCACAGACTATGGCGTCAGATTAATATCACCATTACTTCATTCATGATCTTGAAAAAAGTGTCATTTGATGATATTGAAAAATTTAGCTGTTAATTTAAAACATTTTAAAATATTTTGTGAATTTACCTCATAGAAATTCGGGTTGTGAAATTCAAGTTTTATTTATTCACGTGGTGGATTTCAGGTCGTGAAATTCAGTTCGCAATATTCAGGATGTTAAATACAAGTTGAGAAATTCAGGTGGCAAGACTGCAAATAAATAAATAAATCACAAGTATTAAATAATAAATAGATATTTTTATACATCTGTTAAACGTGACTCTCACTCTCTCTCTCTCTCTACATACATACATGCATACACACACACACACACACACACACACACACACACACACACACACACACACTTTATATGTGCAGATACCTATTAAAACTGAGGGCAGAGAACTTAATATTTCTATATATTGTTTTATAAATAGAATATTAATGTCTCATACCAGGAGCATTCCAAATAATTTTAAGTACTTTGGGAACTGGAAATTCATAAAATATTCAAAATATAATTAAACAAATATATACATTAACAAGGGTAAATATGTTCACTGG
Organism: Xyrauchen texanus; assembly: GCF_025860055.1. Lineage (NCBI taxonomy): Eukaryota > Metazoa > Chordata > Actinopteri > Cypriniformes > Catostomidae > Xyrauchen > Xyrauchen texanus. The sequence continues at coordinate 31,462,194 of NC_068302.1, read as the reverse complement.
CACATATTTTAATCCAAGTAATCAGTGTTATGAGAACTAGATATAAGATAAACAATATACATACAAATAAATACTATTAAAGTTTATCTGGTGAAATACTAAGTAGAGGAAAAGGACTATATATTATTTTGAGTGGTTTCATCACTTTGCTATTTGCTATTGAGAGTAATGGATTACAATGACACTCGTTTGCTCTTCCTTGCATTCCCAGATCCTCGAATTTTGCGACCTGAATTTCTCAACCCGTATATAACAACCTGAATATTAGACCTGAATTTCACCAACTGAAAACCACCACTTAATAATAATAATAAAAACTTGAATTTCACAACCTGAATTTATTTTTAGGTGAATTCCAACAAAATATTTTCAAATATTTAAAATAAACAGCAACATTTTTCGATAACATCAAATTACATCAAAAGATCATGAATTCAGAGGCTTTTTTAAATTCAAGTTCTGGTGAAATTAATCTGACGCCATAGCGGAAGTTATGCACAAACTGAGCGGCTGACAAAATCTGGCAAGATGTAGTAGCATGCAGGCTTTATTGCATGCCATGAAAACACCTTACCTGGTGTTCTTAGCGACTCATCCATTGAGTCCACATGTTGAGCGCATGTCTCTTCATGGTTTGACGTCATAAGTAGAGAATAACGCGATTATTTCAAATGTCATGTAAACGCAGATTACTTGCCTTGTCAGATTTTTAAATAAGCGGACTTCAGAGAGTAATCAGTGAATTAGTGTGTGTATAAACATGCTCAATGATGATTCTTAAATACCACAAAAGTTTGCACAGAATCAAGGATTAACATAGACCTTAGTAAGGGTTATGGCATATTTAATTTTACGCAAATAAAAACATGGATGTAATGCATAGACATGCAGTTAATAAGTTGCAACGTTGTTCAATCAACACAAACAATTTTCCATTGGACATAATACTCCACAAAACAGGAGTGTGAAAATATTACCTTAAAGGGATAGTTCACCCAAAATGAAAATTCTCTCATCATTTACTCGCCCTCATACCATCCCAGATGTGTATGGCTTTCTTTCATCTGCAGAACAAAGATTTTTAGGAGAATATTTCAGCTCTGTTGGTCCTTACAATTGCAAGTGAATGGTGATCAGTCCTTTGTAGCTCCATAAATCACATAAAAGGCAACATATAAAGTAATCCATACGACTCCAATGGTTAAATCCATGTGTTCAGAAGTGATATGATAGGTGTCGGATAGAAACAGATCAATATTTAAGTATTTTTTACTATAAATCTCCACTTTCATAATGTGATTTTAAAAAGTGTGCAAAAAAAGAATTGAAATATTGATCTGTTTCTCACCCAGTGTTAATGTCGTCAACGAAATCTTGATGAAAACATTCTTTGATGAATTTTTGATTTCGCCAAAGATAAAAAGACAAAAAAGGTGCATCATGATAATAATAATAAAGAAAATTATTACAGCACACAAATGATACTGTAAGATATTAACAGTGCAAGATCTATAAAGAAGAAACAGTTAGATAATCTGTATATAGCAGAAGATATTAGATATGTATTAATCTGATCCAATAATCCAGTATGTTGGGGATTTCCCTGCTTGAACAAGCTAATAGGGTAAAAACCTCATTCAAACATATCCCATGTATACATGAGTTTAATTACTATTTCCACAACATATCTATAGTATAACAACTTACATCTGCATAGTAAAGCAAATGAACAGGTGAACTTGAACTAAATGATGCGCTAGGCAGAATATGCATAATTTGCATTGAGTAACTTGCTTTATGGATACGCTGTTTCCATAAGATACACTCTACACACAATGTAATACCTTTCTCGGAAAATTCTCTAAAGTCTCTAAACTAAAGCATGAAGAATTCAGAACACAGTAGCCTAACTTCTAAAAAGAAGCTAATCCATCAGTCTATTCATTACCATTTCAGGAGCTCAGGTTTTACACAAATATGACAGTATGTACATTTATAAGTTTGATATGTTTACATTAGAACATTTTTATAATTTTTTTTCTAAATGTTTGAATATTTGATTTATGCTTGGTCTGTTATGGTTTGACAATCATTTTGTCCATTTTGCACATTATAAACAGAGTAAAACTGACTAAAATGTATTAATATAATATGACTAAATATTGACTAAATTTAAAAGGAAATTTTCGTCAAAAGACAAACTATGACTAAAACAAAAAACTGTGAAAAAATGAACACTGTTCTCACCCAAAGTGATTGCATCGCTTCAGAAGATATCCAGTACATTAAACCACTAATGTCGTATAGATTACTTTTATGTACCTTTATGTGATTTTTGGAGCTTGAAAGGTCTGGTCACCATTCATTGTATTGTATTGAATTAGGCATTGTATTGACCTAAAAAGCTTAAATATTCTTATAAAAATGTTTGTGTTTTGCAGAAGAAAGTCACACACATCTGGGATGGCATGAGGGTGAATAAATTATGATACTTTTCATTTTTGGGTGATCAATGCCTTTAATACAGTACAAGACTAGTCACACTCATACCACCTGAAAAACAATCTTGATTTAGGGAGATTTTGCAACATTTATTGTTGGTGGACTGTGTGAACATGCACCTGCCCGACCATGAGAGTAACGCTAGTCACACAGACGACAATACTACTCTATTTTAAAAGCATTGTGAAAGGATGTTTTTAATTACAGGTGGTGTGGTGTGGTGTGGTGTGGTGTGTGTGTGTGTGTGTGTGTGTGTGTGTGTGTGGGGGGGAGAGATGGTGAAAGTGATCATCCTCTTTTGCCCATAGAAAAGCAAACAATGGGAAATGAGGAGTTCATATTACTGCGCTCTCTCTTGACCTGTAGCGAAGTGCTTTAACAGATGGCACTTACAATACTGTGTGCCAGGGAAACTCTTCCACAAATACTTACAATAATCTTGAAATAACAAAACTTACATAAAGTTTTAGAAAATGTAAGCCTTCTGAGCTTACATTTCTGTACATGCCACACAACTGTGAAAGCAAGACTTTCAGTTAACATAATAAAAATATTTGATGCTTATTAGGCTTCATGTAAACACTATTAATGGGTAGCTGACGCATAACATGTCCAGAAATGTTTTTTGTTTTTGTTATCAAAATTTCTATGAATACATAAATCAAAATCTATAATTTATGTGCTGTAACTGGTCATTTTTTACCCACATTTTGCCTCCATTAATTCATTTTAATTGTGTCAAGTGCAACAAATATTCAGTGCTTTCAATTACAATGAATTACTGTGAAGCCATAAAGAAATGCATGCATAAAAGATACTATATTATCTAAGATAAAGCAAAATTTTGTTTAAATTTGTACACTGTCAAATTCATTCCGTGTTAACTACCCCAATATTGAGTGTTAAAAGGTAAACTGCATTATTGACTTCCTTGATACATCAATAAATTTAATTTAGATTGATGTTTTAAGACTAAACCTTTCCTCATCAAACTGAAATGTCAATTTTCCTTGCTTCCTCTGTTAGCACAGCAGTGTCAATAATGGGAAGTCACTCATGTGTCTGAAAACTCATCTCTCTGTATCGCTTTTCTCTCTGGTTGAAAATCGCTTTGAAAATCAAATCAATCAAATCCCTTTATTGTCACTCAACCATATACAGAAGCGCAACAGTGGGTGAAAGTCTTGGGTGCAGTTCCGAGCAACATAGCAGTCATGACAGTGATGAGACTTATACCAATTTACAATAAACATCAGATTTATACAGCACAATTTACACATCTAATATACACATAATTACACACAAAACAATATACAAATAATAATAATATACAATGTACAGTATATTATTATTTGTATATTGTGTTGTGTGTAATTATGTCTATATTAGATATGTAAATAGCTTTGCCACAGAGGCTTCTCAACGATGGCTCCACTATGAAGCTCATGCATGTTAAACCCGTGAAGGGCGCATTGGAGCTATGAATTTTGATGGGCGTCTTTGTGCGGGTGGCAGAGGAGGGTTAGTGTGATTAACTGGTTGTTAAGGGGATTTGTGATGAGGCCTGTGTGCTGATGGGTGGCCTGACTCAAGAGTCTTCTGCTGATCCTCCATCTGAACTCCAGGGCCCCCAGTATTTTCATTAAGGACGGATTGGGAGCATCAGAAACACTTCATCAAATGTAGTGTTTTACTTAGTGATTAGCCTCTCAGGCCTATAAGAGTGGGGGACAAGTGTTCTCAGAAGAATCCATGCAGCACATGCACACATGCTCATGAAACTCTCACAATGGCCACTTAATGAGAAGATCAGGCGACTGAAAGGTGTTGGAAAAGATCAGGCGACTGAAAGGTATTGGGAAAGTGAGTCAAGGGCAGCGTTAAGAATAATGTAGAAACGGTGGAGTACCAATAATTCTAACTAAAGTGAGGATCAGGGTCAATGCTTGAATTCACAGGGCCAAAGACAATTTTGTTTAAGTGGCATGTTTTTAAGATGCCATATCAAGTTACAAACCATTAAACTTTTAAAAAAATGACTTGATTTTTTTTGTTTTTTTAATGCAAGTACGCTTCCTGTTTAAATGGCTCTTTAGTGAGGGCCCGGGACATTCCCTGTTGATTTCTTTTGCCGATGGCCGTGGTTGAGACATGTCCTTCACTTTTAGAAATTTCTATGTTCATCCCTTCTAATTTTCGGGAGATAACCAGTACACTTCAAGGACCCATGCCATTATGCGTGCGTCCCTCCCACTTTTCAAACAGTTTCACATAAATACTTTGGCCAAAACCCAAATGGAACCCATATCTGTCAACAGCGAATTACACACCTAATGAGCGCACATGGGTAAAAGAATAAAAATGTGTGGCCTGTGAAAAACAACACTGACTCCCTGCACGAGAGGAACGTGGCAGGTCATCTCTTCCTCATTCATTAGTTTGTTTTCACTGACACACTGAACCGTCTCCTCGAGGGAGAGCGGCGGCCATATTGTGCCTGTGCTGAGGCAAGGATGAGATCAGCTGGGCTGAAGGCAGGAAGCCATTCCAGCCCGCTCCTCATGCTCAAAAACCCCCTGAACATCTTGCTGCATCCTCCAAGTCTAATAAGACTGTAATCCACACAAGCTGTCAGTTGATACAAGCCTCCTTATGAGGACACAGCGGGAAAACCAGCACAAAGCTGTTCTAAATAAAGCTTCAGCTGTTCAAATGGGAAACGGAAATTTTATGGGGATTTATCATAATGGGGGGCCAGTTCTGCCAATCAAACATTTAGTGATGTTTATATACCTGTGCATATGACTCTTATCAGGGTTTAAAAGTCAATAGAGAAAGAGAAGAGCTCATCCAATGCTCAAGGAGACTTACGATTTACACATTTGTTGGTTTAAGATATTGCTGCCTTATCAGTCATTGTGCATGATGAATAAATATATTAATCCTTAATAAATTATACAGGGTGATATATACTATCGTTCAAAAGTTTGGGGTCACTTGCCTGAAATGTTTCAATGATCTTAAAAACCTTTTGATCTGAAGGCATATGCTTAAGTGTTTGAAATTAGTTTTGTAGACAAAAATATAATTGTGCCAACATATTAATATATTTAATTATAAAACTAAAATTGTATTTAAAAAAAAAAATACGTTTTTGAAATGGATGACTTGGACCGAATAATTAAGAAAAGCAGCCACTAAGTGTCCAGCATATAGATGGGAACTCCTTCAATACTGTTTAAAAATCATCCCACGGTGATACCTCAAGAAGTTGGTTGAGAAAATGCCAAGAGTACATTTCTACAAAATCTAAGTGTGGCCACTTTGAAGATGCAAAAATATAACAAAGCTCTGATTTATTTTGGATTTCTTTAGTCACAACATAATTCCCATATTTCCATTTCTATTATTCCATAGCTGTGATGACTTTGCTATTATTCTAAAATGTGAAAAAAAATAAAGAAAGAAAGAATGAGTAAGTGACCCTAAACTTTTGAACGGTAGTGTAGGTGCACTACTTTAAAAGGGCCGACACTGGGTCTCTTTTTCATTTCTGATTGATCAGTTCTATATCTGACTGTAACTATCAATAAAATGGTAAAACCCACCTCTAAATTTAAAATTAGGATAGAATATATAATTTTTTTGGATAGTAAATTGTTACAGGTACTAACGTCTCTGGCTTTGCCGAAGAAGGCCTCTTGAGACGCCGCTTCCAAGGTGCCAATGTAGAACACTGGATGACACTCGCCATATCTACAGAACACACAAAGCAAACCTCAGTGTGCTATATTCATACATTAAAACATCTCATTCTAAACAAGAAGAGCTGGAAAACTGTGAACAAAGGATAGCATACAGTGAAGTACAGAGAAACACATATTGACTCATTTTCTTTGGTGAAATTGGATCACAAGATTTATTTTCTCACCTTCTAGAAAATTCAGCAGTAAAGTGCAGTAAGGCATCGCCCTCATTTTCACTGTTCTCTGGCACTGAAGATAAATAAAGGGACATTTCAAATCAGATCTCCAGTTAAACACCCGCTACTCAGGATAAGCCTCAAACTAAATGACAGATTGTGACTCACTCATTGGAGACTTTCGACAACTTGAGCTTCCCATGCCAAATATCTCAGATTCATCTACACCAAATTCAGGTGCATCCTCAAAATCATCCCCTTCGCTGTCGCTGACCATGTGGACATCTGTGCACTGCAACACACACACAAACAGAATCAAGTGTTTAGAGAAAGTTTTTCGCCCACACCTTGATGTGCACTTTGCTTTATAAGTAGTTTTGAGACATGTTTTCAATTGTTATCAGCCATAATCTTCACTTTATTCAATTATTGGCATTGTTCTGATTCGACCATTATCAGAAGCAGTCAATATCAGGCCTTATTAAACATAAAATGGCAGGTTTAGAAATTATTAAACAGTTATCAATTATTTTTACTGTAAATCAATTTCACTTGTAGCAAGAGATTTCACTTAGTGTAAATGGTATTGTGCTTAAAAACAGACCTGAGGGCACAGATTTATAATATTGGCAATCAAATCAGTAATTAGCCATAACATAATAATAATCAGCAATTGATATCAGCCAAAACTATACATTGGTGCATCCTTAAACAAAAATTGGTTAAAAGCACTATAATTCACAAAATAAATCCCCTTTGATTAAATATCTGTATCAAAAATAATATGAACTGTGCAGAGAATGCTATAGTTGCAATGTGCTGAAAGGTTGCCATCAGACTGGAGACACAGGGTAAAGACTGGCTGCAGTGTTAACGCCTGGCAACCAGTCAATCATCACTGTTGCCCACTACACATTACATCATCAATTCAGATGATGCCTGCATTTGTATTCCAACAAATGAACCTCTCATTAAAAGATAATTAATGGTTATAATTTATCTATTTGGCTGAGAGGTCCAAATAAAATATCTCACAGAAATTTGTCATGGTCATATGACAGTGGAAGAACTGAAAAAGTTTGTGTGTTGTAGACAAGTAGTGTTTGTGTCTGTTTGTTGTGTTACCTCGTCTGTTTGGTCCAGTGTGAGAGCTGGGGAAGATCTTCTACACACACTCAGATGATGGCAGGGGTAACTGATTCCACTGGCGGCCAGAGTCATCTGTAAAATCACACAAAAACTTCTTTAAACCTTCTACACAATAAAACAGACAATCAACATGACTCTGTCATTTACACAACACAACCGTGTAATCATGCAAGAGAAAGTGTTCCACCATTATCAGTATTTCAACATCCAGAAGCAGATATCTTGAGTACAGAACTAATATACTGTGTGTATGTATGTATGTATGTATATATATATATATATATATATATTTATTTATTACACCCACACTCACTGAGCACCTTATTAGGAACACCAGAATACCTACTTATTCATGAGATTATCTAATCAGCCAATCATGTGGCTGCATTGCAATCCATAAAATCATGCAGATATGGGTCAGGAGCTTCAGTTAATGATCACATCAACTATCAGAATGGTGAAAAATTTGATATCAGTGATTTCGACTGTGGCATGATTGTTGGTGCCAGATGGGCTTATTTGAGTATTTCTGTAACCAAAAAAAAAACAACAAAAAAACATCCAGTGAGCAGCTGTTCTGTGGACGGAAATACCTTGTTGATGAGAGAGGTCAACAGAGAATGACCAGACTGGTTCAAACTAGTCTACGGTAACTCAGATAGCCACAACTGTGGTGAGAAGAATAGCATCTCAGAATGCTACTCTGAGATGTGGGTTGGTGCTGTTTTGGCGGCACGAGGTGGACCTACACAATATTAGGCAGGTGGTTTTAATGTTGTGGCTGAACTGTGTATATATAAAAACAATATTATGACATCAAATGACAAACAAAATTGCAAAAACATTTCCACACAATATTTACTCAAAATACACACAAAAAAAAAAAGAAATTTTGCATTTTCTAATGACAAGGCTATTGGTAGGTTCTGGCACTGATATATATGTCAATTATCCCAAAATAGATAAATATTGTATCTATAATTAGGTTATATAGCAATTTATACTCTTGACTGAAACTAAACCAAGCTTTGTTTAAAATAAGATGAACATTTCTTAAAAAGTATTATAAGATCACAATTTTTCAATGTAACCCAGTATATTTAAAGCATCCAAAAATGAAAATTCTGTTATTGTTTACCCACATGTCATTCCATACTGGCACTGGTGACTTTCTTTTCTCCACACAAAAGATAATGTTAGGCAGAATGTTAGGGACTGACAACCTCAGTTATAAGCCACTGTCATTGCATCTTTTTTCCATTCAATAAAAGAGAATGGTGACAGAGGCTATCAGTGCCTAAAATGCTTTCGTGTTTCACAAAAAAACAACGCCATACAGGTTTGGAACAACACGAGGGTGATTAAACAATGACAGAAATTTCCATTTTGGGTGAACGATCCTTTTAAAACAGCCATCCTGGTTAAAGTTTGCACAAATCACCAATATCTAAGCAGGGTTTCTCTGGCTCATGGCAGATATGAAGGTTCTGTCTAGCTTGGCGTTTAAAGAGCACCACATGCAGCATGCACTGATCTGTTGGTGAAGGCCTGAGTACCTCATTAACTCTCAGGCTAGAGAGGAAATGTCAGCAGCACTCAACACTACTGGGACTCATTACAGATGCCTGCCCCATACACACCATCATACAACTCCCTGGAGCGACAGCACAGAGTTCTATTTTCTTGACTCACCTGACATTACATTCAAACAGCCAGAATTTACATATTAATTTTGAACAACTTAAAAGGACATAGCTGCATTTACTTTCTAAATAATGCAAAACTATACTACTTCGTCCACACAAACTCAGTCTACAGTAGTAATAAGGAAACAGACGGGTCGACACCTAACTGCAAGGGGCTCTGGACCTTGATATCAACTTCAGATGCTTTACCTAGCAAAAAAAGTTTGGTTCTGCTAGAGTAGATCAGACAACAATTGCAAGCCATGGTAAAAAAAAAATTTGTCAGTAGGGCTGAAATGATTAGTTGACAAAAACATTTTAAGTAAAAATAAATAAATTGGCAAAAATGTTCATTGTCGAATTGTCATTTGATCTCATTTAACGTAACATGAGATCACATTAAACTAATGATGAGAGCAGCACTGCAGTTCGTGCCTGACTGAGGAGAGGAAGAATTACACAGCTCAAAAGTCCAGACGTACTCAAAACTTTCCAAACAGTTTCAGGTGATATAGTTTGCAAAGTATGAGGGCATTATATTGCAAAAATACAAAATAAGTAAATACAGAATCACTCTCATTGTGGATGGAGTAGAGCAGGAGCTGCCGTTCCACTAAAGCAAAACTAGCGTGTCGAGCGTCTTTAAAGGAAACACCCCGGAATTACAACTTTAATGCTGTTATATTGAATGCATCCTTTATTAAAGTTCAAATAATATGGAAGCAGATCACATAAATAACTACAAACTCCAAAACTGGCATTTCTCTGTGCAGTCAGTGCTTAGAGTTGTTCTAAGTTGCTCGAATATCCTGATTTAAGGGGGAGAGATTGAAACTGCATTTTTTTTTTGGTGAGTTAAAGATGGAATGAAGTGAACAGAAAGGTGAGAGAGGATAGCCTTCGCCCCATTATACACTGCAACAAAATACATTTTGGTTTTTTTTGTTTTGTTTTCCAATATAAATATCTAAAACTCCTTTAAAACAATGCACATTTTCTTTAGCAGCTATACTGTATAAAGAAAATTATCTGAGAATGTTGAATATAACATTAAAAATACAAATAAAAAGGCCCACACAGAGAGAAGAATCACAGTCAGTGTTTCTTGTCTGTAAGGAATAATTAAAGACAGATTGTCTATACAGAAAGACAACGTACACTAATGCCAGATGTCATAATTTACTGTTCAGATATTAGATCTTTTTTTTCTTTTGAGAATGAGTTTTTAGAGGCCATAAAAAAATTTAAAATTCATGGTGTAAATGCCAATCATATGTTTTCCAACATGTAAAGCTGTGGTGTGCATTCCCGCGTGGCAAGCAGAAATAAATAACGCTACAGATTAGACAATTGTGTCCACTTCATTTTGACCTGAGTGGTCCGTTATGTACTGTGTACTAAATAACGATAAGAGGCCATATATTTATAGTTTTATAGTACTTGAAAAGTGTATATGCTACACTCTGTCTTTTACTTCTTACAGAATCACAAATGAAACATGCAAAAACAATAGCAACCTCTCAAAATTTAAAAGGCATCACTCATCTGCCCAATAAAATGCACAGCTGAGTGCATTTGTTGTCCTGAGCAATGAAAACTCCCAAATGTTCTCAAAAAAAATCCTTCAGGTTGCTTTCCCAGCATCTTTTCCACATTTAAGTTCTTCCCAACAGTGGCAATATGATGTTGAGATCCAGCTTTTGACACTTTTTTTAATAATTGTGGGACTGATAAAAAGGTCCAAACATTCATTGCTGCTCAATAAGGTAACAAACTCCATTAAGAACCAATGTGTGTGATGTGTAAAAATGTAATATTGTGTCTTGTGGGATATACAATCACTTCATTAGGATCACCATGGTCCTAATAAAGTGCCCAACGAGGACTTCTGCTATTGTAGACCATCTGCCTCAATGCTTGGCGTGTTGGCATTCTGAGACTACAATTGTACAGTGAGTGGTTATCTGAGTTCCCGTTGCCTTTCTGTCAGCTCGAACCAGTCTGGCCATTCTCCGTTGACCTCTCTTATCAGCAAGGTGTTTCCGTCCACAGAACTGCAACTCTATTCTAGAGACTGTTGTGTGTGAAATTCCCAGGAGATCAGCAGTTACAGATATAATCAAAGCAGCCCTTCTGGCACCAACAATCATGCCACAGTCGAGATGATTGAGATCACATGTTTTTCCCCATTCTGATGATTGATTAACTGAAGCTCCTGACCTGTATCTGCTTGATTTTTTGCATTGTACTGCTGCCACATGATTGGCTGATTAGATAATCGCATGAATAAGTAGGTGCACAGGTGTTCCTGATAAAGTGCTCAGTGAGTGAATGTTGTAAATATCTGTTATGTAGCTTCTAAAAGAGCCATATTCAACACTTTTGCAGCCCGAAGTGCACTAATAATGTTACTCAGTTACGTATTATAATGTTACGTCGTGAGCAACGATTTGCGTTTGGGCTTTCACATTGGCCAAGTCTCATTTCTAGGTTCCTAAAGCAACGGCAGGCAGTCACATACACTTGTTTATCAGTGTACTTGTTCGTACAATAATGGGTAAGTAGTTTGCCATTATTTTGTGTCCCTCTCCCCACACACCATATAACATGCTGTGTAGTGCATTTCACAGGAAATGTGTAAAACAGGTATCACGCCTGCAATGTGAAGGGTGAAATCTGTTAACATGGGTGCCGAAATGAAAACACGCTGCTCATGCCCCACTCACGGATGATATGTGAAACAGGCGTTACATTTTATGCCCCAAAAATCTTTATAGTATTCCATGAATATTTTCCACCCTCGGTCTGACCCATGGAATGTTTTTTCTACTGTACCGTTAAGCATTCTAGCATAGATCACACTGTCATTCATCAGGGTGGGTCAAGTTGCCTAATACTGAATGTGTGTATGATATGTAACGCGGGCAGTATTAACATGCCCTTGGTTGTGATATCAAAAGGATTTCTGAATAATCCATTTACGAATATTCATTTTCATAAATTGTAAATGGTGAAATGGGCAGTTTTACAGCATTTATTAATCGTAAATCAAAATCTAATCTGAATAAATTAAGGAAAGCCTGGTTTTCCACAACATGCCCCCATTAAGACTTCTCCAGAAGTAGGTAGAAGGGTAGAATTAAGACACTTAGTCATAGGTAAAGTGGTAAAACTTCCATGTTTGTGACCTCTCGATCTCCCAACATTGTGTCTGGGTGCTTGCATTTCAGAGCTGCAAGCTACAGGGGAAAGGTCACCCCTCCTCCTTTCCACAACACCTCCACCAGCATACAAAGGACAAAATCCTCCTCTTTTGGACCCCTTTTATTAACACTTGCATTAAAGCCTCTAGCACTGAGCATCAAGCAAATGAGGAATTCTATGTCTCTTTCTCTGTCCTCGTCCAAGAGGAATTCTTCTCGGTTTACCACCACCTACAAGATTTCTCTAGCTAACTTATTCCTTGTCCTTTCTGTATTTTTCAGCTATTTTGCTCTAATTCTCAGTCTCTCAGGCTGTGAAGGAGATAATTACTGCTGACAGCTGCTCTAGTTGTCCGAGACCCCCAAGCTGCACCTTGCGCCTGTCTTCTTTGAAGAAAGACGACAAGAGAGCTACAGAGATCGAAAAAAGCGAGAGCGCGCAGAGTCCAGGGAAGAAAAGAAAATAAGAAGCCCCACCCTAAACACCTGTTGGACCTTTTCAGGTTAGCGTTTGAAGAGGTGTCAGTCTTGATTAAAATCTAGGGTCAAATACAGTGTTTAAGATGTCCAATGAACCTTATAAAATTAAGCGCTTCGAGAAAATACAGTGTGAATAGGCTAGAACGTTTAGCAAGACTTTACTGCTATTTGATAGGAGAGAAAGAACAGCAAATGCCTTTAACAATAATTACAGTATATTAAATCCACCAATACATTTACAAAAACAGTCTGTATGTATGGCTCCCCAAGTGTCATAACAGCAATAATGAGATTGATAATTAGCTTTGTCAATATTTCTGCTAAATCCATTGACTAACTGAAAAGCTCTATGGTTTCTAGACATTCAAAAGTATTCAAAATGACCAAAGGGTTAATTTCCTGAACAAATCTGAAACTAAATGAAAATAAAGAATATCATATTTACAGCAATCTTTCAAAATTATTCACACCAATGGATACTGAATTTTCATCATTCTCTTAAAAC